>NW_016107416.1:3539219-3566410 GCF_001604975.1 Cebus imitator
GTGTGTGTGTGTGTGTGTGTGTGAATGATTGGAGAGATTCTATCTGGTTATAAACCATAGGGAAGGAACTTGATATGGCTTGGCTGTGCCCCACGAAAATCTCATCTTGGATTGTAATCCCATCATCCCATGTGTCATAGGAGGGGCTCAGTTGGAGGTAATTGAATCATGGAGGTGGTTTCCCCCATGCTGTTCTCATGATAGTGAGTGAATTTTCGTGAGATCTGATGGTTTTATAAGCCCACCTCTTGCATCAGCATGCCCTGGATGTGAGACATGGAGTCAAAGGAGATCATTTAGGAACTTTAAGGTTTAACGACTGCTGTATTGGATTCGGGACTTGCATGGGGCCTGTAGCCCCTTCACTTTGGCCAATTCCTCCCATTTGGAATGGGTGTATTTACCCAATGCCTGTACCCCCTGTATTAGTCTGTTCTCACACTGCTAATAAAGACATACCCAAGACTGGGTAATTTATAAAGGAAAAAAAGGTTTAATGGACTCATGGTTCCACATGGCTGAGGAGGCCTCACAATCATGGCAGAAGGCAAAGGATAAGTGAAGGCATGTCTTACATGGTGACAGGAGGGCTTGTGCAGGGGAACTCCTATTTACAAAACCATCAGATCTCATGACACTTATTTACTACCATGAGAACAGTATGGGGGAAACCACCTCCATGATTCAATTATCTCCACCTGGCCCTGCCCTTGACACATGGGAATTATTACAATTCAAGGTGAGATTTGGGTGGGGACACAGCCAAACCACAACACTCCCATTGTATGTAGGAAGTAAGTAGCCTGCTTGTGAATTTACAGGCTCATAGGTGGAAGGGACTTGCCTTGTTTCAAATGAGAATTTGGACTTGGACTTTGTGTTAATGCTGGAATAAGTTAAGACTTTGGGGGACTGTTGGGAAGACATGATGGTGTTTTGAAATGTGAGGACATGAGATTTGGGAGGGGCCAGGGACAGGTTTGGCAGTATGGTTTGGCTGTATCCCCACCCAAAGCTCATCTGGAATCATAATCCCCAGAATCCCCATGTGTCATGGGAGGGATCTGATGGGAGGTAATTGAATCATGAAGGTGCTTTCCCCCATGCTGTTCTCTTGATAGCGAGTGAGTTCTCACAAGATCTGATGGTCTCATAAGCATCTGGCATTTCCCCCGCTGGCACTCACACTCTCTCCTCTTGCCCTATGGAGAGGTGCCTTCTGTCATGATTGTAAGTTTCCTGAGGTCTCCCTAGCCATGGGGAACACTGAGTCGAAACTCTTTATGTGTAAATTATCCAGTCTCAGATATTTCTTCATAGCAGCATGAGAATAGACTAATACAGAACTGTAGAATGGTGATTCAGGGGCCAAAGACAGAACTAAGGGAGCCTGAACTCTGAAGAGGCTGGAAGGAATGGGATTCAGAACGGTGCCTTACTGATGTTTTGAGCAATGACACTATCATTGGAATGAAGGCCAACATGAATAAATTGCTGTATATTTGTTAAAAAATATCAATCATATCATTTGGCAGTCATATCTCATGCTGATTTTTTTCTCTCCTCATGGAAATACATAATTAGTTTTCTGGACTTTATGGATTAATTAATAACTTTAAATGAGAAAATATTTGGCTGTCAAAATGGAAGGTAATTTTGTTTTATGATTAGAGATGGGCAAGTGATCAGAAAGATGAATCAGGATGATGAATATATATTTATTCAATTAATTTCAATGTGAAATACAAACACATCTTAATAATTTTCTGCTCTCACGTTATGATTCAGAGTGAAAAATTGTACTGACACCAGTTAGAATGGCGATCATTTAAAAATCTAGAGGCAACAGATGCTGGAGGGGATGTGGAGAAATAGGAATGCTTTTACACTGTTGGTGGGAGTGTAAATTAGCTCAACCATTGTGGAAGACAGTGTGAGGATCTAGAACCAGAAATAGCATTTGACCCAGCAATTCCAATACTTGGTACATACCCAAAGGATTAGAAATCATTCTACTATAAAACACATGAACACAAATGTTTATTGTGACACTGTTCACAATAGCAAAGATTGGAACCAACCCAAATGCCCATGAAGGATAGACTGGATAAAAAAAATGTGGCACATATGCACCATGGAATACTATACAGCCATAAAAAAGGATGAGTTCATGTCCTTTGCAGGGATATGGATGAAACTGGAAACCATCATTCTCAGCAAACTAACACAAGAATAGAAAACCAAACACCACAGGTTCTCCCTCACAAGTAGGAGTTAACAATGAGAACACATGGACACAGGGAGGGGAACATCACACACAGGGTCCTGTTGAGGAGGTGGGAGGCTATGGTAGGGATAGCATTAGGAGAAATACCTAATACAGATGATGAGTTGATGGGTGCAGCAAACCACCATGGCATGCGTATACCTACATAAACTGCATGTTCTGCACACGTATCCCAGAACTTAAAGTATAATTAAAAAAAAAAAAGAAAAATTGTAATTGATGAGCATTCCCAAGGTCATATGGTTCCTCCAATAGTCAAGAATTTTTCGAACACTCGTTCATTCAATGATTAGCTGTAAAGCACTGCAAATAGACTTGCAAATAAGGCATCTTCAGTTCTTGTTCTTATGTTTCTCGCAGTTTAGTAGAAGCTGGCAGAAAGCAAACAGGTCATTACAGTGGTATAATTGTTACATTGTTACAGGTAGTTAGACTGGCATGAGTCAGGCAGGAGACAGCTCTTCCCCAACCCATAGGAATGCCAGGTGATGGTTCAGCAATTATCACATTGCCTCTCTAAAAGTGATAAATTGGCTGCTGGTCCCAGGGAGTGGTCATTTCCCGATGACCTGCTGCACTAAAGTGTTAATTGAATACAGGTACCAGGTAGAAGTGACTTCCTGGACATGCACCTTAAGAGGCAAAATGGCAGAGTACGACCTTTGTGGGGCACACCACCAGAAAAGGGAAGAGAGCCTCAGATGGGCATGCATACTGTTCCCTAAACACACCACACGTGCTCACCTCCTAAGCTTAAGGATGGCACTGCACATGCAGGCAGTCCACCTTAAGGGAAGAATCATGTGAAAGGGGTCAGCCTATAAAGTCCTAAAATCAACGTTGCACTTGAGCTTGAGCCTCTTCCAAGCATACTTTCCCTTTTCTTCTGTTCTAAAGCTTTTAAAAATAAACTTATATTCCTGCTCTGAAACTTACCTCTGTCTCTTTTTCTGCCTTATGCTTCTCAGTTGAATTCTTTTTTCTGATGAGTCAAGGATTGAAGTTGCTGCAGACCTGTATGGATTTTCTGCTGGTAACTTGGATACCTTCCACTGGTAACATAATGATTTCTAGGATAGGGGATGCAGAGGAGCATTGGGAGGATGCAGAAAAGCCACTAAATGGACCCGAGTTATGGGGGTGGTTGGGAGTGAATGACATTGGTTGGGGAACATTTCTTTGATGAATTGATGGGTATGGAAGCAAAAACCTGAAGGATGGTGGAATATCTGCTGAAGAAGGTAGGCGAGGGTGGGGAGGAGGGGAAGTATGGACACAATGCTGGCTCCTGGCAGTAGGAGGAAGAGTAAGTTTGAGGAATTTGGAGAACTTCATGTCATTCAATGTGATGGAAACATTTGTACAGAAGGAAGACAGAATAAATGTGGCAAGAGATGAGGCCAAACTGGGGAAGGAGCTGCCCTTCACGAGGAGTCTTGTAAGGGGTGTGGGCCTTAATTAACAGTGGAAGCCAGTGGAGGACTCTGAGAGGGGCAGGTGCATAGATGAATTCAATTTACATTTTATAAAGATGACTTTGGTTCTAGCATGAAGACGGATTGAAATGGGACAAGTGTGGGAATAGAAATGACAGAGGCCTAATCTAAGTCGGTGACCCTGGCAAGCGAGGAGTTAAAAATACCTGAGAGACAGTTAAGGAATAGAATAATTGGGGTTATCGGTGAATCAGCAGGAAAAGGGAGAAGTCTGGTTGGTGGTACCACTCAACAGTATGGGCAAGATAGGAGGAGAAGCAGTTGTGATTAGGAAGGACCTCTCAGTTTTGATGCTTGTCCCTTTCAGAATGGCAAACCAAGCTTAGGTAAAGCATAGATATTTTGGGGGTGCTTTCTAACCTTATTGCTTGGACCCAATCGTGCTGGTGTCTGAGCTCCTCTGCTCAGGCAAATGTTGCTTCCAGTAAGTTCTAAGCAAAGCAAAAGAAAGACATTCACTTGCAGCCCTTCAGAAAAGCAGGCATGCTGCATTATGAACTCTGGTGCCCAGGAGGCAAGAAATAATAAATGCTTTTAATGTAACCAACTTTCCATGCCCCACCCTCACCCCAAGCATCTGCACACACAAATCAAAACCCTCTTAAGTCATGGAATGAAAAAAAATTCAAAGCAAACACAAAGCACTTCCTGTGAGGTGAATGGAAATTTTTGCCCAGTTAATTTTCCAGACACGTGAAAGCAGTTCTGAATATTTAAAACCACAAGTACTTGTATTCTTAACCAAGATTTTTGAGAAGGCGAGGGACGGGAAGGATCATTGAAATGGGACTTTGACATAAAACACCGTTTACATAGAGGTGAGCTCAGCTCCACTCTCGGATCGGTTTACCAGCCAGTACTGAATAAACTGAGAAGCGAGAGGGTTGGGAAAAAACAAACCGATTTATATCAAACAAAACCACATATATCCAGTTGAATTGAAGCTGAATTTAAATGTAACTTGTGCAACTTTTCTCCCATTGAAGTAGAAACATTACACCTCCAATTGGCCAGGACATCCTTTTTTGCATTCAGATTATCTTAGAATTTTCTTTAGGACCTAAGTGTCCTTCCACCATGAAAGTATGAGACCAAAAAAAGTAATGCTGCCAGCAATTTCTAGCCAAATAAATGAGGATGAGCATGTGAATGTGGTGCGGTAGGTAACAGTTTGGAATCTAAAGTTTCACTGTCTGGATTTGAACAGGCTCCACTGCTCATCAGCTCTGTGACCTGGACAAATGCCTGAATCTCTCTAACTCTCAGTTTCCTCATCTATGAAGTGAGATTAGTAACAGACTCTCCCTTCATGCACATGGAGCCTGGTGGCTGGTACACACTATGTCCTCGTCGCTTGTTCATTTTTAGGTTTCTGTCTGTATTTTTCTTGGTTCAGCAGTCCTGAGCGCTCAAACTTATGATAGCTTTTCTCAAGTGAAGTTAGAGCTTCCCATCCCCAGTTTCAGAACAAGGCCTCAAGTCGGAAGAAGGCAGTTGTTCTCCACTGCCTGCCTGTGTGCTGGAAAAGGACTCCAGCACTGTGCCAGTGGGGCTGGAAGCCTCACCTCATGATGCTACCAGGGAGTACAGTGAAAGAGGAGGAGATTGGGGTAGCAAAGTCCCAGGGGTCCTGTTGGCCCAGATTGTACTGCTCAAGCTAGCTCATTCCTTCCAACAGCTTCCTTCATACACACTCTGAGACCCAGGAACCCTACAGAGGGAAGCCTCAGCAGCTGGGGATCCCTGCAGGGTCAGCCTCCTCCTTGCCTTTCGGATCTCTTGGCTATGGTCTGGTATTCCTAGGGGCTGGCCTAAAGCCCCAAACCTGGAATCTGTTTCAGAGCCTGAACCTTTTGGACTCACACCTTGGTTTCCCTGGCCAGCTGATTTCAGCTTCTCATCTGATGTCATCTCTGCAGGCTAAAGGAAGTACACCCTGGATCTAGGATCCTGGAAGCCCGTTCAGACCTCTGGATGGAGGGTTCAGCAGGCCTTGATATGGATGGTTCTGTCTGCTTTGGTTAAGAGTGAGGATTCTGGAGCCAGGAAGTAAAGGACTCTTTACCTCCCTGCAGGGATAGAGAGACCACAGGAGGCTTTAAAACCTTCTTGCTCTCACCTGAGCCCTAGGTGAGAACTCCCTGGCTTCTACAGACTCTGCTGTAACATGAGGAGCAGGGTTTAAGTTAGTTTAACTGACCCCATCCTTTGAAAATTGCAATCTACAATGAATGCTACATACATATCATTTCTCGGATTCCTATGATGTTTTCTTTCAGCTCTTTTCACTTCAGTTTCTGGAATAATTTTGTTTGTTTCTTCTTTCTCCAAATCCTAGCACTGATGCTTGCTATGTGACTTGGGCCAGGTCCTTTACCTCTCTGTGCCTCAGTTTTCCTCATCTGTAAGATGGTAGATTAGTGGTCACCATTGGGATGATTAAGAAGATTAAATGAATTAATATATATATATAAACTATAATAATTACATAAATAGATGCAAACAACCATTTGCCTACATGTAAAACATAATATAAATGTAACATTAGTTATATTCAGAGTATATTTTATATATAAAGATATTTTATACTTAATTTTTCACATTTTGCATTAAGATGTATTATTTCATATAAAACATTTAAGTACATATACATATAGTTATTTATGTAATTATTATTGTTACTGATGTTGCTGTCTACTTTACTCCCTGCAGGGATAGAGAGGCCACAGCAGGCTTTTAAACGTTCTTGCTCTCACCTGAGCCCTAGGTGCAGAATCCCTGGGTCCTACAGACTCTGCTGTAATATGAGCAGCAGGGTTTAAGTCAGTTTAAAACTGATCCCATCATTTGAAACATTGCAATCTACAATTAATGTCACATAAATATCCCTCAGCTTCCTACGATGCCCTTCTTTCAGGTCTTTTCACTATTTCTATAATAACGTTGTTTGTTTCTTGTCCTATTTGAAAGGCTTTCCTATCTCTGGAGCACCTAGCATAAGATAGAAATGTGTCAAAATATATGCTTTATTCATCATGTGGGTATTTTTAGGTCCTGTTATCCCCAATAACTATTGATTCAGAGAAGTGGGGTAGTTCTGAAAAATACAGGCATTATCTCTTTAACTTGTTTTGTGGGAACCAGAATAAGGGTAGTTTTCCTCTGTCTTCAAAATCATCAATAATTCCTGCATCATTTAACTCTCATAAGCAATAATACCTTCCATATAGCCATTGGCATCAAAGAAGAGACACCCCCTTGATTTGATGGTAAGTGTGACACTACATAAACTCCCAGAAAACCCACTTCCTTTCTAGCAAATAGCAAACAACTGAGAACCTGAACTTACTATCAGCATTGAACACTGAACTCTGAACACTGAACATTGAACACAGACTCTCATCTGTTTCTGGCAAACATGAAGTCAGACCTCTGGTATTTCTTTCTCTTCTGCTTGCAAACTAAAGTTCTAACAGGTAAGTGGCCTATTGAATGTTTCTTATTATAATTCAAGTAAACATTAAGAAAAATCAAAGGTAGAGAAATTGCACACCCAAAAGAAGGTGGTTGGCTTTTGAAAGTAGGAATAGTTTCAGAACAGCCCGAGTATATGGCCAAGGGCACCATGTCACTCATGTCACTATGGATGGCATTGAGTTTGCATTCCTCCCTTTGATACTGTGTCTTGAGATGAAAAAAAGGTTCATCAGACCATTAAAATTTTAAATTACCTGCTCGGAGTTACCTGTCAGTGGACAAAATAGCAGAGTGACTTACTGTTCTTAGAGAGAGATGAAAGGCAAAATGGCTTGTGTCAACAGAATGAAAATTAAGTAGCTCTGGCATTTGGGCTGGGAATTCTTTCTGTGGTAGAAAATAAAATGGAAAGGCTTTGAAAAGAAGGATTTTCATTTTAGTCTTACCTGGATGATCTGTTATCTGGAATGTTAAGGGTGCCGTAGAGTTTTTATTGACACTAAGCATCAGAGTTCACCCTAAAAAGCTAAGGAGGAGAGAATAATGTAAAAATACTTCCTAGCCCCTATAGGCCTTAAAAAAATCGTTCTTGCGTCCCTGATTCTTTCTCTTGAATGGTATACAGCACACTCTATATGGACAATTTAAATAATGCTACATACGATGTAAGGTAATACATGTGGCTCTGCTGCTTTTTTACTATGTATAATTTGTACTACTGTTATTTTCTCTTTAACCCTGAGCCCTATTTTTGAGGTTGAAAAAAGGAAAGTGAAGTTATATTAAATAACTTAAATAATTAAATAAACCAAAAGTGAAGGCAGAACTTTTAGTAGGTATGATTCTATCTAGGGCTACATTTTTCAGTGGTTAAAAAAAATAGGCTTTACTGTGTTTACAAAAAATTAAAAAAAAAACAACCAAAATCGAACTGATCAAATGTCTCATCTTGTGCTGGTTCAAAGTGAGTTAAGTGCTGTTAAGTAAAGAGGACTGAGGAATGAGGAATGAATCCAAGGACAGTTCTGGGCTACTTGCTGGCTTATGCCTTTTCTAGAATCTCATGAAGTCCTTTAACGGCATGAATGACATGAGCAGCTTTGGAATTGGTATTCATTCTTCGTTCATCCATTTACTCATGTAGCACCGAGCACTTGCCTGGCAGGGGGTACTGTGCCAGATGGTGGATGTACAAGGATGGGCAAAACCAGGTCAACCTCTGTTCTTCAGAAGGTAACTGCATTGTAGAGAGAGAGAGAGAGGTCAATCAAATAATCCCATAGATTAATTATAATTACAAGCAAAACTCAATCCTATGAGGGAATGTAACAAGGAGCTTGACTCGATTGGGTGGGTGTGGAGGTGGAGCTGAGGAACAGGGTTCATTGAAGTCTTTCCTGTGCAAGTGGCACTTGAGTGGAGATTTTAAGGATAAATAGGAATCAATAGGGAGAACGGTATGAAAATGGGGAAGAACATTCCATACCATGGAAAGAACAAGTGCAAAGAGCCTGTGGCAGGAGGGGATGCAGTAAGGTTAGGGAATAGAAGAAGGCAGACAGGTGTGCCTGAGCACAGAGGGGGAGAGGTTGAGCTTGGTCTGCTGGGAATACTTTGAACCCCTCTGTGGTGACTGAGCAACCCCAACCTTCTAGAAGAATTGGCAAAACCCAAGCTATCTGAAATAACAAGAAGAAATTGTTGATATTTAACCTGCAAATTCCCTTAGAATTTAGTTCTCCTGAAATGAGTTATTTGCTTTGTGATGTTTGTTACTTGTTGTATCGATTATGTTTAAGAAAATGAAGGATAATGTGAAATGCTGAGATGTAGCTTGTAACTTCGGCTCTCCTGAGCTGCACCTTGTAACTTTGGCTCTACTGATCTGTTCTGGTAAAAACAGGAACTCTGTGAAGGGACTGACCACACAGCTTGACTCCTGGAGAGAGATGACAGCGCGTAATAGGCTTCTCATTGCAGAGAGCCTATAAATGGACGTGTAATGGAGAGGTTTATTACCTGGATTCCTTTCCCAGGAAAGGCATATTGATTAGGGCCCTGGAAAGGGAATGCGACCCTCATGGGGAGCCTATAAATGGATACATGAGGGGCGTCTGTCTCTGTGGTTGAGATAAGGATGTAAAAGTCTTTCTTCATCCACTGCTCCTTCAGTCTTGCATGGAGGCCCCCTCTTCTTGCAGCTTTTGTGGTCAGGCTGGTTGTCCTGTATCAGATCCTGTTCCCCCTGTAGCTGTGAGCCCAATATGTTTTTGCTGATAATCATAAGTTTATATTTAACCTATATTCTTTCTAAGGTGTATGATTTCTATGCTGACACACAGAAAGTTATCTTTACATTGTTCTGCTTTTACAACCACGTTGTGATTTTTGTGCATCAGTTTTTGCAAATGTATTCTTTTTGTATAATTATCACTGAAACTTTGTGTAATCTTGCTCCCCCTCCCTTATGGAAAAAGCACAATAAAAAACTGAGGTTTTCAGGGGAATGTCAGACATCCACGGAGTGGCTTTATGTGGTGTCTCCCCTGGGCCCAGCTTTAAAGAAAACTTTTTCTTTGTCTCTCTTTCTTTTTCACCAACCACTCCATCACTTTGAGAGCTAAACTCTCACAATATATAAACCACGTTGATATATTGGGAACTGGTCTCGCCAATATTGGTCCAAGATGACCACTGGTGCAAGTTGGTCTAAGACAAGGCTGGAAAGGAAAGCAGAGGCCAGACCATTCAGACCATGTGTTCTACGTTCAAGATTTTGGATTTTCTTCCAAGAACATATGTACCATTCGTGGAAAGGTTTGTTTTTGTTGGTAAAAATCATTCCACTAGGCCAAACCCATTTGGGCAGTTCTGGTCATGGTACTGTGCCCAGGAGAATTAAAGTAGCATTGATCTCAATTCTGTGGAAGGTTACATCCAGCCTTAGGTAGGATTATTTTAAGTTGTCAGGTTAAGCTGATGAATAATTTATATTCTGGAATAATATTCATCGTAGATTCTAAATGAATACAACCAATGTTCACTCTCATTATAAAGAAAACCATGCGATGTGGCATGCTGTTTGACATGTGGTAAAACTGAGGCATGAGTGGTTAAATGGTAATGATACATCTACTAACAATTATCCTATTCAAAATATCATCGCAATGCATGTATCCAGCAACTGCCATTTAAAAGCTCTAAACAAAAAGAGCCAAACTCAAGTCAACTAAGCACTTGCTTGTTCTCTTTGTTGTATTTTCAATCCTCTCAATTTACGTAGGCCTTCTCATGCCATGAAGATGTAGGCATGTAGGCATTCTTACCTTCTGTCAATGTTTGAGGAATTTTCAGTCAGGAAAGGCTAAGTGATTTGTTATACAGTAATTGGTGGCAGAACCAAAAGTAGAACTCCAATGTGACCCCAACATCTACATTCTTTCTAAACTGTGTTGAAGTAGTGGAGATTAACATAAATCTCAATGATTCTGATCACATTTGTTATTTGGTTGTGAATTAAGAAGGATGGGAATCTTGGTGATTTCCAGTCTTTGATGGATCTCAATGTAGAATTTAACAAAGTCTTGTTCCTTTAACGAATTTGGAACAATAGGATGCTTTTAATTATAAAAATATCTAGGAAAAATGTGAATGTCTAACTGCATTTTGGAAACCCTCTTTGTAGACTTTACAGGCAGCAGGGACCATGTGAGTGATGGGATGAATTCTGGTTTTAGAAAGACCACTTTAAAAGCAGTGTGGATAACAGGCCAAAGTGGGAAGAGCTGATGGCAGAGGGTGTCTAATAAACATGCCTGTCTTACGATGTGCTCTGTGAGGAAGCCGGGAGGATAGCCCTCAAGGCCACTTTGAGCCTTGCTTTGTCACTGAGGCATTCCATTTGTGATTCCTAAATTCCTAAGAGCCCCTTGGTGTTTCCAGTGTCTGACAGAAGTCTGTGAAGATGGCTGACCTTGGAGCCCCTCTTAGCCTCTCCGGGACTCTGAGTAAATGTCATCTCCTGGCAGCGCCCCCTTCCAGTGTTCTTGATAGATTTAAAAAACGCCAGTTATCAATTTTTTCTTTTAATAGATGAATTCAGGCCATTTCCACTCAGCATGAGCCTCTACTTGATTTTATTTCTATGCTTATTTGCTACTTATTTTCCTTTGCGGTGTCCTCTTTTTCTCTTTATTTTTGTTAGTGTGATGAAATTTCTTTTGACTCTCCTCTTTGCCTCTGGTTAATTTGGAAGGTCAACTACAGTTCTTAATTTGCTAAGTAATTATCAAGTTCAAAGAATCTTAATTGAATGTGTACTTATTTATCACTGTATGAAAATAATGACAATGCCTTTGCCTGTTGTGCCTAGTCCCCATCCCCAAAATACTGTGATATTTTGAATGAGTCTTAAGAATGATCTTCGTTTCCCACTCTCGCACTGCCCCCAGAAAGTGCACCCTGCTCCATATGTGGGTTTTATGGAAATAATTTAAAACTTATAGTTGCAGATCATTGCTAGTTTTCCTCTTACGGTATTTCTCTTCTGTTTCAAGAATCCTTTCTTAACACTTATGTCACACACTTTCAGTGACAGCATCATTCTGGACATCTGCTCCTGTCTTGTGATCTCTGTTCTGATCTAATGATCAGAAGACTTCTCTTATTTTTGTTAAGTACCCCTAACTCTCTGAATTCCAGCACAGGTAAGGGTGTCTTCCTGTTACCTTGATGGGTGACTGATATCTTTTCTGGGAATAGAGTCCCGGATGGCAGCCTTTCCTCTTAGGGGTTGCAGATATTCCTCCACTGCCTGCTGCCTTCTAGGGATGTGGGTGAAGAATTTCATGCTAGTCTAATTCTCATTCCTTTGTAAGTAATTAAAAAAAAAACAACTCTAGGATTTTGTAATCTTGAAAGCTATTTACTTCAATATTGGAATTCAGGAATTCCTCCAGGGTAGGTCTAACTCTCTCCCTCTGTTTCTTTCTCTCTCTCTGTTTCTGCTAATTTTATTTTTTAAGACTGGGTGAGTATTTTCAATCTGTAGACTAAAGCTTCATTCTTCATTTCAGTCATTTTTTCCTAGTATTTGTTTAATCAAACCTTATCCTTTTTTCCTCCACTCTTTCTAGAAATGTAACTTATTGAGTCCCTTATTTTTTCATCATTTGTGAGCAAAATGGCTTTCACAACTTGCTGTTGCTTGTTAACCACAACTCCTTCAGATGAAATGGATATTTCAGTTTTAAATTGCTAGCAGCATATTCCCATTTCTTGGTAGAAACAAGGGTAAGCATGTAGCAGGGACTGAAATTCTTATCTTTACTCACTGTAAGAATAATAGCATTATTTGGCTTAAAAAATTTTATCCCCATATTCACAGCTGTAAACAGCAAAATCTACAACATATGCTGCTTCCCTACTCTAAGGACATTGAGTTTTATATGCAAAATGACTTACTGGGCTTTGCAAATTTTTAAAAATGTGTTTTAAAATCATTTGTAGCTTGCAATAACTAGTGAAAAGGTCACATTTTCTCTGTAAATGGCACCTCAGCACTACTGCTGTTCTAACAAACTACGTCTATCAAATGGCACTTTTGGGTCATTCTAAGTGAAATAAGAAACTTGGCATTTGAAACCTTCTTATAAAAATTCACAATTATATTTTGGAAAGTGGAACTTAAGTATGTAGGAGATATGTCACACACATTAAAACTGTTAGTCAAAAAGTGATTTGTTTTTCCCACTAGTTTGGCCTGTAAGGTTGATCAAAATAGACAAATATTTGCAAGTTTAAAGAGTCCAAAAGTGGGGATATGAACTTCCTTCTGGGTCATGTATAACATAATGATGCTTGCATCTACTTTGCTTGAGAAAAAATAGAAACAGGTTGTCCCCAAGTAGGGTGAAAGACTCAGGAGTTTCTATCCAGTTGGCCAGTAGTGCTGTTCGGATCTGTTTATTTGAGCCATGCGGACACAGGCACAGCACTTTCAATAAGCAGTTAATGATCATTTAAAGTAACTTTTTTGAATTTGATAGTTTTTTTTTGACAGCCTATGTTTATGTTTTCCTAGGACTTCTCATCAAAAAATCTGTTCATGCAAAAACAACAACAACAAACTCTCTACTACACTCACAATTATTCTGTTTATTTTGCACTATCTAGGACTAATGCAAAAATCTCATAGTTGTGCCTATTGCACTTATTTAATTATGATGAAAGTTTCTTCTATATGTGTATCCATCTCTGTACATTTCTACAGACAGATAAGTGATGGGAAAATCATTAAGAATTTAGACTTAATCAGAGCAAGAACCCAGGTACAATGATAGCACAGCTTAATACAGGATGGTTGATGAATGAAAATGTCTAGGGAAATGAGTGAGTTATGTACAATGTAATTTCACATCTAAGTCACTTTAAAATAATTTTTTGATGTATAATAACCCTTTCAATCTCAGAACACATATGTGGCACCAATGTGAATCCTACTTTAAGTGTTAGCGGTGATAATATATCCAATATACCTAGAAGGAAAATGAATACCTGAAATTCATTTTTATATCTAGATTAACATTAAAAGCTTCTTTTTGTGTTTTTTTTCCTCAGCAAATCTCTTTAGCTCCTATGCTTTAGTTTCTGTACATTGAGGGGGTTGGACTATATTATTAGATGAAGAGATTAAGTGAGTGTGTGGATTCTGGTGTCAAATTATTATTTTCTTTTTACTTTGCCTTTGTTGGTTTGGATTAATTCGAAGACCTTGTCTTCGAGCTCTGAATTTCTTTCTTCTACTTGTTCAATTCTATTGCTGAGACTTGCCAGAGCATTTCACATTTCTAAAAGTGTTTCCAAAGTTTCCTGAATTTTTGATTGGTTTTTCTTTAAGTTACCTATTTCCTTGAATATTTCTCCCTTTACTTCTTGTATCATTTTTTGGATTTCCTTGCATTGGGCTTCACCTTTCTCTGGTCCCTCCCTGATTAGCTTAATAACCAACCTCATGAATTCTTTTTCGGGTAAAGCAGGGATTTCTTCTTGGTTTGGATCCCTTGCTGGTGAACTAGTGTGATTTTTTGGGGGTTGTGAAGAATCTTGTTTTGTCATATTACCACAGTTGGTTTTCTCATTCTTTCCCATTTGGGTAGGCTCTGTCAGAGGGAAGGTCTAGGGCTGAAGGCTGTTGTTCGGATTTTTTTTTTGTCCCATTGGGTGTTCCCTTGATATAGTAGTCTCCCCATTTTCCTATGGATATGGCTTCCTGTGAGCCGAACCACAGTGATTGTTGTCTTTCTTCTGGGTCTAGCCACCCAGCAAGTCTCCCCAGCTCTGGGCTGGTATTGGGGGTTGTCTGCACAGAGTCCTGTGATATGAACCATCTATGGGTCTCTCAGCCACGGATACCAGTGCCTGTTCTGATGGAGGGGGTGGAGGGTACAATTGACTCCGTGAGGGTCCTTAGCGTTGGTGGTTTAATGCTCTATTTTTGTGCTGGTTGGCCTCCTGCTAGGAGGTGGCGCTTTCCAGAGGCATCAGTTGTAATAGTACAGAGAGGATCTGTTGGTGGGTGGGGCCCCAGAACTCCAGAGATTATATGCCGTTTGTCTTTGCTACCAGGGTGAGTAAGGAAGGACCATCTGGCTGGGGCAGGGCTAGAGGTGTCCAAGCTCAGACTCTCCTTGGGCAGGTCTTGCTGCAGCTGTTGTGGGGGATGGGGGTGAGATTCCTAGGTCACTGGAGTTGCATACCTAGGAGGATTCTGGCTGCCTCTGCTGAGTCATGTAGGTTGACAGGGAAGTCGGGGAAAGCCGACAGTCACAGGCCTCACCCAGCTCCCATGCAAACCAAAGGACTGGTGTCACTCTTACCATGCCTCCCACAACAGCCCCAAGTATTTTTCCAGGAGGAAGGCGAGATGGGCTTGAAAACTTGCCACAGGCTTTCTGCCTCCCAGCTGTGAAAGAAAAGGGCTTTAGTTCTTCCCTACGTGTGAAGTCTGCAAGCCAGATTCATGCCCTTCTCCCAGTTCTGGCCAGGAGCTTCTTGCCCTGTCCAAATTGTTAGAAAGTTCAGCTAGAGAATTTCTTCTCCCTGTGGAGTTTTACCTCCTGTTCCTCTGGCCACCCTCCCAAGGGATCCCTGTGGTGCTAGGCAGGAATTGGCTGCCTGGCCCAGAGAGCTCCAGGGGCCTTTCTGCTGCTTCCTCTACCCCTGCATCTTGCTCCACTGGGTTCTGTAACTTGACTCAGCTCCAGATAAAGTCAGAAACTTCTCTGGAGACAGATCTTCAGCTTCACCAGTTGAGGTGTGTGTTTGGGAGCCGAGGGCCTCCCTTTCCCAGGAGTCTTTGCTTTTTGACTGGGAAATAAGTATCTCCCAATCTTCAGTAAATGGGATCTCTTGCTCTACTTTTCCTGTTCCTTTTCTTGGCCCATTGCAAGGATATAATATTAATTCTTTTATTTGATATGATTAAGCTTCTACGATGTTCAAGGTTCTGGGATTATTTAGGCAACTGTAATGCAGTCCTTATCTTTGTGGGGCTCATGATTAAATGAGGAAGATAGAAAAAATAATTATGCTCCAAGATGATATGCACTATAAATATATTGGCCTAAACAAAGTATTACTGGGAGCATAGAGATAAGATTCTTTGTCTGGTGGTCTTGGAAATATCTCAAGAGAGAAGTTGACATTTAAAATGGTTCTTGAAGAATAAATGAGGGTTTCTTCTCAGATTAAGGGGTAATCAGATATTCTAGTTTATGGTAACAGAAATAATGAAGTGTAAAGTGTATTCTAGTAATGAAGAACAGGAGTGAGAAAGAAATGGCCACAAAGTTTACTGTAGCTTTAATAGATGGCCTATGAGATTGTGAAAGCATTTTGTGTCAAGTCATACATATTTTAAAATACCTTATAAGCAATAGAACACTAATAGAGACTTGTAAACTGGGGAGTGAAATGCTTTTCTTAAACATAATTTTGGGAGCAACATGGAGGATGGATGGGAGGAGAGAGAGAGATTAGCATTGAGAAGGCCAGTTAAGAGGATGCATCCACAGATAAGGGAAGACATGAAAAAGATGTGGATTGGCAAAGGAAATGGAGAAAAATAATTGAATTTAAGAGATATTCATGAGCTGGAGTCAGCTGGACTTGGTGACCAATTGGATGATGAAAATCAGAAAGAGGAAGAAATGAGGAAGAGTTTCCTAGGGTCAGACTGATGACTTCCTGAAAAGACAGGGTTTGGGTTTGGTGAATCAATACAGTCATGTGCCATTTGACAATGGGAATGCATTCTGAGAAATGTGTCCTTAGTGATTTTATTGTGTGAACATCATCGAGCATACTAACATGGTGGTCTACTAGGCGGTAGAGCCTACTGCACTACCTAGGCTATATGGAGTAACCTGTTGCTTATAGGCTACAAACCTGTACAGCATGTCACTGTACTGAGTACTGCAGGCAATGGTAGCACAATGGTAAATCTTTGTGTCACTAAACACAGAAAAGGGATATTAAAAATTACAGTATTATAATCTTATGGGACTGCCGTCATATATACAGTCCATTGTTGACTGAAATGTCATTTCTTCAGTGCATGACTGTACTGAGCTCAGTTTGGAAAGGTTACTTCTGATGTGTTAGGGTATATCAAGAGAGTGAGGTTGAAAGGAATTTGGAAGCAAGGAATTGAAAGTTTGGGCTGGAGATAAAATGTGGGCTCCTGGGGGTAGACATGAGAGCTGGAGTTACAGGTGCAAATCAGCTCAGTCAGCGAACACCCTGTCCATGTGCCCAAGGAGTTTTGCACAGTAGCTGAGCAATGGGAAGCAATGTGGGGATTCGGAGGTGCGGATAAAATCCTCTCTCCCTCCTACTCTGTGGAAGAGAGTTGGATTCATTTAATTTCATGTGATTTTTCTAGAACAACAATTTCAAATCAATAGCAATGAAGTAACTAACAAACTAACTTGTTTGCAAATTAATTACTTTGTGAATATTGCTGTGAAGTTTTATAATACCGCTGGGATTTTTTCATTTTCGTGAAGAAATCAGTTTTAACTAAGAGAAAATCAATCTTTCATTTTTCTTATTATACACACTGAGAGAACCAAAGGGTTGTTTTGTACCCTCTGCAGAGTTCCTTGGAGAGTGAAAACAATGCACACATTGTGTACGTGTTCATGAGTACTCTTGGCTTTTTCTCCTTGCTTTTCTTCTTCCTATTTTTTTTTTTTTTTTTTTTTTGCTTTTTTTCCCTCCAAATGTTAGGCATTTAGATTAGACTGGATTTATCTTGCCTATCATCCCTACCTTCCTTGCTTTAGTTACTTCCTTAGATTATGGGTGCCTTTGAATAGTAATGTAAGTTTAGAAGTGATGCATATGTAAAAATCTACAAACTAGGATTCTAAAAGTTTTAGTTAGTAGACTCATAAGACATGAAATTGCTTTTATAAAAGGTGAGAAAAGTGGTAGGAAGCACATTTTGTTTTTTAAGTGCCAGATTTTCTTAGTAAAAGATCAAATGTAACTAAAACCTAATATGATTGACAATTTGAAATTAACATTGCAATTTTTAGACTTTTGCCTCTTGTGTTACATTCATGTGCTGTGCTAAGCTAATGCTTATCATGGTTTGATTATAGAAAATGTGTTTAATAAGCACTATTAGTGATTACAAACTCAGGAGATCTTATCTTTTCATCACTCTGAGACCTTGTGGAGGTTTGTGGTTAGATGTCTGAGTTAAAGAAAATAAAATTACACCTCTAATATGATGCACGCTCTGTACTGAGTAGGTTCTTGAAATGTTTCCTCCAGAGGATTTTCAGCCAGGAATAATACAACTGCTGGCAAACAGGCCTGGCAGGATGGGTCTGGGCAAGAGCATCTTGTACTGGAGAAATGAAGTAGTTCAGATATTAAAAACATCAACTTGCAAATAATGAACTCATGTGAACTATAGTGTAATTTTCAGATGAATGGCTTTTTTTTCAGAAATTTTCTTAATGATCCCCCAAAAGAAGATAAAAATGTTCTTATGCCTTATAAATTTTGAAAACCTAAAGAAATCACTTAATATAAAGATTTTTATTTTACTTTTGAAAACATTAGTGTTATTAAGAGTAATATTTTAAAAATTATTGTTAGCAGCAGTTAACAGGCTTGAGCCTCTCTTCGGAAGAATATACCCTGTTCAATGCAGTACTCTATATGATCAAGAAAATATAGTATCTGTTCTCTAGACTGATTATAGTCTAGGATTTCCAATAAAAAGTAAACAGATATGGTAGCAAAACAAAACCTCATGTTTAATATTCAGATTTTAAGACTCATCATCAGAATCCAAGATCACACATTCCTTTTTGTGTTTTTAGTAACATATTAAGTACTAAAAGATATAAGATGATATTTATATCACAAATCACTAACATGCTGTGTTTACAAAACATCTTGGTGTATTAGAACAACCACTGGTCCAAGGGTTCTTGTCCTGGCCATATACTGGGCAAATTTAATGACTGCACTTTGGGAGATCCAAGTTAGCAACCAGGTTTGTTGCTCGCTTGGATGGAACAAAGTTGTCCTGCCCTCTGTAGACATATAAGAGCCAAGAGCATCATCGACTATCTCAATAAATATTTATGAGCCCAGCAGATATTTGTAGGTAAAGAAAGTTTTTCTTTAAAACTCAGACATATAATTTCCATTAGAACATGACATGTTGGAGTAGTGTCTTGCATGCATGATTGTATATCTTCATGTACTTGTTTTCAGAAGAAAAGCAACATAGCATAGCTAACTCTGGGGTCATGTCCCAGCTATGAGATATGTAATCCAGGGCAAGATATTCACCTTTTCTGGCTCTAGTTTAATTTGATAAGTGCAAATGTAAAGGGCAAAATGAAAGATTTAACTTGTCATTTCTAGAAGCCCTTTTGGTTCGTATATTATAAATCCTATGCTTCATCTCCTCGGATTTAAAATGTCACCATCTACATATTCATTTGTTCGCCCATCCAACCATGCTTTTATCCATCCAATAAATGTTGATTGCAACTTACAACATACCAGGTATTATTGTATATACTTGGGATGGAAAGGTGAATAAGACCAACAAGGTCCCTGATTTTAAAGCTTACATTAGAGTGGAGTAGCCAGACAGCAAAGAAGAAAACAATCAGATAAACCAGATACTTTCAGACAGTGAAAAATGCTTTATCTCAGTTAATATACTAGAAAATGACTTGGATGTATTCTTTATATTGGGTGGGCAGTGGTCACTGAAGTGTCATTACTCTTGAACGATGACAAAGAAGCAACCCTGTGAAGATCAGAGAGAACGCTCTAGGTGGAAAAATGACAAATTAAAAGCCCTGGGAACCAGCTTTGTGTGTTTGAGGAGCAGAAAGAAGGGCAGTGTGACTGTGGCGTAGTGTGACTGGTATAAAGTGGGGAGAGGTAGCACAGGTCATGTAAGCCATGGAAAACCAGGGTAAGGAGTTAATTTTACTGTAAGTGAAATGAGAAGCCCCTGGAGGTTTAAAAGCTGAAGCATGACTCTATTGGATCATGTATGTAAGAAGGTCATTCTGGCTTCTCTGTGGAGAATGAATTGTAAATGGGCAAGAGTAAAAGCAGAAGCTCTTGTAGTTAGGAAGCTCTTGTAGTCCCAGAGAGAGATGACAATGGTTTGGACCAGTTGAAGCTGAGATGGAGAAGAAGTGGGTAAATTCTGCTGGACATAAAACAGAGGTGCCAGATATCAGGTATTCTTCCTGTGTACCGATTTTAGCAGTGGTCCTGTAGGACTCCATTGTTAGTGACCACTGTCTAGCTTCACGTGATTGCCTGCTTCTATTATACTTTGGTTGATTGTTGCTAGTGACACTTTGACTGTGGATTGAACCAAAATCTTTCATGCACCCAGGAAGCTGTGTGACCTTGGGCAAATAATTTAATCTGTCTGAGCCTTCAGTTGTCTGTATGTATACAAAAGAGATCACCGGGTCTCACTGTGTATGATGCTGAGAAGAGGCTGAATCATGTTATAGGAAACAAAAGTGTAAACCTGAGGGTACTTATAGGATGCCTGAAACATGAACAGTGTTGATGAGAATTTATTGGCAATAGAAATGGCATGTTAGAAAGCGTGAGATGCATATCAAAGATAGTGTGAGAGGATATTTTGGAGAAGAGTTTATATTAAAGGTGATAAGGGAAGAAAAGGTAAACATGAGAGAAAGGAAGAAAAGAAGAAGGGAGAGATTGGTAATAAGGGGAACACTCACAATTTTTAACTACTGATATAGCAACTGAATTGACCAATTAGATTTGACACCTGACCAATCAGAACAGACACTGTCTATAAAAGTGGCGCGATCATACCGGCACTCCAGGCTGAGTGTTAGACTTGGAGATAATAACATCCAAGAAGGATGGAGAAAGGATCCTAGCTGCTTTTGCAGTTATAAGAAACTAACTTATTCAGGTCTGCCTTAAATTGTCTATTCATTACATGCTTTAGTCATGCTTATAAGGGACTGTCTCCTTTAATACTATTTTTCAGATGTTACCAAAGGCTAAGAAGACTTTGTAATTTGTCATTTGAGCATTGTCCTCATCCATTTTCTGTTGCCATCACTGAATACCTGAGACTGAATATTTTATAAAGAAAAGAAATGTATTTCTTACAGTTCTAGAGACTGGAGCCTAAGTCTAGGGGTCTAGGGGTCTGGTCTAGACTGAAGTCTAGGGTAAAAATCTGGTGAGGGTCTACTTGCTGGTGAGGACACTCATCAGAGTCCTAAGGCAGTGCAGAGGATTACATGATGAGGCGGTTCTTGAGAGACAGCCAATCTGGCTGTTTATAACATACTAACTCTCCTGATAACTAACCCACTCTTGTGATAACCTATTAATCTGTTAACTCATTAGCCCATGAATTGAATTAAGCTATTCATGAGGGTTCCGCCAATCATTTCTTAAAGGCCCCACGTCCCAATTCTATTACACTGGAGGTTAATTTTCAATATGAGTGTCAGAGGGGACAAACATTCAAGCTATAGCAAGCATGTCTGTTCTATATCTGGCAAAGTAATTATGAAGTAATTAATTAAATGCTATAGTTGAAAACATTCAAACCATAGACTTAGAGCTGCCACATGGTTTTCCAGATGGAAAGTTTAATCACTGGATATGTGGAAACCTAAGTCAGACTTCTGATCACTACATTTTAAAATAAAAAGGTTGTCCAGGTAGTTTTTAAGTTAAAAATAATAAAATGAATAATTAAGAATGTCCAGGCTGGTTCAGTGGCTCATGCCTATAAACCCAGCACTCTGGGAGGCTGAGGTGGGCAGATCATGAGGTCAAGAGATCGAGACCATCCTGGCCAACAAGATGAAAGCCTGTCTCTACTAAAAATACAAAAATTAGGTTGGCATGGTGGTGCACGCCTGTAGTCCCAGCTACTTGGGAGGCTGAGGTAGGAGAATAGCTTGAATCTGGGAGGTGGAGGTTGCAGAATCTGAGATCGTGCCATTGTGCTCCACCCTGGCAACAGAGCAAGACTCCATATCAAAAAAAAAAAAAAAAGAGTTTCCAATAGAAATGACACTTTGAAATCTTCAGCTGATGTCAGTGGTACACACTCTCAATGTGACATTCAAGAAAAATTGAGGCACAGCATTCCTAGCCCTATGTACATACTTTCGTGGGCAAGAAAGACAGTATCCTTCATTTTAATTTATTCTGAATTTCTGGAATAGCTCATTATGATATTGAGACAGAAAGTGGTTAACAGGAACATTGTATTCCCTTTGGAGGACCCACCCAATAGCAAAGAATTAGCGCTCTCAGTTGTTTATAGTTTTATCTGGATATATTCTGATCCT
This sequence comes from Cebus imitator, assembly GCF_001604975.1. Lineage (NCBI taxonomy): Eukaryota > Metazoa > Chordata > Mammalia > Primates > Cebidae > Cebus > Cebus imitator. The sequence continues at coordinate 3,561,398 of NW_016107416.1, forward strand.
GATTCCAGAGAAAGCAAGTGTTAGAAAGAACGTTAAGATGTTTTTGTATTACTTCCTTATTTCACAGATGAGGAGACTGAATTCCATGGGAGTGCCCTAGCCACAGAGCCTTGCAAGTGGTAGAGCCAGAATTTGTCTCTGGTCTCCTGGGGAGCCACTGCAATGCACTTCCACCACACTGCACTGCCAACCATTAATGTCCTCTTGTGTTTGCCACAGTGTGGGCACAATGGGGGAAAACCCTGCTGACAAAATCATCTTCGGAAGTACAAGACAATGCATCTATGTCTGTGTATACATGGTGGCCACAGACACTTTTGCTCCAAGATCTTTGTGGTTTACTTGCTGCCATTCTACAGTCTCTGGGAAATTTGTTGTGAACATTTCTAAAGTAACCGAGAACCAATCCACTGATTTTATCTTCTGTAGCAGATGGTAGAGACATAAGCATCGAAGCAACAGTGGGGCAACGTAAAGGCCCTAAGCAAAATACCCTACGTTTTAATCTAATGTAGACTGCATCTGTTCTCATGCCAACAGTTTTTTTTCCTTTGCCTTTTGTTTACATTGTTCCCTCTAGTTTTTAAAATGAAGCAAGTAGTATTTTCCTTCTGTATAATTTAAAAATATTTGTTATTATAAAACAAAACATCCATACAGAAAAGTGAAAAAAACATAAATGTAAAATTTAATGAATAATACTAAAGCATACTACCTCACCCTCATAATCACCACAGGTCAAGAAATACAAGATTGTCAGCACCCCTGTTCCTTCCCGATTCCAACTCTTTCTCCCTCTTTGGAGAAAACTATTAGGCTGAATTTTGTGACACGAATTCAGATTATATTTTTTTCTATTTTGAAATCTCAACATGTATACTTCACTTAGAAAAGTTTCAAATTACATATACCTTCACTGTCTTTCTAGACAATGTGCTCTATATTGACAGATTTTTTTAAAAAGTACATTGGAGATATAAGTTATAATTCCACCGTATCAGGGTTTTTATTGTTGTTGTTGAAACAGTCTAGTAGTTGCTTCTTAGAAGGTAATCAGTCTCTTATTTCTGGCTGCTTTTAGGATTTTCACTAAGGTATGTCTAGATGTACACACTTAAAAAATCTGCTTGTGAATTGTTGGGATTCTTGAATCTGTGGAGTGTGACTGGGCTCTAACTAATTTTTCCAACCTATCTACTGGTTCACCAATTTTCTCTTTAGCTCTGTCTAATATATATTAAAGCTATCAATTGAGTTTTAAACTTCAGTTAGTGCATTTTTTTTTTGGAGCCAATTCTTGTTGGTTCTTTTTCAAATTAGTTGACTTAAATTTTCCTCTGTACTGCAGATATTATTACAAATTTTTCTTTTATTTGCTTATAAGTTTAATTATTTTGTTTTGTGGACCTGATAATTCAAATATATAAATTGTGGGTTTGTTTTTATAGTTTGTTGTTTCTATTGTTATCTTGTTTTCTAGGTCTCATTTTTATGATGTGTTTGTCACTGAATGTACATATTATTTGTAGGAATTTTTTGAGGCCTAAGAGGTAAACCTTTTCTTTTCTTCTTCTTCTTTTTTTTTTTTTAGATATTTTATTGCACTTTAGGTTCTGGGTACATGTGCAGATCATGTAGGATTGTTGCATAGGTACATACATGGCAATGTGGTTTGCTGCCTCCATTCCCCTGCTGTCATCTATATCTGGCATTTCTCCCCATGTTATCCCTCCCCAACCTCCCTACCCTCCCTCCTCATAATCTACCCCAACAGACCCCAGTGTGTGATGCTCCTCTCCCTGTGTCACAGGGAGGGGATGTAAACCTTTTCTTCTTGTAATAGTTTGCATTTTTACTTTCAAAAGCTGAGGGGTAATAAAATGCAAATTATCTTAAAGAAAATTCAAGCATTGAGGTCTTCTGGACCATTGAAGTCCAGAAGATTTTTCTGAACCATCTACTCTGAATGAGGTCTGGTTTATTTCTGGTTTAACTGTGCTCCAAGAATGTAACTCTTTGGGATCCCAGTTTTCTGAGGAGATGGTTTTCTGCTAGAACCCGCACTCTGCAGATTCTGGCAGTTGGGACAAAAAAGTTTGAATTTCAAAGAACAGCAAATGCTTTCAGAGTAAAAGCAGCTTCCAAGCTTTGCTTGTCTCTTCAAATTTAACCTGGTAATTTCTCCTCTTTGTGTCGCTCTTTTAATGCTTTTAATTGTATTTTTGGACATTTGTTCAACATTTTTGGTTGTTTTGGCATGAGAATTAGTTTGAATAATAGGCACTACTATAACTGAAGACTAGAACACTTGTGCTTATTTTCACAATCAAATCACCCAAATTGAAGATCTATAGGAAAAATATAGATTGAAGCTTAGGGATATTAAGAAAATAAGTAATTGTGAATCTTAAATAAAATTAAGGCAACTAGTGTAAACAGAGGTGTGAGAAATAGATCCTCCTGCATAATGCTAATCCTGCTATAAATTTCAGAAAGCAAAATGGCAATACATAGTATTATAACTTTTAAACATTTTGACTAAATATAATATTTACATAAAAGCGGAATGCTGAAAATAACCCCAATTTCCAACATTAGTATTTTAGTTTTAACAAATTATAATAGATTAACATTATGGCCAATAATATAGTCATTAAAAAGGATAATTACGATGACTGTGTAAGAAATGAAATGTTTATGACATAAAATGACAATAGCAGAACACAAAATAACATGTTTGTGACAAATAATTATGCTTTTGAAAGGTAAAGAGCAAAAGCATACAAATAGTATTTCTATTTCACTGTAGGACTAGGTAATTTTTTTCCTTAAACATTTTTTACACTTGTTATTTAGTTTTCTCAGAAACAAAGACCAAGATTTCAAAACTTAGGAAAAAAACCAGCATGCTAATAATTTTCCCAAACAGTTTCAGCATGAAAATTTGCTATATTAAAAAGGAAAATAAAACAAAAAGAAAGGGAAGGCAATGAGCAGTTTAAATTTATAGTCTAATAACTCAGAATCTGCAACCACCAGCGCAAGGCAATTTTGTTTTTTTCCTTCTGTGATTCCTATGTAGCTTTCAAAAACAACCTTGGCTTCCTATAAGCTTAAAATTATTTCAGAAAATGAAAAAGTGGGGCAGGGCATGGTGGTTCACATCTATAATCCCAGTGCTTTAAGAGGCTGAGGCAGGAGGATTACTTGAGGCCAGGAGTTCAAGATCAGCCTGGGCAATATAGTGAGCTATGTCTCTACAAAATTTCTTTTTCAAAATTAGCCAGGTATGGTGGTGTGCACCTGTATTCCCAGCTTCTTGGGAAGCTGAGGCAGGAGGGTCCCTTGAGCCCAGGAAGTGGTGGCTGCAATGAGCTATGATCATGCCACTGCACTGGAGCCTGGGTAACAGAGTAAAACCTTTTCTCTAAAAAGAAAAAAAAGAGAGAGAAAAAGTAAACAAAAATCTGGGGCTTATCTTTATTTTCAGGCCTTGATTCAGTTCTCAGTGGATGATGTTCAGAGAAAATACATTTCTATCATTTGAAAATGGTTAGCCTGTTCTTTTACTCTCTAGCAGGAGGATATAATGTATGTGTGTATATATGTACGTATATGTATACAATTGTATGCGTATATCTACACATGTACTCTCTATATACTGTAAAATACGTATAATACATATATTTAAATACACATATAATCACACATATATATATATATATATATACAATTATTCATTTTTAAACTACTTTGTACTTTTGCAAAGTGAGCAATTTCTATCTTTCCTTGTATCTGCTTAACTGATGTACATCAGTGATTATTTACTCATCAAAAATACACATGGCTCTTGTCAGAGTATTGACCAACAGGCAGACAATTCCTTCCCTGCAAGACATACCTACTAATAAATGAAGTTTTCCCTAAACTTCAGCTTTTCCCATATCTCTCTGTTTGGCTAAGTGCTACTCATCTTTGAATTCCAATTTTAAAAGTCACTTCCTTAAGGTGACATTTTCTGATTCTATAATCAAAATTATAACCCACCTGACCTTACCACCTTTATTCAAATAATACTCCATTCCTATCACAAGTTATGGTGCATTACTACATATTTATTCTTTTACCATCTGCCTCCAAAGGACAGGGACCGTATCTCTTTGATTCATATTATGTAAATATATTATTTAATATTCAGTATATTCTATATTCACATATGACAAGCGAATTTCTGGTTATGATTTTTTTTTCTCTAGGACATAGTTGTGCCTAATGTTCTTTCTTGAGAGATGGATGGAGAAAGTGAAGCTGTTTCATTCTGGTGCAACAGAGATGACTTTGTGCATAGAATAAATTACTTCTATGTTAAAATATAATTATTAGGGCAACATATTTATAAAACGTCACTTTTGCTTTGTTTTCTTTCTTTTTATCCAGGAGAAATCAATGGTTCTGCCGATTATGAGATGTTTACATTTCACAATGGAGGTGTACAAATTTTATGCAAATATCCTGACATTGTCCAGCAATTTAAAATAGAGTTGCTGAAAGGGGAGCAAATTCTCTGCGATTTCACTAAGACAAAGGGAAGTGGTAACACAGTGTCCATTAACAGCCAGAAATTCTGCCATCCTCAGCTATCCAACAACAGTGTCTCCTTTTTTCTATATAACTTGGACCGTTCTCATGCCAACTATTACTTCTGCAGCCTCTCCATTTTTGATCCTCCTCCTTTTAAAGTAACTCTTAAGGGAGAATATTTGCATATTTATGGTAAGACATTGCTTTCATCTTCCAAACTTAAGAGTATATACATATGTTTTGACAACTTTCTCACTAATGAAAACAATTGGACAAATAAGTATCTTTTGTGTTGGAGTTCACTTAGATGCAATTGATGGCAATCATTTATAATGAAGATATACAGGTGATGATTTACAATGAACAATAATTAGTATTATTCAGCAATATGCAATTTAATCCCATAGACTGCTAAGTCAGAAATAGATCCTA
>NW_016107416.1:3566535-3575215 GCF_001604975.1 Cebus imitator
TGCTGATGGCTTATCTTCCCTTTGTAGTGCTGCAATGAGATAACTGTCCTTCATATTTCTTTGCTGTCATTTTTATAGCCATTTTTGAGGAAGGATTTGTAAACACCTATGTGCATAGTCTTTTAAGTTTTTGTTCCTGGATCCTTGCCATAATGCTGAGATGATGTTAGTCTAATAACTTGCCCACTTACTGGATTTCATGACTATAGTAAAGAAAAGTTTCATTTGATTAAACAGCTCTTTTAAATTTGGTAAGAGAACTTGTGGTTCAGCATTTAAAGAGGAGATTTGATTCTCAGAATTTTTCATTAACATACCTTTTTTCCAATCCAGAATCACAACGTTGTTGCCAGCTGAAGTTCTGGTTACCCATAGGATGTGCAGCTTTTGTTGTAGTCTGCATTTTTGTATGCATACTTATTTGTTGGTTTACAAAAAAGGTGAGCAATTTCTATCTTTCTTTGTATCCGCTTTACTGATGAGCATCAGTGATTATTTACTCATCAAAAGTACACATGGCTCTTGTCAGAGTAGTTTGACCAACAGGCAGATAATTCCTTCCCCCCAAGACATACTAATTAATCGCTTGGAACAGAAGTTTATTTATTTGTTTTACAACCCACACATTCCAAAGAGGACTTGACTTGATGGCTTACAGAGAGTTACATTATTATTATTATTGTTTAAACTAGATGAGGAAATTGAGACCAAGCGAAGACTAAAGGCCAGGAGGAAGGCTAAAACATAAAATAGATGCCTCTGATTTTTAAAAAATGATTATGTGTAAGCTGCAAGTATGAATCTAAGCTTCGTAAGAGGCAGAGCAGAGATGAAACAATCAGTTATAAGTTTTGCTTAGCTGGTAAGTTAAAAACAGTCAGCAAGAAACCCTTCTAAGGTGTCAATTGTAGCTTAGAAGGAAATAGACAACTTCTTGACATGGTAAGTTATTAGACTCCTTGCTTTGAAAGAAAACCAGTGAAGAGCTATTTAGAAAGATAAACAACAATGATAATAACAAAAATCTCCCTGTGCTGGGGGATATTCTTTTTGGTTTCTCACATTACAAGTTCGCAGTCAAAGAACTGACACCATTCTGCATATTGCGTGGGTATGCTGGTACTCTGTTATATCCACGGTGTGGTCATTGGCCAGTGTATATCTGTGGCAGACAGGAATTTGAAAAGAGAGATAAAGAAGGAAGAGAATGAGATGGGGCTCATGATCTAAGTTTATAGGGAAAGGAACAATAAAGGCAAAAATGAGGAAGAAAATTCAGTAGAAAGCTCTTTTTATGTAAAACCCTTTTCATATTGTTTTCCTAATTAGCCTAAAGCCAGGAACCCAAGTTATATTTTCATGTTTTTGTCACATACTACTTCAACGAAGAATAGAAAACAGTCAAAAAACAAAAAGATGGGGAAAAGAAGATGACAAACCATGTTTCTGGCTTTTTCTTTCAGAAGTATTCATCCAGTGTGCATGACCCTAATAGTGAATACATGTTCATGGCAGCAGTGAACACAGCCAAAAAATCTAAACTCACAGGTATAACTCTATTTGGGGGTTTGGGTAGGGAAGAGTTTTTTTCACAGTAAGCCTGGAATGTTAATTTTTTTTCTATTTTATTTTAAAGGAAAGGAAAACATCTCCAAGGTCTAATTCTAGTATTTTCTGTGAAAATCTGGATTTTTCACTTGCTTGTGTATTGCTTGTATGTTGAAAACAAATAAGCAATAGGTTTGTAAGCCACTACTGAAACTAAACACACAAAAAGTTCATAAGCTAACGTTGTATCAAGGCAATTTTCCAGTTGATATTTCAAAAGTTGGGATGATCCTAAGTGTTTCTTGTTGAAGAGTTCATTCGGTCATTTGATGAGCATTTATTGAATATCAGTTAAGTGTGAGTTGCTGAGCGAGGTACTCCAGGGAATTTGGACTGAGATTTGGACAGATGTATGGTAATTTTGGACTGAGATTAAGAAGAGGGATTTATGCTGGTGCTGCTAGAGGGAAGAAGGAGAAATTGATGAAGATATTTGGTTATTTTGATGTAAAAAGTGTGCAAGTTTAGAGAAGTTGGATGGCTTCAGAAGTCTCAGTAACGTAGGACTTTGACCTTTTCTGTTAAGAGAAAACTGAAAGTTGCCATGTTTGAGGAGCACCCAGAAAGTTTGAAGCTTCCATTGTGGAAAATTCATGTCTTATACCCCTTGAGGTTGGAATGATGTGTGGTATATAATGAGACAGAAGCCACTTTATTTTTCCACCCCTCAGTGGCTATGGACTGTCTAAAGGGGGCACATAGCTTGCGTCATCATGAAATTATAGCATTGGATGGGAGCTAAAAAGGCCCTTCGGGTTCACTTCTAATTTTTTTAGGTGACAGAAATTGATGCCCAAAGTGTACATTGACTCTTTTGGTTCCCTGCAGAGTTAATACCATAGCTTTGACACTTGCAAAGAGCTTGTGTTTCATTACTTTGCTGTTGAAAAAATATATGATCTCTCAATCTTTGTGCTTAATGTGTTTTGTCTGTTTGGATCCCCACAAGCAGAACCTGAGATAAAGACTTGGCTGCAAGTAGTTTATTTGGGAGCTGATCTCAGGAAGAAGGGGTAAGGGGGCAGGGAGAGTGAGATAGCCAATGAGGAGAAGCAAATGAAGGGTGACTTATTATCAAGGTCTCACCTCCAGGCCAAAGAGGCCTGACATCATTGGATCTCTGAGAAGTGTACAGATGCCTCCCAGAATTATTCTCCTGAAAGATGATAACCACTGGCTCCATCCCCACTGATTTGGGGTTGCCTGCAGGGGGCATTAGCTTTCCCTCATCCCTGAGCTGTGCCTCTACTTGGGATGAGTCTTCACGAGATAGTCTGGGGGCAGAAAAACAGAGAAATGCAGTGGGGTGTTGTGCTAGAACAGTCAGTGCTTGCAGACCTGTCCATCCTAGCACCAGCTGAAATCAGAGGTGACAGTTTCAAGGTGATGAGTTCAGGTAATGTCTGTTATAGGAGTTGAGAGCTTTCTTGGGGAATGGGGAACTGGTGCTGGGTCTTGAAGCTTAAAGACGAGTTTACATGGGGTGTGTGTGTGTGTGTGTGTGTGTGTGTGCATGTGTATGAAAGACAATGGAAAGGAGAAAGCTTCTTGTAGGGAACTTGCACATGGAGAGCATTTAGAGAATTTATGCTAAATTTTTGTTACAGATGTGACCCTATAATCTGAAACTCTGGCACCCAGGGATGAACCATGTTGGCCAGTTTTCCACACCTTGAAGCGCAAGATTCTCTCATTTCCTGGACCATGGAGAGTCTGACTTGATTTAACTACATACATCTTCTGCTGGTGTTTTGTTCAGTCTGGACGAGTGACTGTATCAGTCAACAGGAATTTTAACAGACTGCCTTGGTACTGCTGAGTCCTCTCAAAACAATCACCCTCTTGCAACCAGAGAAAAAGAGAAAGCCCAGCTCCTGTGTGCTCAACAAACAGATCTTACTGGGAGTGGAATCCCTGTCTCCACATCTGCCCCTAGCAGTGCACCAGCCAGCAAAACAAACACATTCACCAAAACTGTGTTTTAAAGATGACAGGGGCACTGAATCTGCAAAGCAAATGAGCAGCCAAGGGCCAGCATCTGTCTGCATTTCACTATCATACTACCTCTTCTTTCTATAGGGATGAGAATTCCTCTTTTCATCAGACAGTCAAGAGAGTTGCTTCAGAACTGGAGCTGTTTTATTTCTGAGATGTTGATGTGAACTCTACATTAGTACATATGCAGTACTCTCCTTCAGTTGCTGAACCCCAGTTGACCATTTTACCAAGACTTTAGATGCTTTCTTTTGTCCTCAATTTTCTTTTTAAAAATACTTTTACATGACTGCTTGACACCCTACCAACCACTCTCAATAGAGAGCTATGTCTTACATTCTTTCCTTGCTGCTCAGAGGTTTTATGTATCCATGCACACATATATACACACATATGCATATAAAATTCATAACGAATATATTTGCCTACGTTTTCCCTACAAGAATATTTTTGTTCCAGAAAAACATGCTATTTTCTCAAATTCAGTTAAAATGGTTAACTTTGTTCATATTAGTGGTAGGAAATATTGCCTGGAATTGAAAGCAACTTTATTTTAATATCCTATTTTCTACCATTATCTATGTTTTTATGGTGCTATTAATGACAAGTTTAGTTATTTTTGTAGAACATATTAAAATTGCAAAAAAATCATTTTTAATGGGCAAGCATTCTCCTGGGGTAGAGCAGATTATTCATTTAGCCTGAAAGCTGAAGCAACTGTAGCAGACTATACCTGTGCTGCCTCTGGGCTTGACAGGTCAAAATGGTCCCCATGAGCCTGGAGCAGCCCTCCAGACCTGGGTGGAATTCCAGGGTTGAGAGACTCCCCTAAGCCAGGGGCCACTAGGTTTTCTTCTTCCCAGAGGCTGATGTCACCCTGGGAATCACAGTGGGTCTACCTGCATTCATAACTCCAGTATCTGTGAAGCACACATATGTGTCAGGGCACAATTCCCTCTCCTAAAAACCACGCAGCTCGAAAATGGCCCTGGCCCTTCAAGATAATCTTCTTTAGAATATGATCTGGCTAGAAAGAGTCTTAAATACACGTAATGTGATTATGCTTAGCTGGAATATTTTCTCTACTTCCTGTCTGCATGCCCAAGGCTTCTGAAGCAGCCAATGTGTATACAACAACATTTGTGACGTTAGGTAAATTGGGATTATGTTGTAGTTTAACATTTTGTAGCTGCCTGCTTATAGCTTGCAAGTGAGACCCGATGTGTCATTATGCATACTTATATTATTTTAAGCATGTGTAATGCTGGATGTGTACAGTACAGTACTGAACTTGTAATTTGAATCTAGTACGGTGTTCTGTTTTCAGCTGACTTGGACAACCTGGCTGGCTTTGCACAGGTGTTCCCTGAGTTGTTTGCAGCTTTCTGTGTGTGGGATGGAGTGTGGGAGGACAGCCTTCATGGTGGCCCACCCGGCCTGGTTGTCCAAGCTTGTCCCCCAGCATGGGACATTTCAAAATTAATTATTAAAGGACAAAATTTCTGTGAAATCAAATCTGGTTTTAAGAGGAGACACTTATCAAAGAGATTTTCAGCAGTAGTAAGAAGCAAAAGAATAAACATTTTGATATTCAGCAACTGAAAATACCTCACTGTGTTTTTTTGGGGGGAGCAGGGAATTGATTACCTTAGCTAGCCTGTACAAATTTGATATTGTACTTGAAAATAGTTACATTGCTTGGAATGGTTGCTTTCTTCCTTTTCTTTTTTCTTTTTTTTAAATTTTGAAATAGCTGTAAACATAAATCAGTGGAAGCACAGCAAAAGACTGTTCTTTTCCTAAGTTTCTGATCTAATGTCTTGTCACCTCTGAATGGTATTTTTCACAAACAAGAAAACTGCCCTTCCTAACTACAATATAGCCTTCAGATACATTGCGACCATCTCATCCGCAGAGCACCTTCAACACTGGCCCTGTGCATTTAGTTGATATGTCTCTGTAGTGACAGACTCAGTCTAGACTTCATGGCCTTGACACTTTTGCAGATGAAAACAGTTGTTTTGTAGAACATCCCTTGTTTGGGTCAGTCTGATGTTTCTTCTTGATTAAAATTAGGTTCTTCATCTTTGGCAGAAATCACACAGAAATGATAATGCACTCTAATTTCATTCCATCAGGCAGCTCACAGTTTTGATTTGTTCATTGCTGATAATGTTCATTTTAATCACTTGAGTAAGGTGGTGTGTGTCAAGTTTCTCCACTGCAAAGTAACGCTTGCTCCCTTTATATTTTAATAAATATTTTATGGGAAAGTACTTTGAAACTTTGTAAATCTTCTGTTCCTTGTGAAAATTTCAATTTCTTTATTTGTTCATTTATATCTGTATGGCATCATGGCGTCCTATTTTATTCAATAGATCAAAATTTGTTACTATCATTATTCTGTTTTGATACTGAAACTGCCCCAACCTTGGCCAGCGGGAGCCCATTCCAACTGGGTCTTGTGCCCTTTCGCCATGTCCCCAGTGTTCTTTCAGCAATCTTTTGCTTTCTGGCAGAACGAGCTAGTCCGGCCTCAGCCTGAGCTTTCACTGTCCCAGTGCTGGAATCAGCTGCTTCTCCAAGAACCCTGGTTTCTTTGAGAGATAGTTTTAGAAGCCAAGATCCAGGCATTAGTTCTTCTCATTGCTACTAGGATCTCACTGCTCCTATGTCCCATCAGTGGACAGAGCTAGGGATATAGATGTATCCAGATAGATAAATATGTATATAAATATAAATGTAGATGTAAATGTGTGTGAATATGTGTATGTGTGACTACAAATATATATTTATATATAATGTTATAAGTAGATGTAAATGTTTATATATGTATGCATCCACATCCACATTAGTCTATCTATCTACCTACTTATCAATCTATCTTACCTAGAAATCCATGAGTTCACACCCAAGCCATTAATTCCAATACAGCACTACATGGTGATTCATTCTATACTTATCCCTTTCTTTTATTTATCCTTCTTCTGACAGTGAGGAACCTAGCTTTTAGATCCTTACTACATGTATTATTTGATCAATCCCCTACCATGAAACCCACTTCCCACGTTCTTCCTCACTCCCTCCCCATGTGGTTCCCTCCTCTCTCTGCCTCTGCTCGGACTTCTCATTCCAGGCCACCTGTTCCTGTGCCCATTTTGCCCAGGTAGGTCTGCGTCTACCCATGCTGGGCTCTCCCACACCATGGATGCCCTTTTCACCCTGTTGGGGCTCCAACACTCCAGGCTGGGTCATTCCTCCTTGAGGATGCCTTCCATACCATGCCCGGGCCTGCTCAGGGTCACAGTGGATTTCTGGGCTAGGGTGGATGATCCTATGGCCTGTGCTTTGCACCGTCTCTCACAGTATGCTGTGGTGGTAAGTTCCATTGCCTACCGTGATCACTGGCTAGATACATGGTACTGGTAGATGTTCTTTCCCCGTCTCACTTTCCTGCGTCTCTACTGGCATTTTCTTCACCTGCCATATAAACTTTTCTCCCTGTACTTCTTGTCTCAGTGCCTGTTTCTAGAGGAGCTCAAACTAAGACACCTAACCTTTGCCCCTCCAAGCCCTGGGGAAATAAAGGATTTTTCACAGTTCCCTGGTGCTTTGTTCTTCCTTGTTTATCCCTTGACTTCTTCCATGCTTTTGGAACAATCCCTTCATTAGCCCTCTTCACTTAATTTTTTAAACTACTACGTATTTCTGTGGAGAATCTGACTGAATTGCACCAAAATATGGTCTGCTCCTTTTGCTCCATCCCCTTTCTATATCAGGACCCTGGGACCTGGAGTCCTCCCACGGCCTCACCTCCTTCTGGTGGAGCCTCAGCTTGAATTCTGACAACTAACGTTCTCTGTCTTGTTGCATCTTTTTCTTCATTAAGTCCACATTCCTCACAAGAAGGGACCACGTTTGCTTTGTGTGCTCTAGGTCCTCTTCTTCTTCCAACGCACTTCATTGTTTTCCTTTTTTCTTGGTGAATAAGATTTCTCTTGGCACCACAGAAGACACGCTGTACTCAGCCTAGTTGCTAGTCAAGCTTTGTTTGATGAAAATGAGGAACTGAGGAATCTGGAATTTTCTACGAGGAGGAATGTATTAATATCAACATGTAATCTCCTCCTCCAGGGTCTGTGTTCTCAGCAAAATGAGAAAGAGGGCGAATTCTCCAAGTCTTTTCCACAAAAAGGCAAGCTACGCTTTGGTGTTTTTCACTTTATGCAACGTCGTATTTCCCTCTACCTTGCTGATTAGTGCTTATGAATTCAGTGTATGAATCTTTTTTTTTTTGAGATTATAAGGATTTTAGTAGCTATATGTCAATAACCAGGGAGAAAGAACAAATACATATTTCACAATGTCACAATTTCTTAATATGCCATTTTGTTTGAGCTTTAAAATTTGATGTAAATTTATATATAGAGATGTATATAATACAAAAAGTAAAACCATGTAAAATATATATGTAGTATGATTCTATTTTATAAAAGTACATACGTATATCAAGAATACACAGGAAAAATATGAAGGAATATATACTGTAGTTTAAATATTTTGTATACAGTAGTATTGTTCCTGGACCAAACTGAGGGTCGGGCTGCTATTTCTTGTGGCCCAATGAGGAGCTGCAGAGGAAGACATGGGGAGGAAGAGAGTTTTTATTCCTCCATCCAGTTATAGGGAGAAGGCCTGGAAATGATCACCAGAGCAACTCAAAATTACGGCTTTCCAGAGCTTATATACCTTCTAACCAATATGTCTACATGTAAATGTGCATTCATCTAAAGACGTTAGTGGTTAACTTCTTTTAATCTATAATTAGGGTCTGAGTCCTGAAGACCTTCCTCTGGAACCTCAGTAAATTTACTGAATCTAAGTAGGTCCAGGTTCTAGGTTGATTACGCTTACCTTGTCTCCTGCTAAATCATGGAAGGGTTGGGGATTTCCTTGAGACCCTAAATAAACTTGTTTAATCCTAAGTGTGTCATGTTAAGAATTCCTTTGTTATTTTACCATGCTTTAAGGACCAGGAAAGGCCTAGGCAAAACTCGTGGTAGGCTTTTGTTCCATC
>NW_016107416.1:3575292-3595127 GCF_001604975.1 Cebus imitator
TATATATATATATATATATATATATATATATATATAAAATTGCACTTCAGGTTCTGGAGTACATGTGCAGAACAAGTAGGATTGTTGCATAGGTACATACATGGCAATGTGTGGTTTGCTACCTCCATCCCCCCATCACCTGTATCTGGCATTTCTCCCCATGTTATCCCTCCCCAACCTCCCTACCCACCACTATCTCTCCCCTATTCCCCTCCAATAGACCCCAGTGTGTGATGCCCCCCTTCCTGTGTCCATGTGTTCTCACTGTTCAACACCCACCTGTGAGATACAAACTCATTATTTTTTATGGCAGCATAGTATTCCATGGTGTATATGTGCCACATTTTCCTTGTCTAGTCTGTCATCAATGGGCATTTGGGTTGGTTCCAGGTCTTTGCTATTGTGAACAGTGCCACAAAGAACATACGTGTGCATATGTGTTTATACTAGATCAATTTATAATCCTTTGGGTATATACCCAGTAATGGGATTGCTGGGCCAAATGGAATTTCTATATCTAGGTCCTTGAGGAATCGCCACACTGTCTTCCACAATGGTTGAACTAATTTACACCCCCACCAACAGTGCAAAAGTGTTCCTATTTCTCCATATCCTCTCCAGCATCTGTTGTCACCAGATTTTTTAATGATTGCCATTCTAACTGGCATGACATGGTATCTCAGTGTGGTTTTGATTTGCATTTCTCTAATGATCAGTGATGATGAGCATTTTTTCATATGTTTGTTGGCCTCACATATGTCTTCTTTTGAAAAGTGTCTGTTCATAGCCTTTGCCCACTTTTGAATGGGTTTGTTTGTTTTTTTCTTGTAAATTTGTTTCAGTTCTTTGTAGATTCTGGATATTAGCCCTTTGTCAGATGGGTAGCTTGCAAAAATTTTTTCCCATGCTGTTGGTTGCCACTTCACTCTAATGATTGTTTCTTTTGCTGTGCAGAAGCTCTGGAGTTTAATTAGGTCCCATTTGTCTATTTTGGCTTTTGTTGCCAAAGCTTTTGGTGTTTTAGTCAGGAAGCACTTGCCTATGCCTATGTCCTGAATGGTTTTGTCTAGGTTTTCTTCTAGGATTTTCATGGTGTTAGGTCTTACGTTTAAGTCTTTAATCCATCTGGAGGTAATTTTAGGGTAATGTGTCAGAAAGGGGTCCAGTTTCTGTTTTCTGTACATGGCTAGCCAGTTTTCCCAACACCATTTATTAAACTCTTACTGCCTTGCCATATTTCTAAGGCAGTGAGACAGGCTGTCATCAAATCTGCCAATAACTCCTAATACCAATCCTCTCACTCTTTTAGTCTTTCCAAATCTACCCATTCTTGTGTCATTTCAGAGACATGTCTTAATCATGGCTAAAAGTTATCCTTTCTCCCATAAGTTCCTTCATAGTGCTTGCTATAAATTTCTTCATTTTCAAGAAGCTGGAAGTTGTGGTCAGGCATGTTCACTGGGAACCTAGTCTCTGGGAATGGAGTTGGCCAAAGCCTTCAACTAAACCATGTATGTCTGCCACTGACCTCCTTAAGAAAGAGTCTTCATTGAGTCAGGGTTAAAAACTAAGTTCTGGCCTCATATGGGAGAAGTTTGAATCCTCAGTGTTAATAAGTAGTATAATAGCATATAAATATGATTTTTTGACAAAAATACAGAATTCTAAAATATGATTTCTCCTTAATATGGTCTCTTTCTGTTCTGTCTTTATGGTTTTATGATGATAATCCAAAATAATTACAGCTGATGCTTAATGAATATGACACTCTTTTCCATCATGTTTCCAATTATTTAGAGTCATAATGAAAACGCCCTCTTGAGGCTGAATTCCAAAATGGCACATAAATTAGCACAAAATCCCTGGTATAAAATTCAGGTACCTCTGAGTTTACTTGGAGTTACATTCAAAGAAATGATGGTCCATCAGAAATACATTGAAACTTTCAGCCTATCTTTTCCTAGTCTTTTGAGCACATGCCAAAATGGGTATGAATTTCATTTTGAAAGCACAGGAAAACAAAAAAAAATTTTTTCTTTCTTTTATTTATTTTTAAAATAGAGACAGGATCTTGCTCTGCTGCACAGGCTGAAGTGAAGTGGTATGATCACAACTCACTTGCAGCCTTGAACTCCTGAGGTCAAGTGATCCTCCCACCTCAGCCTTCAGAGTAGTTAGGATCTCAGACACATCCCACCATGCCTGGTCAATTTTTGAAATCTTTTTGTAGAAATGGAGTCTCGTTTGTTGCCCAGGCTGGTCTTGAACTCCTGAGGTCAAGCGATCCTCCCCCCTCAGCCTCCCAGAGTGCTGGGATTAGAGGCATAACTCACTATGCCCAGCTGCAAAATTTTATTAAAAAACCTTTCTTCTCATTATCAATACCTCTATATACTTGGATGTAGCCCTTGAGACAATACCTCTTTCTTTGACTTCTCCTAAAGCCTTTATCTCAGCAGTCTGCACATCTCTTTTATCTCTTCCCCACTTTTTCCTAATTGAAGCAGCTAATAAAATAAATAGTATGCTTTCTCCCTTCCTCATTTACATCATCCCTGTATTGTTTGTCTAGGGTTGTTGTAACAAATTACCTTAAGTTGGTGGCTTAAGACAGTACAAATTTATTTTCTTACAGTTCTGAATGCCAGAAGTCTCAAATTAGTTCCGCTGGGCTAAAATCAGAGTGTTGGCAGGGCCGGTCCTTCTGGAGGCTCCAGGGAAGAATACATTTTCTTATGTTTTCCACATTGTTGTGACTGCCAACATTCCTTGGTTTTGGCCACATTGCTCTGATCCCTGCTGCTATAGTCACGTTGCTTTCTCCTCTTCCATAGTCCAATCTCCCTCTACTATCCTTTTTATAAGGGCATTTGTGATTACATTTATCAACTAATCCAAGATAATTCAATTTCACAATCCTTAACTAATTACATCTGCAAAGTCCCTTAGACCACATACGATTATTTGCAGGATCTTCGTATATTTTGGGGGCCTTCATTCAGCCTACCACAATCTCCTGACCACAAGGCATCCTCTAAATGTCTTCTTGCCACCTTCCTCACATGTTCATGCTTGTAATGTACACAATCATTTTACCAGACCATCCTGGGAAGTATTGCACTTTGCAGCCTGTATTTGATTTCTAGCAAATAAAATTATCTACTACATTACACCCTGAATTTCATGAGAAAGTCACCTAGAAACAAGCTTTGAGTAGGGTGGGGATGGAGAATTCCCTATGCACCCTTCCTTCTACTCCCAATCTGGGTTTCTGTATTTAGGATTCCCCACCTTTTTCTCTGAGACTTTTGTTCTGAATCTCCATGCCCCTCCTTGAGAAAGTTCCCATTTCTAGAGTTTTTAGGTTTTTTATTTGTCCAGTGGGCCATATGCAAAGTCTGAGTCTGACAGTCATGAGCAGAACTTTAGACTCCAACCCACTGGGCAGCTGAAGCTCATTACTCTTAGTAACGCAGGTGCTGGGGTGGAGGAGGACAGAGGGTGTGGGCATTAGTGCTGGGGGTGATGGTGAACTCAACTCCTTCTATTCTAGTTTCCTTTTCATTACTTCCACCAAAAGGAGCTACAGTCCTATTGGTTTCTTTGCTAGTGAGTCAATCAAAGTAAGCACTCTGGGCCTGAAGAACAAACTATACTTAAGCATCAGTACTATCTAAACCCATGATAAGGAAAGACCCAATTGCATCACTCAGCCAGGAGCCTGCCCTGCCCCTGGTATCATTGGGTCCCCATCACTGTGAAATAAAGGTTTTTTTTTTTTTTTTTTTTTTTTTTTGTGCTTTGTTTGGCAAGCTTTCCAAAATCCTAAAAGAAGTTGGCATTAGCATTTAATGCTTTTTCACTTTATTAAAATGGGAAGTAGGCTAGACTAAATTAAATCATTTTGGGTCAGAGTTTTCCCTCTAATGGAAATCAGGGTGGCTACCTTCTAATTTCTTCCATCCCATGGTACATGTTAAATGTTATGGTGTCTGAATTTATTTCCTAGCAACAGTCAACAAAAATGGCTATTTCTGGGAAGCAGTCCTCTTTTCACGTAAAGAAACCCAAGTGAATGAACATGAGAAACATGAGAACAATTGCCCACCTTCCAGTGGAAGCTTGAGTCCACCTAACATTTCCCAAACATGATTTTGAGAGTCAATCCTATTGGTAGGTGAGTTTAGAACAAGTAATATAAAATGATCAAAATGCCTTCCCACTCTTCTCCAACTCCACTCTCTCACCCTAAAGAAACAGTTATGTTGAATTCTGGATTTCCAGCAAAATGTTACAGAAATTCGACTGTCCAGATTTTCAACTGTCTAGAATAATCAGTTATATGTGAGGAAGCCAAGATTTGAGACATTAAATCTGATCACAAAGAAAAGTATTTATAAAGCTCAGCAGAACAGAGGCCCCCCAACCACAGACTGTCCAAGGATCCTCAGTCCAACATCACAAATAGTTTCTAGAAGGACAATGATTTACCTGTGGTTATATCCCTAGTCAGTGTCAGAAGCAGAACAGAAACTGTTGCTTATCTCTTTCTCCACTTGCTTTATTCTACCCAATCTGACTTCACATGCCTTTTGTTCACTCCCTAAATATTCACTCTCCTCTCATCTCCCATCTTCCTCTGCCCACAGGGGGAGGCTGTGAACAGGATAAAGGGGGAAGCTGGGAAAAGATTCTGGGTGGTCAGCAAGTGAACAAGAGTCAACAGTGGGAGAATCTTCTCCCTCTTCTCCAAGACTTGCTTCACCTCCCGGCCTGTCTGTTCTCCAACACCTATGTTTTCTCAACTCCTCACTCTGCCCCTGACACAAGAGACACTGCTGTAACCCCCTTCGGGCTCCAGATTCTTGTCACACACATGAAGCTCTGGTCAACAACTGTTGCTTTGGTGAAAGAGTTCATGGGAACAAGGACTAGATCCCTGAGGTCCGGGACCAAGACCCTATACTTTTACTCCTGCAAAATCATTTTAGTTTATTTGTAGCTCTACTACTCAGTTTTGGCTAAAACCTGAGAGTTGTGCCGTTATCATCATCACTCAAGAAGGAAAAATGTGCCAGCTCTAGAACTCACCTAAGGTTTCCTCTCATCAGCATTCTGAGTAGGAGAAGTAGTTTTTGTCAGTCAATAAAGTTTCAGAGCCCTACTTCAACCTTATCAGAATCTGTATTTTACTCGGACACTGCAACTCCAGCAGGTAAAATCTGCCTACCTAACCACAAATTGCAGTATGACCCATCTTCAGGCTCTGAGCCTGTTCCTGGTTAGGATGGGCTCCTTGTTCAGGTGAAAATGCATAACAGGTTTTTTCATGGCATAATTACTTCTGCTTTACTATTTCTTGATGGCTGTTGCTTCATGTCTATTGCTTATAGTTCACCTGTTGATGAAATATTCTGAGTCAGTCTGGGTAACTAAAAAATATAGGGGAAGAAGAAAATTAGATGTGTGTGAATAAATGCAGAGAAATCAGGGACCAGTCAATATAGTTTGGGGCAGACCAGGCTTGAGGCAATAAATGTCTAAAACACAAATGGGCAACATGAGTCTAGGACAGTCAAGAGTCTAGGGGGTCAACAGGTGACTGTCAATAAATATTCAGAGAGCAAGGAAAGGTATATGTCATTGAGTCTAGTCCAACCTCCTAGTCAATGTCAGAATTGTGCCTGCAGAAATCCTGGAAGACGGTCCTTCAGCTTTTGCTTGAATGCAGTTAGTGTCAGAGAACTTACTTTCATGTGGGGACTCATTCTGCTTTACGGCAACTCCAAATATTGAAAAGCTCCTCATTATGTTCAGCAGGAGCTAGTTTCCTTGTGATATTGTTCTTTGATTCTAATTCTTATTGTAGAGTAACACAAAGTAAACTTTCCTCCGCATGATAAACTTTTCTTCCTTACTTTTACCTAGCATTTTCTTATTTGTTCAAGGGAAAAAAATAAGTCTACTGTGTGCAAGGCACTCTACTAGATTCCATGGGGAATAAAAGCATCAGCACAGTTTAAACCCATGTTAAGAAAAGACCCAGTTACCTCACTTAGACAGAAGCCGGCCCTACCCTTGGTGTCAATGGGTCCCCTTCACTGTGAAATAAAGATTTTTTTTTTTTTTTTTTTGCTTTGTCTGGCAAAATCAGTGCAAGTCCTGATTAATGCCTTCAGGGAACTATAATTTTATAGAGATAAAAGAGGCAATATTGAACATAGTAAGACCCTAAGACAAGTGAAAATTGTTACACAGTATTGACAGGCTGGGAGATACAAAAGAGGTAGAAATTTTTGATTAATAAGATATATGTGAATTGAAACTTAAAGGGTAAGACTTTGGCAGATGGAAATAGGGCTGTATCAGGATGTACATATGTTGGAGGGATATTCCAGGTGGAGGAGAGTAAGAAGGGATAATTGGCTGGGCACAGTGGCTCACACCTGTAATCCTAGCACTTTGGGAGGCCAAGGAAGGTGGATCACTTGAGGTCAGGAGTTTGAGAACAGCCTGGTCAACATGGTGAAACTCCGTCTCTACAAAAAATATAAAAACTAGCTGAGCATGGTGGTGGGTGCCTGTAATTCCAGCTACTCTGGAGGCTGAGGCAGGAGAATTGTTTGAACCTGGGGGTTGGAGGTTACAGTGGGCTAAGATCGGCCACTGGGCAACAGAGTGAGACTCTGTTTTTTTTTTTAAAAAAAGACATAATTATTTCACTTTCCTCATATTTTATGAGTAGGGAACTCTATTAGAGTAAGGTTCCCAGCCTGTGATCCATTATTACTTACTCTTCTTTAACCAAATGGCAGGTAGCCATTGGGCCATTTTTAGAGCAAGACAATCCATGAAAGTTGAGATCCTTGATTGGGAAGTTTTGATAACTTGGGCCAGGGGAGCTCTTCTGGTCTGTCAGAACAGTTAACTGGAGCAAGTATATGTACACTCCTAGAGTTTGTAAGTTTGCATATTTGCAGCTTTTGCTGGGGATCTTAGCAAATTCTAGAAGCTTCACCTGACCTTTAATTTCTCAGATGCAACTTGGTATATTTCATGTAAGACGGAATTAAGAATTCCATCATTATAGGAACAAGTAGGTGAATCAATATTTGTTGCTTTTACCATGTTTCTTAGGCAAGCCTTCCAGCTGCAGATCAGGACTTTAAACAACAAAGACAGCTGCTTTAGGTAAAATAATGTTGCCCTAGAGAGGTCCACTTTCTAATCTCTGGAACCTGTGAGTATGTTACCTTACATAGCAAAAGGACCTTGCAGATGTGATTAAGTTAAGGATCTTGAAGTTGACCTGGATTATCTGAGTGGGCCCAGTGTAATCACAGGGGTCCTTACAAGGGAAAAAGGGAAGCAGGAGAGTCAACGTCGAGATGTCATGATGGAAGCAGAGGTTGGAGGGATGTGATTATCGGAAGGGGGCTATGAGGCAAGGAATGAATGCAGACAATGTCAGAAAAAGTAAGGAAATTGGTTGACCACCGGAGCCTCCAGAAGAAATGCAGCTCTGCTGACACCTTAATTTTAGCCCAGTGAGACCTATTTCTGCCTTCTGCCTTCTAGAACTAGAAGTTAATAAATCCGTGTTGTTTTTAGCCAAATTTATGGTAATTTGTTACAGCAGCAACAGGAAACTAATACAACAATGAAGCTCCTGTGATAGTTAATACTATCAGGAGAGCGTCAACTTGATTGGATTGAAGGATGCAAACTATTGTTCCTGGGTGTGTCTGTGAGGGTGTTGCCAAAGGAGATTAACATTTGAATTAGTGGACTGGGAGACACAGACCCACCCTCGGTCTGGGAACCATCTAATCAGCTGCCAGCAGGACTAGGATAAAAGTAGACAGAGAAATGTGGGAGGACTAGACTGGCTAAGTCTTCTAGGTTCCATCTTTCTCCCGTGCTGAATGCTTCCTGGCCTCTAAGATCGAACTCCAAGTTCTTCAGCTTTTTGACCGTTGGACCCACATCAATGGTTTGCCAGGGGCTTTCAGGCCTTTGGCCACAGACTGAAGGTTGCACACTGTCTGCTTCCCTACTTTTGAGGTTTTGGGACTTGGACTGGCTTCCTTTCTCCTCAGCTTGCAGGTGGCCTATTGTGGAACTTCACATTGTGATCGTGTGAGTGAATACTCCTTGATAAACTCCTCTTCATATATACGTCTATCCTAGTAATCCTGTCCCTCTAAAGAACCTTGAATATTCCAGCTCTCTAGTGCCAGAATACATTAGTATGTGAGAGTCTCGCTTCAAAATCTTAGTGAGGTCTGAGGAGGCAGTGCCAGATGACTTGCCCTCAATTCTTAACAAATAGAATAACTTCATAAGCAGTGACTATGACATTAAGTTTCAGAGACCCCAACTAAGTTTTGCCCATCAAAGGCTGATACATTTTATTAATAAACAAATGAAAAGGATGGTCAAGCACAGTTCATGCCTGTAATCCCAGCACTTTGGGAGGCTGAGTTGGGCATATCACCTGAGGTCAGGGGTTTGAGACCAGCCTGGCCAACATGGTGAAACCTCATCACTACTGAAAATACAAAAAATTAGCTGGGCATGGTGGCACATGCCTATAAAATACAGGAAGCTGAGGCAAGAGAATAGTTTGAACTCAGGAGGTGGAGATTACAGTGATTCGTGATTGTGCCACTGCACTCCAGCCTGAGTGAGAGAGTGAGACTCCCTGTCAAAAAATAAATAAATAAGAATAATAAATAAATAGATAAATAAATAAACAAATGAAAAGAATGGAAGTGAATGGCAGCTTTCAGTATTGATGCATGAAGAGGTTGGGCAATTCTTGCAGAAAATAAGCAAAGGTAGACACAAACTTGGGAAGAATCTGCATCTGATAATAACTGTGAGCTGGTGGTTTCCTTGTCAGGGGCAATTCCCCGTCCCCCATCCCTCCCAGCATAGGCTGTGGAAAACTGCAAATATTTGGAAATTAAACAGTTCATTTATAAATAACTCATAAGTCAAAGAAGAAATTATAGGGAAATTATAAAGTATTTTGAACTAAGTGAAAATGAAAATACAACATATCAAAATCTATGGCATACGATGTGGTGCATAATGGGAATTTTATAGATCTAAATTATTCAGTTAGAAAAGAATAAATGTCTGAAAGTCAATAATATAAACCTCTACCTTAAGAAGCTAGAAAGAGGAACAAACTAAATCCAAAGTAATCCAAAAAAAAAAAAAAAAAAAAAAAAAAAAAAAAAAAAAAAAAAAAAGGAATAAAAATAAAATTAATGAAACTGCAAAGAGTCAAAAATAGAAAGAAAAGAAAAAGCTATTTATTTATGTTCACTTGTCAAGAAAAAGGCAAGAAGACAAACTTAACCAAAACAGGGTATGAAATGAGAGACATTACATAGATCCCTCAGACACCAAAATAAATAAATAAATAAGAGTGAAGTAAAATAAAATAAAATAGGGTATTGTATTAGGGTTCTCTAGAGGGACAGAACTAATAGGAGATATATATATATATATATATAGGCATTTATTAAGTAGTATTAACTCACACAATCACAAAATCCCACAGTAGGTTGTCTGCAAGCTGAGGAGCAAAGAAGTTAGTCTGAGATTCAAGCTGAAGAACTTGGAGTCTGATGTTCAAGAACAGGAAGCATTCAGCACAGGAGAAAGAGGTAGTAGGCTGGGAGCCTAAGCCAGTCTAGCCTTTTTATGTTTTTCTGCCTGTTTTATATTCTAGCTTTGCTGACAGCTGATTCGATGGTGCCCACCAAGATTAAGTGTGCATCTGCCTTTCCCCGCTCACTGACTCAAATGTTAATCTCCTTTGGCAACCCCCTTACAGACACATCCAAGGTCAATACTTTGCATTCTTCAATCCAATCATGTTGACACTCAGTAGTAACCATCACAGGTATGTTATGAAAAACATTGTGGCAAATAAATTTGGTAACACAGATGAAATAGATAAATCCCTTGAAAGACACAAATTACCAAAAGCCTCAAGAAGACCTAAATATCCTCATATCAATTAAAATATTGAATTTGTAATTAAAAACTTTTCACAATGAAAACTCTGTATCCAGATGGCTTGACTGGCGCAATCTACCATTTAAAGAAGATATAACATTAATCCCACAAAAACTCTTTCAGAAAATTAGAGGAGAATAGAGCACTTCTCATTTTATGAGGATAGTATTACTCTGGACAGAGATATTACAAGAACAAAACTTTAGACCAATATCCTCTTGAATACGGTGGCAAAAATCCTTAACAAAACCTAGCAAATTAATTCAGCAATACCTAAAAAGAATAATGCATTGTAACCAAGTTGATTTTATCCCAGGAAGGCAAAGTTGGTTTAACATTCAAAAATCAATTAACATCCCTCACCATATTAATAAAATAAAGGAGAAAAATGTGTGATCATCATATATACAGAAAAAGCATTTGACAAACTCTCAGCAAACTAGAAATAGAAAGGTACTTCCTCAACTTGATAAGGGTCATTTAAGAAAATCCTGTGGATAGCATCATATTTTCTTTCTTAGGAAGAAGGTAAGGATGTCTGCTATCACCGCTTCTTTTCAGCATTGTACTGAAAGTCCTCATTAGTGCAAAACACAAGAGAAATAAGTAAAATACATGCAGATTAGAAATGAAGAATAAAATCTGTCTTTATACCCAGACTACATTATCATGTATGTAGAAATTCATAAGGAATCTATAAAAAGCTTTAAGAACTAATAGTTTAGCAAGGTCACAGAATAAAATGTTAATATACAAACATCAATATAGCACCACATTATATAGCACCACAAAACAAACAATTGGAAAATAAATTAAAAAACAATTCAATTTAAAGTGGAATAAAAATGTGTAGAATAAAATTAGCAAAAGATGTGAAAGGCCTGTGCACTGAAAACTAAAAAAACACATTGAAGCTCTTAAGTTTAATTAGATCCCATTTGTCTATTTTGGCTTTTGGTGCCATTGCTTTTGGTGTTTTAGTTGTGAAGTCCTTGCCTATGCCTATATCCTGAATGATATTGCCTAGGCTTTCTTCTAGTTTTTTTTTTTTTTTTTTTTTTTTTTTTTTTTTTTTTATGGTGTTAGGTCTTATGTTTAAATCTTTAATCCATCTGGAGTTAATTTTTGCATAAGGTATAAGGAAGGGGTCCACTTTCAGCTTTCTGCATATGGCTAGCCAGTTTTCCCAATACCATTTATTAAACAGGGTATTCTTTCCACATTGCTTGTTTTTGTCAGGTTTGTCAAAGATCAGATGGTTGTCCTTTGCAGGGACATGGATGAATCTGGAAACCATCATACTCAGCAAACTGACACAAGAACAGAAAACCAAACACCACATGTTCTCACTCATAGGTGGGTGTTGAACAATGAGAACACATGGACACATGGAGAGAAACATCACATACTGGGGTCTGTTGGGGGTGGAGGACTAGGGGAGGGATAGCAGGGTGTGGAGAGATTGGGGAGGGATAACATTAGAAGAAATACCTAATGTAGGTGATGGGGTTTTGGAGGCAGCAAACCACTATGGCATGTGTATACCTATGTAACAATCCTGCACTATCTGCACATGTACCCCAGAACTTAAAGTATAATAAAAAAATTAAAAAATGATAAAAACACTGAAAACTACAAAAAGATAAATTAGAGAAAACTTGAATACATTGGGAGATATAAGCCATGCTAATTAACTGGAAGATGCCAATTGAGTCAATAAAATGCCAATCAAAATCCCAGCAGGATTTTTAGTATAAATTCACATGATGCTTCTAAAATTTATATGAAAATGCAAAGGAAATAGAATAAATGAAAATAAAAAAGTAAAAAGGAAAGTTGGTAGATGTATGCTATCTGATTTAAGGCTTCCTAGAAAGCTATAGTAATTCAAGAAAGTATGATATTGGCATATAGACATGGGGATTGACATATTACACATATACAGTCAATTGATTTTTAAGATTGGGGCAAGCAAAATTCAGCAGGGGGCTGAGGGGCGGAGTTTAATTTCTTCTGGGAATAGCAAAATGTGAGGGAGTTTATACGCAAATAGCTCTGTAATAATTGGCTATCTGTTTGGAAAATTTGAACTTTGCCCCTTATCTCACACCATACTCAAAAATTAACTCAAGGCCAGGAGCAGTGGCTCACACCTGTAATCTCAGCACTTTGGGAGACCAAGGTGGGCAGATTACCTGAGGTCAGGAGCTCGAGACCATCCTGGTCAACATGGTGAAACCCCATCACTACTAAAAATACAAAAATTAGGTGGGCATGGTGGCACATGCCTGTATTCCCAGTTACTTGGGAGGCTGAGACAGGAGAATCACTTGAACCCAGGTGGAGGTTGCGGTGAGCTGAAATCAAGCTGGTGTGCTCCATCCTGGGTGACAGAGTAAGACTCCATCTCAAAAAACAACAACAACAACAACAACAACAACAAACTCAAAATGGAGTATAAACTTAAATAAAATAATCAAAACTGTAAATCTCCTACAAGGAAGCATAAGACAAAATTTCATGACTTAAAGATATCTTAGGAAGGAAACCAAAATATAAATTATGGTAAAAATTATAATTTAGACTTCATAAATTGGACTTTTTCTTTTTCAAACATACTATTAAGAAAATAAAAAGACAAGTCATAGGCTGGTAGAAAATATTATTAATACCTATATCTTACAAGGGACTTTAACCAGAAGATTTAATAATTAGAAGAAAAACATCTCAATTAAAAATGGGCACAAGATTTGAAGATGCCAGTTGGTATATATACACTTCACAAAGATTATATACAGCCAACAAACATGAAATAGATGTTTCCTTCTCTCTGACTACCCTTTTTCCTATAGTACCACTGATTCACTGCCATGGTCCTTGGCCACATTAATGTGGGTCTAGACTAAGTATTGTATTCAGAAAACAGTTTTGCCTGAGATCTCTTTAAGGGCTGGGATGTGTTTGATTTCTAAATTTTATGGGTATAGTGCTAAAATCCAAGGCAGTGTTTGAAGGAATCTAGATTCTACCAGCTATCTAAGCCTGAGCCCTTTAGCTGAGCCTAAGTGGAATAATAACTTGGGGAGAAAGAATTAAGAACATTAATGCTTTTGCACATTAGATAACTTGGACTTTAGCTTGCAAGAGAATTTAATCTTTGGACTTCCATTTCTTCTGGGAATTTCACAATGTGAGGGAGTTTATGTGCAAATTTTGGGAATCTTTATGTTGTTAGAAATTTATTAGTGGAATGTATTAGTGTTGCCATTTAATCATCTTGCATAATCTCTGGTGAGCTATATTGGGGAGCTGAGTTGGGCATAATTTGGGATGGGAAATAGAAGAGGGAGAAAACCCTCAGCCCTAGATAGAGTGCAGCTGTGTAGTTAATCTAATTAATGTGCTGTCTGGGAGCAATTTTATGTTTCTCATCAGCAGTCACAAGAGGAGACCAAATAAGCAGTAGGTAGTCTTGAAGAAGCAGCCCATGAAGGTGAGAGTAGGGCTGTTTTGATGAATAGCTGGCCTCCTCCCTTGCAGAGGAGAGTCACATTCTTCACTGATATACTTCAAGGTTAATTCCAAAGGGTAAGAGGAAAAAAAGGGGAAATGATTGGGGAACTCCCCCCTCCCCATCAATCTTTTTTTTTTTTCTTCAATTTGACAGCAGGTACTGTTTATTAACTGACCAGCCAAGAGATAGAGCAATCAAAGTGTTATCTGTCAAAGCAATTCGCTTCTTTTTGATTTTGCCATAACCACGTTTGTAGATTAGTTCATTTACTGACTTCAGATTTGGGTACCCAAATGCAATATATGGCTCTGCAATTCTCAGCATGTTAATTGAAGCCTTGTTGAGCTTCACAAAAGTTCCATTGAAGATTTGATGAAGGCGAAGAAGCTGCAACACCCCCCATCCTGCAACAGACCCCAGTATGTGATGTTCCCCTCCCTGTGTCCATGTGTTCTCATTGTTTAACAACTAATTGTGAGTGAGACCTTTGGGCTCACACCATTGATACTTCTGATCCTGATGACAATCGCCAATTTGGGTTCTGCAGGTACATAGAAGTTGCCAGCTTTCCTTGCCATCCTTGCCATTTGAATTACAGTTCTGTACATCTGCCTGTATTACTTGTGATAGTACTTCATTTTTTTCACAGATAAGCTTCCTCCTTGCCTTTCGAAGCATCTTTTAGGCAAACATCTTTCTCAGGCTCTTGATCTTCAGCTCTGCAAAATTCCTTTGCTTTTTCTTAAGGGTTTCTGGCACAGCAGAAACCTTCTTCTTCTTCTCTTCTACATTCTTCATGTTTCCAGCTGGAAAAAGAGGCTTTTTTTTTTTTTTTTTTTTTTTTTTTTTTTTTTTTTTTTTTTTTGAGATGGAGTCTTGCTCTGCCACCCAGGCTGTAGTGTAATGCTGCTATCTTGGCTCACTGCAACCTCTACCTCCCAGCTTCAAGCAATTCTTCTGCTTTAGCCTCCTGGGTAGCTGGGATTACAGGCACGCACTGCCATGCCTGGCTAATTTTTAGCGTTTTTAGTAGAGATGGGGTTTCACCATGTTGGCCAGGATGGTCTTGATCTCCTGACCTCTTGATCTGCCCATCCTGGCCTCCCAAAATGCTGGAATTACAGGCGTGAGCCACTGCGCCAGGCCCACCCTTGTCTTTGACCAGGAGGAGACATCCATCGATTCATGTTTATCTGTTTGATGGAACTGGTCTACTACAAATTCCAAGCACTGGGATGTAAATGTCCATTATTTTCTCTATCAGTGTGAGGCAGAGATCCTGGATAGTGTTTGATTTTTCAGATCCAAGTTTTTCTCTTCCATGGGCTTTCCATAGATCTCACTAGAGTATGAATGGGAGGTAGTATAGTAGAGAGTATCAGTGTACCCTTTATATTGTACAAATTAGCCACTGTATTAATCCGTTTTCACACTGATAATAAAGACATTCCTGAGACTGGACAATTTACAGAAGAAAGAGGTTTAATTGGACGTACAGTTCCATGTGGCTGGGGAAGCCTCACAATCATGGCAGAAAGCAAGGAGGAGCAAGTCACATCTTACATGGATAGCAGCAGGCAATAAGTTGCCCCAAGCAGTCTTCATGGATAACCCAACCTGTAATGCCAGCTCAGTGGCTTACTTCTGACAGCTTGCCCAGCAAGAACGGCATGATGCCCTGCCTCCCTGTGTCCACCGTGTCAATTTATTTGGTCACACACTCTCTCCAGTCCCAACTAGCTTTCTGCCTTGTGCTACTTACCTTAAAGTCACCCAGCCCAGACACCAGAACTCTGTAGATAACCTGCCTTGATTGTTTATTTTGAGACTGTTCTCCCTTACTTCAACAAATTTAATAAACTTAGCTTTTCTTGGGTAACAGGTTTTTCTGGTGGTCTTCTAGAGAGTGGATAGTGGAACATTTTCATCAGATATCATCTCTCTCTCTCTCTCTTTTTCAGATGGAGTTTTGCTCTTGTTGCCCAGGCTGGAGTGCAATGGTGCCATCTTGGCTCATCACAAACTCTGCCTCCTGGTTTGAAGCAATTCTGCCTCAGTCTCCCCAGTAGCTGGGATTACAGGCATTTTGCCATCATATCCGGTTAATTTTTTGGTATTTTTAATAGACGAGGTTTCTCCATGTTGGTCAGGCTGGTCTCAAACTCCAGACTTTAGGTGATCCACCCGCCTCAGCCTCTCAAAGTGCTGGGATTACAGGCATGAGCCACTGCACCTGGCCTACTGTTTCTAAGTTTTAGACAGTCTGGTAGCTTCAGGGAAAGAGGAAAAGTTTGGAAAATATATATTGTTTGCCAATGTCATAAGAAAATTAACCCTAAAAGTTAACATTTTCCGTCTTGACTTGGGCTGGCGAGCAGGCAGGAGTTCTACTAACTTGGGCTCGGTTGGCCTGTTATAGCCTGATCAGGGTTGCAGCTTCTGTCTTCACTTCGTACTTTGTAATTAGTGTTCTCTACAGACCTCATTCCTCTGATGGTGAAAGTGGAGTCCCTGATTTCTGCTTTGATTCAGGTGTCATTTGTTTCCTTGGTGCCAAGGCCCTTTTTGATTCTGAGCACTCTCATCTTTCCTTTCCTCCCTCTCTTAGGCTTCTCGTCCCCATCCATGATCCTAAGGTGCCCATAGGGTCAGTAAGAGATGCTTGTAGCCACAGAAAGCTTATTTCTCTTCCTCGTGTGAAATATATTGATAGGAGCTTGGGAACACATAGACAAATACAATAACTTTCCTTTCAAATAATCCTAGAGATACCACAAAAACGAATTTCTTTTTGCTGTTAATGAAAATAATTCATGCAACTATTACTGAAGGCCTGCTAGGACAGATCCACTAACCCTCGCATGATGTCGTGTTTCATCCTGGAAGATGGTTAGCAAACCTCTTCTCCGTCTTCTCTTCTTTAGACCAAATGGACCCGATTTCTTTCCTTTATATGATTTCCAAAAGACAATTTTAATTTCTCTCTTTTGAATGCACTGTCGGTAAAGGAAGGGGTGGGGCATTAAGTCAAGCTCAACCCACAAAAGAACCTTAACTCAGACTACTAGCCTGACTTTTTACACTTTTGAATATAGGCTTACTTGAAGTCACTTGGGTTTTCCCCTTTTGCAATTATCTTCATCATCAAGTGCATACACTGGTGCCTCGAGGCACTAAATATTACAATTTGAAGCACCCTACTCAACCCAAGCTCTCCCTGCTGCGCCCTTAAAAAGTGCTTTGAATAATGACTTCTTTTCCTCTGGGTAGATACCCCGTAGTGGGATTCCTGGGTCAAGTGGTAGTTCTACTGTTAGCTCTTTAAGGAATCTCCACACTTTGTTTTTCATAGCGGCTGTACTAGTTTACATTCCCACCAGCAGTGCAGACGTATTTCCTGATCGCTACATCCATGCCAACATCTACTGTGTTTTGATTCTTTGATTATGGCTATTCTTGCAGGAGTAAGGTGGTATCGCACTGGTTTTGATTTGCATTTCCCTAATCATTAGTGATGTTGAGCATTTTTTCATATGTTTGTTGGCCATTTGTGCATTATTTTGAGAATTGTGGGATCTAAGCTATGAGGATTCAAAGGCATAAGAATGATACAATAGACTTTGGGGACATGGGGGAGGAGTGGGAGGTGGGCAAGTGATTAAAGACAGCAAATATGGTGCAGTGTATACTGCTCGGGTGATGAGTGCACCAGGATCTCACAAATCTCCACTAAAGAACTTACTCATGTAATCAAATATCACCTGTACCCCAGTAACTTATGGAAAAATAAAACTAAAAAAGAAAAAAAGTGCCTTGAGGCACAGTTGGCTATAGGGGTCATTTAGAAACCATTGCTGCTTACAGGTATAGTGAAGGTAGAGCACAATGCTCAGAAGAGATAAAAAGACTAAGTTCTGATGCTATAATCTAGAAACTCTGCAACCCCCACAAAGAACAAAACAGAAGCTCTTGCTAAGCACTTTTTCCATAGTATAACTTGTTCTTGTAAAGAAGTGGCACTTAGTGTTGCAGTGGATCAAATACATACACATCTGTTAAAAAAAGACAAACCTGAATTTTAAAATGACACCTTCTTTAGAAAAAAGGTTAGGACACGTTCTTAAATTACATGTTTGAAAGAAAGTTTACAAAGTGGTTATACAATTTTCACTAAAAATTTTCCTAAAGTTAGTACAATTTCTATTCTCATAATTATGAGCTTTTTGGCTTTTGCATTTCACATCTCTTCATTTTCCCACAGTTATTACTAGGTGTGAACTTTCCAGTTTCTATGTATTACTCGCTTCAAATCCTGCAACCTCTCTGTATTCGAGGAGGGAGAGTGGGGCTGCACTGTAAGTCATCCTGGACTGAAACCTGGGGGTGTTACAGGTCAGGCCACTACATCTCACCCCACTTATGACCAATCCCATTTGTTTGAAGCCTTGCACATAAATTTTCTTACCTGTAAAACATGTCACATGTTGTCTGTGTATGTATTCTCACACTCAGTCATTTCACTGCCAGTCAAACATACCGGAGGCCTCAGTTTCCTCTGCAGAAGGGTTTCTTTTCTCACCCATCTGTGGGCTCATGGCTGAGGCCTCCATACAAAAGAAAGATTAACAAGAAAAAAGCATGCAGATGTATTTATTATAAATTTTACATGACATGGGAATCTCCAGAAATTAAGATCCGAAGAAAGGAAGAAAGTTGAGCATTTTTATGCTTAGGATTGGTGAACGGTGGACAGTCGTTGGGGAGGTGTGATTGGCCAAAGGGAGTCTGATCTAGTGGTAACAAACTGGGGAGCTTACCAAGGACTGTTTGTTCAGATGCTTCTCTGTGCCTTGTGTCTTCAGAGGTATGGATGCTTTTTTCCTCTTTATATATAGGGAGGTAACACTTGAATGAGGATCTTATAACCTGCTTCATGGGAGAAAAATCTGAGAAATTCAGAGAGTGGCCTTTCCACTTCTGTTGTTTTCTTAAGTGCCAAAGTGCCAAATTTTGGGATAGTGTGGCCGGAACCCCATCATCTCATTAAAAAAATAGTTGCTGAAGTCTCATCTATCTCTAAAGGTTTATTGTTCTATCATTTAAAAATCTTTAGCTCAATCTGCAGGATTTAAATTTCA
The DNA here is from genome assembly GCF_001604975.1 of Cebus imitator. Classification (NCBI taxonomy): domain Eukaryota; kingdom Metazoa; phylum Chordata; class Mammalia; order Primates; family Cebidae; genus Cebus; species Cebus imitator. The sequence goes on from NW_016107416.1 coordinate 3,593,980, forward strand.
GCATTTCCTTAAAATCTTTACTGGGTGATAACTTCGAGGGTTATACGAGTGTGTGTTGTTTTAGTTCCCTGATGAAGTCACGCCCTTTAGCTCTTTATTCCACACAGGTGGGTGTGGGGACAATCTGGTGTTTACGAAAGTACCATAGATTATGTTTGCAAGATGAATTTGTACCTTTAAAATTTTTTTGGGGGGTATGATGTTGTACTTCTGAGTGCTCCACAGTTAACCATTTCACAATTTCCTTCTCTGATTTCTGGGAAACTCCCAGATTTTTCAAAAGTCACTGTGGAAACCACCCATATCACAAGATATTTTCCATCTTCATCTTCTACCCTTTGACAACGTGCTAAGGAGGAAATAGTCTGTTTAGATTTTACTTCAATTTGGGAGTTCCTGTTTTTCCATTATTCATATTTTTATATTGTGACTTTCATGGTTTTTTTTTTCCTTTGAAATTTAGATGGGGTAAAGGGGATTGCCCTATGAGAATGGATAGGAAGGAACGACTTTATAAACAAAAACAAGTAGTTTTTATTTGTGGCAATGCTACGTGGGTAACATGTTGCATTAGTAACCACCCAATTCTTAGGTTTCTAGAACAAGAATATATATGACACAGCCTCTCATGTTGTTTCAAAGAAAAAAACTTTAAAAAAAGTCATAGATGGGAGTCAAAATTCTTCCTGGACTTATGTGGCAATTTCAAAATCAGAAATATTTGGATGAAATTTCTCACAAAACATAGTAGAGAGTTTATAAAGAGTATTGTAATGTAATTACTATCTTTTGTCATCAGCTATCAGTCTTTTAAGAATTTATGATTTTAAGTTGAGCTATATTGAAAAAACAAAACAAATGTGGCCAGGCATGGTGGCTTACGCCTGTAATCCCAGCACTTTGGGAGGCTGAGGCAGGTGGATCACCCGAGGTCAGGAGTTTGAGACCAGTGAGGCCAACATGGTGAAACTCCATCTCTACTAAAAGTATAAAAAACTAGCCAGGGATAGTGGCTCATGCCTGTAATCCCATCCACTCGTGAGGCTGAGGCTAGAGAATTGCTTGCACCCAGGAGGCAGAGGCTGCAGTGAGCTGAGATCACACCATGCACTCCAGCCTAGGTGACAGAGAAAGACCCTGTCTCAAAA
>NW_016107416.1:3595137-3656033 GCF_001604975.1 Cebus imitator
AAAAAAAAAAAAAAAAATTTCCAGTGCAACCTAGCCTTCTTTTTGAGTAAATACAAAAAGAGACAAAATGCATTTCAATCTCAAAGTCTGTTAGGGCCAGAACACATCAGGATTTGGAATAGGGAAGGAAATGGGAGTTTCTGAGCTGTGTAACTGCTTGAGGTGGTGTTTACATGTTTGAAGAGTAAGGTAGGACTACCCCAGGATGGGTGATCCAAGGGTTACATCTAAGGCAAGAGTAAGTCAGGAATGCCTAGGCAGATGCAGAAATCAAATGGAGTCGGAAAAGAATGCCTATTCCCCCAAAAGTGAACAACCAGGGTGAGTAGGTGTAGATACAAGAGTTGTTTCTGAGAGCTCTAGAGTCTAGAGGAACAGGCAGCCAAAATGAGTTAAAGCTGATGGAAACATAAATATAGCAAATTATGTGAAAGTGTGCTCATATGGAGGCCCAGACTGAATCTGAGGACAAGGGAGTCACTCAAACTTCTGTGCTCTTGACTTTGGACCTTCAAGTTTCTCCATCCAACTTCTGACATGACAGTGTTTATTTAGCACCTACTCCATGCCTGGCACGGAGTATACAAACACATTAGACTCAAGATGGGCTTGCCACTCCTGAGCATTCACAGCTGTGGACCCATCACACTTCCTGTCTTTTCTGTATCCCTACTACTTCTTCCTATTTGACCACTCCATTTTTCTTTTTCTTTGGTTTCTTTTTCTCATTTCTTTTCTTTTTAAATGTTCTTTCTTGATACTTAATGCACTCCCAAATAATAATCTATTATTACAAAAGGGGAATCTCTAGGTACTGAGATTGAATATAATTTCATAATTTCCTTTAATCACTTCACACATTATATATAAATTATTCAGTATGTGGGATATAAAGATGAGTATGATATACACTTATCCATTCATTTATCCAGTAACTATGTATTGAATGCTTAATAAGTGCCACATATTATTGGAGAAATTGGTGATACAGAGATCATGAAGATGAGTTTCTTTTCCTCATAGTCCACGAGGAGTAAGACACATAAACACATAAAGTTCCCAGAGGCTTAAGTAAAGAACTGTGAAAGGCAAGCAAATGTGTAAGATTGTATGAGAAACACTTTGAGGCCTAACATCAATCCTGTCTTCATCTTATTTTCCCATAACTTGCCAACTCGAATATACTTAACTTTGCTAAATAGTGCATATCTCTGTGTATGACATTATCTGTGTTTTTTTTTGTCATGGTGTGTGTTATGAGTAAATATAATGAATAGAAATCTATATTTAAGGAAGATGATTTTGAGATGGGCATTGAAGGATGAGTAGGAGTTCAATTAGTAAGAAAAGAGACCAAAAAAAAAAAAAGGCAAAAATACACAGCATATGTAAGGCATACAGGGATTAAAGAATTTGAGGTGTTCCAATAATGGTGGGAAGTTTTTTGTGGAGGCCATAGGGTACTTGGAAAAGAATGGCAAGAAACTTCTGGAAGAAAAAGAACTTCTGCTTGTACTAAGGAAATTGAACCCTATCCTGCAGTCAATGAACAAACATTGTATTCAACGAAAAAGTAGAGGAAGGACATCTGGTTCTTTCATGGCAGAGTGAAAATGATAGATTGAAGTAGAGGAGGCTAAAAATTAGGCAACCACTGGAGTGAGGGCCTGGACTAAGGTAGTAGTGGCAGAGGTAGAAATGAAGTGACCAATGTGAACAATATCAAAGAGACAGAGTGACAAGACTTTAAGAATCTTTGGATACAGGCAATAGGGAGAGAGGAGAGGCAGGCTTTCATCTGGATGGTGGATGACATCCTCATTCCCACTTTAGACACTGGATGCATGGGCCTTGGATGAAACTTAGAATCTTGGGTGCGGGCCGTGCTAACACCAGCACATGAGAAGTGAGTCAGCCACAGTTTATCTTCTCTTGGTGGTTTGCAGTTTCTCATAGATTTCCATTCCTTTATTTGATACTCTATGAATGATGTCACAGGCAATGCATGAGTGAGTGTCAAACAGAGAAAGATGGTGGCATGCTATGACATCAAGAATTCTGGGCCCATCTTCTGGGCTGACAGTAACAGGAGGTGTGAGTTTTGGTAACCACTTACTGCCTTGGGACTTCATTTTCTCATCTTTAAAGTTTGTTTCAGGTGGGGTAGGGTGAGGAGTACTCTAGGTGACATTTACGTTTTTTTCAGATATATTAACTTATGAGTAAATACTCATCTTTCTTCCCCAAGACAGTTTCTCCTTCTGACTAGATTGTTATTTCTTGGAAGACACAGACTGCTGTGTTCATCTCTGGATCCCAAAACCCGGCATAGGATGTGGGGGTAAAAAGTGCAGAGTTAATGTTGTTGAGCAAATAACTGAATAAATGATTTTCCTATTTTATTAATGATACTATATAGCCCATTCTTTCTGCTTCCTGTTAGTAAAACCTTGGAGAATTCTGTATCCTGCTTCTTCTTGCATAACACCTTCACTCCCCCTTGCTCTTGCCTTCTCAATCAGGACACACTTTTTCCCTCTAAAGGTCTATTGGATACGCTTCCTTTTCCACCTCTAGACAGTCACCCAGATTTCTGCATTCCCCCTTAACTGAGACTATTGCAACAATGTATTTGCTTTCTGTTGTAGTCTCTTCCTCTTCAGCCCACTTCATATACTACTACCATGTTGAGCTTCCACTGCTTTGTGGCTTAAACCCTCAAATGTCTACAGTGTACATTTACACTCAGTGCCAGTCACAGTCTGGCTCCAACCTGCATTGATATGAATTCTCCACTTAAGCTGTCACTGGTGATCTTCACTTGCACATTGCCATCTCTGTGTGTTTCTATTTGCCATCTCCACTCTCTGGAAAGCTCTCCTCACTACCTAGGTGCAATTGATCAGTCAAGGTCCAGCTTGTTATTTCTCCATCAACCTCCCCTGAAGTCTTCCCAGGTTATACTTTTGCCCACAGTAATCTGTCTTTCACTCATCCAACAAATAATATCATCACATATTTATTAGGATACTTCTCATGTTATCATCTTATTACATGCTTATGTCTCATCACCCCAAGTATCTTGCAAGCTCCCTGGGGTGGGAGGAATATGTCTGAGGTATCTTTGTATTGCTCGCTGTCTAATGGCCACCATGACCAGAACAACTGCTAACATTGGCTGATCACTTTTGTGTGTTAGACGTTGCCAAGCCCTTGATATTCGTTGTCTCTCTTAGTATCTAAAACCGCCCTATGTCACGGGTATGATGACTGTCTCCATTCTTCAGATAGGGAAACGAAAGCTTAGAAGTGTTAAGTAATTTGCATTAGGTCACCTATAGATTAAGTCTAGTTTAGTTTTTACATGTACTAGGCATCCCCAAAATGGAATAATTAATTGTCAAGAGATGTGTCTTGGTGTTTTTCCTCTCCAAGTGACTGAAGCAAAGGTGTTGAGGAGGTGGATGGTTTTGAGATCAGGTATGGAACAGCCTCGAGGAAATTTAGAGGGAGTCAGTAGCAGAGCCGGAGGCCTGTCAGTGAGAGGTAAAAGATTATGAGATGAGGACAATCTGTTTTGGAATCGGTTAGACTCACATTTGGGAATGTAGCAAAATGTAAAATACCCTGGGTTGATAACCTATGAAGATGGAGGAAGTTTAGAACAAGAGTTATGCAAGATAGAACTTATATGTTTGTTTAGCTAGGTTATTTGGGTAGCATGGAAAATTTCCAGTTAGATTTTAAGGAGTAATCATGTTAGTTAAAATTAAGACAATATTTTGTAATGGGAAAAGTGTAACAATAAACAATATGATTCAATTACAAGGAGTGGGTTGCATATGACACTATAATGTGTCTAGGGCCTAAGAGGCAGTTCAGGCTACATTCTGGGTCCATTCTTGTCCTTGGGAACTATAAAGTGGGAATGATAAACTTACTTTCTATTCAAAATACTTCCCAAGAGTCTCCCAGAACTTCTCGGGGTGGGAAAAGAATAACAGTGGTTGAGATGACTACTGGCTCCAGGGCTCCTATGAATTACCTCCTGGACTGGGGGAAGCCTTGTGTCCTTGAAAGGTACAGTGTCCTAGTCTGCTCTAGCATTTGACAAAAGTCACCCAGGTTACAATTCACCAAAGGACACAATCCTAGGAAGCCAAGGGCCTGTCAGTTTTCTTGCTCTGGAAGTGGAGGAGGCAATGAGGAGCTCTGAGTTCTGGTCACCACCGGAGAGGGACCTCTCGAAGCACAAGGCCAAGGAGCCCTGACAGGGGAGGGATGGCAGTTAACACTGAACGAGCATTTAGGCTATGTGGAAGAGCAGTATTTGGCACTTTAGACAGCTTATCTCATTTAAGTTTACACCCCTATGGGAAGATGGCTTGGGGAAATTAAATAGCTTAAGCAAGGTCCCACAGCTAGGAAGGGGCAGAGTGGAGATTCACAGCTAGAGATTTTGACTTTCAAGTGCTTACATGTTACTTTCTATTCACCAAGAAAAATACCCTGCCCCTCTGGACTCTAACTGCAGCTTTGTTAACTGGTTATGTGACCTTGGCAGGCCTCTTAACAAGATTTTGACCGAGGTTGCTTCCAACACTGTGAGTCTCTCTCTGATCATATTATCTAACAGAGGAATGGGAAAAATCCAAGTGTTAGGTAGAAATGGTGTGCCCAATCTCAACCTGGCCATTCAGCCTAATTTTTTCTGTCATTGAAATCAGATAATGGGAATGAAAGGATCCAAAGAGGAAATTCATGGGAAGTCCAAATTCCCTTGAGCTGGAATTACTGCATTCCTGGAGCAGAAAAACAGATAAGCAATGTGGTGATAAACACGCAAAGACCAGCAGGCTTTGAACAAACTCACTTATCTGGTCTGTCCTCCATGTCAGCTGGGACAGGCCTGGGATCTTTGGGTCCTTTTGCCTTTCATTTAAAAATGGGTCATCTATTCCCAAGCCAACCGACCCGAGAGCTCAAAAAGAAGGTAATGGAAGATGCATGATACTGCGTGTCTCTTAAAAAATATACAATATTGGTTGTCTTCCTATGGGGGTTGCAGCAGAGATTATACAGAAATCACTACAGTACTGCATCACTTAATGATGGAGATGATACATTATGAGAAACGTGTTGTTAGGCAATCTCATTGCTGTGTGAAAATCAGATTGTATTTACACAAATCTAGACGGTATAGCCCTCTATTCACTTAAGCTATGTGGTGTAGCCTATTGCTCCTAGGCTATAATCCTATACAGAATGTTAGTGTACCTACTACTGTAGGTAACTGTAATGCAATGTATTTGCATATCTAAACATAGAAAAGGTCAATAAAAATATGGCAAAAAAAATTAAAAATGGTACACTCATGTAAAGGCCTTACCGTCAATGGAACTTCTAGGACTGAAAGTTGCTCTGGGTGAGTGAGTGAGTGAGTGGTGAGTGAAGGTGAGGGCACAGGACATTCCTGCACACTACTGTGGACTTTATAAACACCGTACACGTAGGCTATACTACATTTTGAATTTTTTCTTTGTTCTATGATAAATTAACCTTGGCTCACTATTATTTTTTAACTTTGAAAACTTTAAATTAAAAAAACTTTTTGACTCTTGTAATAACATTTAGCTTAAAACAGAAACACATGGTACAACTGTATAAGAATATCTTCTTTTTTTATATTATTCCACATGCTTTTTTCCATAATTAAAATTTTTATTTATTTATTTATTAAACTATTTTAGTGAAAAACTAAAATAGAAACACACTTTAGACTAGGCCAACACAGGATCAGGATCATCAATATCACTGTATTCCACCTGCACATCTTGCCCCACTGGAAGGTCTTCAGGGGCAGTAACACTCATGGAGCTGTCATCTCCTGTGATAACAATCCCTTCTTCCACAACATCTGAAGAAGCTGCCTGAGGCTCTCTTACCATTCACTTAGAAAAAAGTAAGTAGGAGCACACTCTAAAATAATAATAAAAAGTATAGTAAATACATAAACCATTAACATCGTCATATATTACCTCGATCAAGTATTTATGTACTGTACATAATTGTATGTGCTAGGTGTTTATATGACTGTGTGGTGTGTTTACACCAGCATCACCACAAATATGTGAGTAATGCATTACACTATGATGTGACAATGGTTACGATGTCACTAGGTGATAGAAAGCTTTCAGCTCCATTATAATCTTAGGTGACCACTGTCCTATATGTCGTCATTGCCCGAGACATCAATTAAATGGTGCATGATTGTAGTTGCAAGAGGTGCCAAGGCTGCAATGGGAGAGGATAGCCAATGGCCACAGTGGATTTCTTTTACAAGTTTGAATTAGTTTTATGTAAAGTTAAGGTAATAAAAAAATGGTTGATGTGCTGACACATGCTACAACATGAAGGAAGCTCGAGAACTTTGAAAATGGAATGATCTGTTTGAAAGACTTAACCCTAAACTGGCACTAAGAAGCTCACAGTCCATGGTAGCTACGCCAGCAGATTTCATCATTATTGTTATTACTTCTAATACTGAGAATGTATATGACAGGACCTTTCCCACAGTGTCTTGCCCAAGGTAGACTCAGTAAAATGTTAGTACCACTTTCTCTAGTGAGAATTGAGTTGTTTTCCTTTTCATTAGAGAAATATTACAAGTGAAAAACCATTTGTACTAGTAAAGCAGGCAGTTCAAAACTCACTCCCCTCACATTCATTCACCCGACTGAAAGGGAGACATTATTAAAATAATTCAGAGAATTCAATTTCAATAGATATTTTTTTCCTCTCCAAGAAATTACTGAAAACACATTTGACCCCCTTGTCCTGAAGTGGCCTTGGTTCAGGAACTTTGTCCAGATCTGAGGACAAACAGGCATTCTCGTCCTACTTATGAAGTTACAGAAATCATCTGTTTGCTTCATCTGCAGATTTATCTTGTTTTCCTTTAGAAGGTTTTCTGTTATAGACCACATGGTTTCTGATTTAGTGAAGTTCCAGTTTCTTAATCATTCAGAAACTCTCGATTCAACCAGACAAAGTCAATCATTTGGAAAGCCTCCTCTTTTCTCCTCAGCAAAATCCCAAAGCTTTTATTGATTTTATTGAGGATCACTTATCCTGCCACTTCATGGAATAAGTCTACAAAAGACTTGATCTGGGAAACATGACTGGTAAGATGTTTTTTTCCAGTTTCGATCTAGACTTTTCCATTTGTCTTTCTAATCCAGAAATCACATACTTTTCTCTTTAGGGGAGAGAGAACTGCTTTCATAAATTTTTACTCAGGAGTTCAGAAAAGTCAGAAAAAACCATATGACATATTTAGATACTCCGAGGACAGAATATGAAATGAACATGTGTACATAGAATGTACAGTGCCAGGGCTGACTGCCATATCAATGCTTATTTGTTATTGCTGCCAGAAGTCTGTTATCAGTAGATGTGGTCATTTGAGGTGTTGAAGGTAATTTGAAAGCAAGCAAGCAAGCAAAGGCTGGTATGACTGACTTGCAGAACCTCTGGAGATTTTACTGATCTCTGGATGTTTCGCTAGACAGTATGGGGACAAGGGTCAGGGGCAACTCCATCCTAGCTCTAAGTAGACAAAATGAGCAGAGACAAATACTTTCTCCTACTTTATCACGCTGGCCCCATCCTTCACTGGGCTGCTGGTTCTGTGAAATCCCCTCTTTTGAGCTTGTGATTTCTTGGCATCTTTTGTCATTTGATGTGTTTCTTCCCACGTGTCTAGCCTCAGCAGATTAAAGACATCAGATAAGGAAACATGCATCTTTATTTTTCCCTATCTTCATCTTTCCCCTACTCCTTACTCACAGGGCTGTGATTAGTGACACACAAAGATGTCAGTCTCTAGAACTCAGTAGCCAAAGAAAAGAAACCACAAGAAGTTGTATAAACAGAGGCAAAGAGCCATTTCACTTTCAGGAAAGTATCTTGCACAAAGAGGCATCAGGGAGGGAATAGTTTTGAACATCTCCCATTTTTAAAGCTAATTACTCAGCATAGTTGATCTTAATTGAGACAGCTTCAATATTCCTGACACTATTGATTCTTCATTTGACTTGAATCTTTCTTTTTTCCTATTCCCAGTGACAATAACCTGATTTGGAATCTTACCTTAGGGCTTAAATTGGTCCATTAACCCCTATCTACTTCTCTTGACTCTGGTCTTTAATTCATGTACAACAAGCCTATGTTAAAATTCCTGGCATATAATTTTCATTAGGCTATCGTTCTTGCTATTTATGAACTAATAATAGAGTCCTGTTATTTTTCTGCTTATGAGCCTAGAATGAATCTTCAACATCCAGACACTTAGCCCTAGCATTCAAGTTTCACCATAATCTGGTACCAAGCCTCTTTCTAGACTTTTTCCTCATTACTTTTTTTAAACTTCAGAAAGCCTTCTCTGTAGCAAATTGATTTAATTATCATACCTTGCCTCTCCTCTCCCTACCCTGTGCTTGTCCAGCCACAACCCCTAGTGAATTCTGGCATCATCAAGCAACTGACATTTACTGTCTCTAGGAACAAAAAAACCTTACTCAGTGAGACCTGTAGTGACAACCTCAGGGCATTAAAAAGCTTCAGTTATACCCATTCATTCATGTACCCATTTATTCACTCATTTAGTGTCAGTTTTATCTTAAGCCTCTTTGAACAACTAAATCCAGTGGACATCAAGACACATTAGACATGGTGTCTGACCTGAAGAACAAATAGGTGTACCTCAATGTCATAGATGGAGGTGCACAGGGAATTAGTGAATCTTCCAGAGAGGGGGAAATCAGGGAGAAAGAGTTTGAAAAGGAAGGTAACGTTTGAGCTGACTATTGGGATATGAGCCAGTGTTCTTCTGAAGATGATGGGAAGGAGAGTCTAGCTGGAATGGATATGAGGACTGACAGAGAGCAGCTACAGGAGAGGAAGCTGTTGCAATAGGCAGTGTTCAGATTTCAGTGGGCCCCTGTTACATGTTATATTAAGAAGTTTGGATTTTATTCCAGGAACAATGGGGAACCACTGATAGGCTAATCTAGCAACCTATATTTCTGGCTTGGGCACCTATGTGAATGATGCTGCTATTCACAGAAAGAACAACATAGATTGGAAACACATCTCAGGGGACTAATAGCTCTGTTTTGCATCTGTTAAGTTTGAAGGGTCAGTGGAACTGCACATGGCAGTTAGGTGCTCAGGAGAAGAATCTGGGCCAGAGACTTAAATCTGAGTATAAATAGCCTGTTATATTAATGTCTTGGGAGTTTGAGCTGGATTGAGAGGGTATGTGGAGTGCTGGCCCTTATAGTATAAGCATGGAGCTAAGAGTGATCCAAGAAATTGTTTGCAAAAGGAGAGTGGCACTGGATTTTCTCTGAGGTCTCTTTCTGTTCTAAAATGTTATGATTCCATGATTAATTTGCTAAATAAATTAATAGTGCAAACAGTATTTCAAGAGGAATGTTTAAATTACTTATGAGAACAAACTTTTTAAGTGCCCTCAAGCATCATAAAAACATCCACTCCATAGACATAATTGATACACCAATTATAAATCTTTCTTAGCTGTTCACTCAAGCAGATTTCCTAAGAACTATGTTTGGCCACATTCTATTTACCTAGAACAAGTTCTTGTTTGTATTTCAAAGCCATCAAACTTCATTTCTTTATACAACATGTTTCAGCCTGGCCAGACCCCCAGTAGGGTTGAATTATTAAAGTTTTATAATATGTGCAAGATCAAGTCTTGATGGATTGGTTTTTCTCTGGAGAAATGCCTGTCTTCTTCTTAATTTGGGACACAGCTGTTAGAATTGCAGACTTCATCAAAAATGGCAACATATAACTCAGACAGTTCACAGAAACATTTCCTCTCAATTGGCATGGTCTTTGAGGACAAACCACACTCTGAAATGTTTGTATAACAGGAAAATGTGGTGTCAAGATGATCAAAACAAGATAGGAAATGATATATTTTCATATTCGCATATATTATTAAAAAATACCAGACTACACATACAAAATAAGAGTGCAATATTTAAGGGAGACAGCCCTGATAAAAATGCAAGCAGATTAAATGCACATGTGATTGATAGACCCAACATTAGTGACAATAAATTTGATTCTCTTTTTCAGATTGGGGAGAACGTCAGCAATGCTCCCTACCACAGCAAAAGCAGATGAAATCTGTTATTCTTATCATTCTTTGGTCATTTTATATTTAGATGAAATGTGTGAGTTAGCCATGCTGAGCCTTAGCTTCCTTAGCTGTGAAGTGGAGAACATCAAGCAGAGTCTGGGAGAAACCAGATGGCACATGCGAACTAGGTCTTTAAAGGAGAGTTTGATTAGAGACTATTTATAGAAATGTGGGTAGAATTCTAGAAAATTCTTAGGGGTAGCAGGAGCAAGGATCCTGCCAATAAGCTCTATGTAGGGGTTACCTGACAAGCACTGTGGCCTCAGAGGTGGGATGTGATCAATCTGTGATAACCTGGGAGGGAGAGAGCTAGAGAGCTCACCCTGCTCTCACTCTTCACATCTTCTGTTATTGCCTCTATTGGCCAAACCCAACTGTAAGCCAGAGATCGAGGGAGCCAGTGGAGGCGCTCTATAGAGACCCACTTCCCATGGCAGACAGCAGGGCAAGGCAGGAAGGAGGGTGAATTTAGAGGGTCATAAGGAAGATATCCACCGTGGTGGATAGTAGAAGTATCAACCTTAGGGTGGTTATGAAAATTAGGGAAGAGTGAAGAAGACGTGATTAGCACAGAACTTGACTGATAGTAAGCACTTGGCTTAACAGCTGAGGGTAGTGATGCATGCCTGTTGTCCCAACTCCACACGGCGGGGGTGGAAGGGTCGCTTGGGTCCAGTAGTTTGAGGCTGTAGTACGCTATGATCATGCCTGTGAATAGCCACAGCACTCCAGTTTGGGCAACATAGTGAGAGCCCATCTTTAAATAAATAAATATTAACATTTAATATTATTTTTATTAACAGAGGCATTCAGCTGTGTCACTTATGACATGTTTGATTTTCCCTTGCAGGCAAGAAGGAGCCAGTTGTGCTACAGCTGGTGTCTCTGGAGTGTGAGCTAGATTGAGTGTGGAGGGCTGGCTCGTGTAACATAAACATAAAGCTAAGACTCAGCCAAGAAAGAGGTAGTATATTAGTTTCCTATTACTACTGTTACAAATAACACAAATTAAGTGGCTTAAAAAGAACACAAATTTATTTTCTTAGAGTTCTGGAAGTCATAAGTACAAAGTCAGTTTCACCAGGCTAATGTTTCTTTTATAGGCTTCAGGAGAGAATCAGTTTTCTTGCCTTTTCTGGTTTCTGGTGGTGGCCAGATCTCTTTGGCTTGTGGCCCCTTTTTTCCATCTTCAGAATGCATCATTCCAGCCTCTGCTTCCATCCTCACATGGCCTTCTCTCTTACTCTGACCATATGGCCCATCTTTTTGTAAGGACTTGTGATTACATTTAGGGACTAGTTGGATAATCCAAGATGATCCTCCTACCTCAAGATCCTTATCTTAGTCACGTCTGAAAAGCCCCTTTTACCAATTTAAGATAATGTAACAATTTCCAGAGATCAGGATGTGGATAGGTTTGGGGTGAGGGAGGGCATCATTTAGCCTACCACAGGTGGATTCAGGACTTCTGGATCTAAGTGGAGTTCACTTCACTTGCTGTGTGATTAAATAGCTGCTCCTGAAGATTCCTGTAGTATCCAACATCATAGTCTTAGGCTGAGTTTCCCATACAATGAGAGCCCAGAGCAAGGGTTTGTGTGCAGGTAGTTTATTTTGGAAGTGGTCTCTGAGAACATGAATGATGGATTTAGAAAAAAAGGAAAGGAGAGGAAGCCAATTCAAGGACATGTTATTGGCTTGATCATCAATGTAGGCAGCTAGAGCTCAACACAGAAGGTATTCCAGAGTAGTCTGTTGGAGACAGCAGGGCTAGTAGGAGAACACTAGTTTTATCAGTCATTGAACAAGAGTTGCCCTACAGGGTGCTAAATTGCTTGCACTTTGAACCTGCCCATTCACCAGTCCAGGAAGTTTCCTTCAGGTGTTCCATGATATATCATAAAAATCCCAGGGTGAAAGCTAGAGATATATTAGCAGCTAAGGTCAGGAAACCTGGTTTAACCCCAAACCAACTGGTTTCTGCCATAGTGCCTAGGAAGAGTGGTACAGAAGAACACGAGATGGGGCACAAAAGATATCTAGTATAGTCAGCAAGGCTAATGGTAGAGGCAGAATGATCTTGGATTGGAATTGATAAATGTGGCTCATTATGCAGTACTATAGAAGATGCCAGAAATATTTGAAAATTTTGCCCAAGTTTACTCTTTTCTTAGGGAGAACATTGCATCCATGATATGTGGTTACAAAAGAAAGCTCAGAAGTGCTTGCAACAGCCTGAAATGCAAGCTTCCTTGGAACATCTACTCATGGCTTGCTTTATAGTCTGGTAGAGAAAGCCAACATAAACATAAAATAAAAGATAATACAGAAATAATTAAATATTTTCAAGTGTTCTGATGTTCATATACTTAGTCTGGGAGTTGGGAAGTCTTTCCTTGGGAAATTATAAAGAAGTTGAGACTTGAAGAATAAGTAGGAGTCTGGTAAGTGAATAATGGGAACAGCACTCTAGGCAGAGGAACAGCCTGTGAGAAGTGTCTGAGTCAGAACAGAGCATAGCAAGCTCAAGGGACTGAGAGAATCCAGCATAGTGAGAGTAAGGAGGAAAGTCACAAGAAGAAACTGAAAAAGTGAAAGGTAGTGGCACAGAGAGATTATGCAGAGTCTCATGGGCCAATGCAGATTTTAAACTACATCTTGGGAAGTCATTGAAGTTTTTTAAAAAATAAATTGGAGACTAGCAATATTAAATTTATAAGTTTGAAAGGTCAGTTGGTAGAGTCGACAGGATACAGGAATGAATGCAGGGAGAAACGTGAGTGAGTCACAGTGAGAGTTAATGATTGACATACTGAGGACAAAAGTCACTGTAATTACAGCTAAGCCAATCATTTATGAATTCAAATGTGTACCAGAATGGAAGTGACCTGTGCCCAGGAGGTATTTTATAACTTCTGAAAAAACTGAGACGTCTCACTTCAGATTATAGACAGCAGGTAGGTCAGCAAAGAAAAACTAGTCACCAGTAAGGCTGCAGCTTGAATAGAAAAAGGGTCTGCAGATCTTGGTTCAAAATACAGAGAAACTTTTTAACAGTTCGACCTTCCTCCAGGTGAAATAGTCAGGCTCGGAAACTAAGCACATTGGGAATATTCCAGCAGAGGCTGCCTAGATATGGTGAAGAGATTTCTGTATTTGGGTTCTAAGGTCCTTTTCAGAGACAGTTCTGGGATGTGTCCTTAACTGGGTAACCCTCTGCACAAAGCAAGAGCTCCAAAAGCTTTTCAGATCAATCAATCCATCGATCAATCAATCAATCAACATTTTAGTTGATTTAAGTTTAATATGCTTTCCTAAAGGCAAGCTTTAATAATGTGAAGAAAAGTATTATGCTATGGGATACCTGAGGTATATAAAGACAGGTATTCACAGAGGTCAGATTATACATTATGGAAACTGAGAAAGGGAAAGAAGACGAGGAAAGAGAGAGAAAGAAAAGAAAAGAGAAAAGAAAGAAAGAGAGAAACCAAGAAAGAAAGGAAAAAAGGAACAAAGGAAGGGAGGGAAGGAGGGAGCGAGGGAGGAAGGAACGAAGGAAGGAACGAAGGGAGGGAGGAAGCAAGCAAGCTGAGAAAGATCATCCAGAACAAGAAAGGTTGAAGGGAGTTTCTGGATTAACGTTATTCTCGACCAGGGTTTCTCAATCCTATTAGCATATTGGTTTGGATAACTTTGTTGATGGGAGTGGGAAGGTGGGTTGTATGTATTGTAAAGTGTTAATGGCATCCCTGATCTCTCCACACTAGATGCCAGTAGAAGACTTGCTCCTTTCACCTCCCTTCAGAGATGTGCCAATGAAAAATGCCCCCTGGGGAGGCAAAACCACTCATTGTTAACAACCATTGTTCTAGACCTTGTATATTTTGGGTGCCATCAGAAGAAATATAGACAAATTACAAAGCCTAAAAAATATTATTATTTTTTCTTTTGTCAACCTCATTTTACAGGTAAGCAACTCACCATTTGGATGATTGGTTTTTAAACTTCAAAAATACTTAATTTACTTGCAGATAGTTTTGATTCATTGTAGTTTGATTCAAATGAGAGATGTTTTATTACAACTTGTCTTCTATCTGAGCCAAAATGTTTTATGTGTGGAAAATAAGTCAAGTTGAAAAACAAGTTGAGTCAATAGGTCACCAGAACTGTGTGTGAATAGACTTTTATGCAAATTCATCTGCATTTTGCCACTAAAAGAGAAACATTGAGAAGATGAAAAGATTGGCACTGATGAAATAAATTATGCATTTTTTCTTCATTTTCTATAGGCCAGAAAGAGTTTAAGTGATTTTCCGTGATGTAGAAGAGCAACTCCTACTCGCAAATTATCAAATCACCCATTCTTTTTCTTTCAAAAGAGGGAGATAGCCATAACTGGAGATTTCTTTCATTGCAGTATTGTCTACATCCCCCTCCATTTGATTTTGAACACCTTAGCTGAAGGAATAATTTTTTCAACATGCAAATCTGATCATACTTTAAAACTTGTTATTGTCTTCCTTTTGCTCTTAGGCTACAGACCATAATCCTTATCATGGACCCTGCTGACTTCTCCCATCAAATCTTAAACCGTGTATCCCTATTACATGTGCTTTGGCCATACCAGTCCTGTCTCAATTCTTGGCTATTCCCTATTTCATCCCTTCACAATGCTTTGCATATGTTGTGTGCTTTGCCTGGGAACGTTTTCACAACTTTTTCAACTTGGTGAACTTAGTCTCACTCTTCAGATCCTGGCTCAAGTAACTTTTCTGTAGTGAAATCTCTCTAACCAACTTCCACCAAACATATAAATAAAGAAACGCCTCGTCATTAAATCATCTCATTGCACCATATGCCTTGCTTCACAGCATTAGTCGCATTTCTAACTTTATATTTATACAGGTGTTTGTTTGATTAACGTTCAACACTTCCATTTAGGTGCTATCTTGATGAAGCAGGAATGACATTCATTTGTTTTACCATTGTATCCTCTGCACTTAACAGTAGATTCTCAATGAATATTTGTCAGCTTCATAAATTAATTAATCAATTATCCAAAATTGAGTCACAGATAACTTTCTACATTGGAGTTCAGCAAACTATGGCCCACTGACCTGTGGCTTGCTTTTGTAAATAAAATCTATTGAGACACAGCCATACCCATTTGCCTACTGTTTCCTGTGGCTGATTTTGCTGTACAAAGGTAACATCAAGTGGCTGAGACACAGATGGTATTGCCTGTAAAGCCTAAAAACTTACTCTCTAGCTCTTTACAGAAAAAGCTTGTCAACTCCCAATCTAAATTGTTTATTTCTTGTATGGTTTATTCACCAAGTTGCCATATCACTTAATCCCAGGAAAAAATGAAGTAGAAGTAGCATAATATTTTTTCATTGTCAAAGTATTAAATAATAGCAAAGCCTCAATGAGCACTTGCTATGTCACTTTGCCATTGAGCTAAGCATGTTACCTACGTTATTTTATGAAACCCTGACAAGGCCCCATTTTACTTGAAAAAGAAAGTATTCAGCTTACCGTTATTTCCCAGAATCATGAAACTGATGTAGAGAAATGTAGACCAGCATCAGCTTTCTGTTTGTTTGATTTCGTTATTAACTGGATTCTGGGGACACTGGCACATGGTGGTGATTTATGTTTGAAATGTTTCAGGGCCTACCTTCCCTCAGACTGTCCAAAAGGCAGAAGTGAATGGGCTAATGTAGTACAGGATGGAGTAGTAATGGGTCCTTGGTGTATTAGCCAATTTTCTCACTGCTAATAAAGACATACCCAAGACTGGGTAATTTATAAAGAAAAAGAGGTTTAATGGACTCACAGTTCCGTGTGGCTGGGGAGGCCTCACAAGCATGGCAGAAGGCAAAAGCCACATCTTACATGGCAGCAGTCAAGAGACAATGAGAGCCAAACAAAAAGGGAAATTCTTTATAAAACCATTGGATCTCATGGGACTTATTCACTACCATGAGAACAGTATGGGGGAAACTGCCCACCATGATTCAATTATCTCTCACTAAGTCTCTCTCATAACATGTGCGAGTTGTGGGAGCTACAATTCAAGATGAGATTTGGGTAGGGACACAGCCAAACCATATCACCTGGAAAGTCATAGAAACTTACTGTGGCTCTTATTTTATTATGGTGGGTTTGAGCATGTTACCACATGGCAGGGTCCTTGGTGGCAAAAGGGAAAAGTTAACTAGGAAGAACCAAATTGAGAAATTGCTGGGGAAATAGAAGAGAGGGCAGCAAAAGCATCCTTAGGTACTTATAGGTTCCAAGAGTCTAAAGTACCTGAAGAGGTCAGATTTGGCAGCAAGGAAATGACAGGCAAGGGACTTGGGAAGTCAGGCTGGAGGCTTGAAAACCCAGAATAGGAAACTTGGAAATGAAAGTAAGAAGGCAGAGTCCATATGACATAGGTTTGAGAACCCTAAACAAAGAATCTGGGCAACCAAATGCTGGGATGGAGGCAAAAGGTCTGAGAGGATAGCTACAGGGGCAGAAGTGAGAATGCAGTTGCTGGGAACTTGGCATTCTGAGGACCCCTTGCCCAGGACCAGAATCAGACTCTCAGAATGCAAGGCCCCAGTTCTGTTGGTAGAGGCAATTTTGTCTACCTGGCTACCTAGGGGAGGAAGAGAAGGCAATTATTGACAGGTACTAAAAAAACTAAGTCTCCAAGTTTAATGTCTCTCTGGGCCAACTGGCTTTATCTTTCCCTTCATACCTGTTCCTCTTTCCCTCCTATGTATTTCTGACATGTGCCTCAACTACCAAAGTTTGGTTTACTGACACCATTTTTAACTCCTTCTCCTTCAGCAACCCCCAAGACCCCACCAGCACTTGCCAACACAACCAGAATATTATGCATCCTACTCATGTTTCCTGGTCATGGCCAAGTTCCCTCTTCCCAGTTCCTTTTCTCACACCATTGGCATTGCCTGGAATGATTTTACCCAATGTTGCCACCTGAAAAAATATGAAGTTATCTGACAAGGCCAACCCAAATGTCATATTCTCTCAGTAGCATTTTCAGACTTCCCCAACCTTCGGGAAGAATCAACTACACATTTTCTATGCTCACAGTGTTTCTTACATAGAACTTTTGTAAAGGATTTATGGCTCCTCAATACGCTTCGTATAAAGACAGACCTTGATGTGGTCTTTTGGTTCCTATGTAGGTGTCATCCCACCTCACCAGTCTTGCCCTAGCTCTCTTCTGACTTTGACAGAGCTTTCTTTTGTGTAAAAGGCTCTTTCTCCTTTCCTTGCCTTGTTAATCTCTAGTCTTTCAGATCTTGGCCATGGAGAGCCTTCCCTGAGTTCTGTGACTAGATCAAATCTCCCATTTTAGGCTCTCATAGCTTTCTGGGCCTTCTCTTCACAGTCCTGTAGCAGAGGCAGTTCTACCATTGCTTGTGCAATTATTTGATTCGTTGCCTTTTCCATGTGTTGTACATGCCAAGAGTTAAGGAAACATTCTGTTGTTGCTGGCCTGTATTTCTGGTTCCTCAGCCCAGTGCTTGGCTCCAAGTGGGTACTGAGCACGCCAGTGGGATGGATAAATCAATAAATCAATGCAATATTTGTTTGCTTTTGGGTCTTTCTCTTTCTGCAACTGGAGAGCTCCTAGGAGGCATGGCTGTAGCTTAGTCCTTTAGCCCCTTAGTGTGTACCATAGTACCTGCCCCAGGGTAGGTTCTCAGTGTATTTTGAATGACATTATATTCCATTTCAGTGTCACAGATTGGTCTGTAGTTTGATCAACAGTTGCATTTAGGTGCTTCTTTGATTACAAAAGTGGCAAGACAAGAAAATATCAGGAAGAAAATGTGTCCTCTTGGAATTTTCTTTCTTCTACATGTTTCTTTCTATCATTCCATGGCCTCTAAAACTTATTTCTCACTAACAGTGCTCTTCTTCCACCCTTGACTCTCCAGTCATACAGGGAGCATCCTCAGGGAGTGGCTTTTTCTCCTTCTCTTGACCTTCAACTTTCAGGCTTTCTTTCCCAATAATTTTATTAAAATCACATTTCTGGACCTCCTACTCCTCTATCCTAAGGCTTTTGCTACATCATGGAGACCATTATTTACTTTCTTAATTTTGTCAACTTAACTTTACCTTTATCCTCCCACCATAGATTTCCATTCAGAAATCAAAGAATAGTTTCAAGAGAGTACCAAGAATGAGAAAAAGTACTATATTCTTCTACTTGAAGCAAAAGAATTTTAAAGGAAAATGTAGGAGGAATAGTTTTTTTTTTTCTTTTTTAAAGCAGAAAGCGGGCAACTTCTGCTGTTTTTTGTGTTTTGAAGCAACAGAAGAAAGTAACAGATGCAATTAAGATTTTTGATAGTTAGGTTGTGAAATATTGTATTAATCATTTACTCTCTAATCTCAGAATGCCCTCCTTCTGAATAAGGGAGTGAGCCTAGACCAGTCTTTGAACTGGTGCCAGCATCTTAGAGGATCCCAGAGCCTTTGATAGTAGACTCCTGGGACCCTCTAGTTTCCACTCCAGCTTCAATGAGAGAGAAGTTCTGATGGAGTTTGTTTGGTTCCTGCCCTCTTTTCACTGCTTAGCCCAGTGTCTGGGGCATAGCTATTTGTTGAATGAATGACACCATCTTATATATCGGAATTTCTTGTAAGATTTTATTTGAAGGGAAAAAAGTTTTATTGATTAAAAAAAGCATGGGAACCACTGGATTAAATGTTCTGTAGAGCCCCCTGTGCTTTAAAAACAATTCTATGATGTTTAGAACATCAATTATATAAACGCAAGCAATATGATAGCCTTGAGATAAAATACCCTGAATCATTATGCAAGATAGTTTTTCTTCATTTCAGAATCATAATCAACAAAATATGTGTAAAAAAACTTAAAGTAAAAAAACTGAGCACTTAGACAATAATTCAATATGTAGCCCATTGTCCTACTTTTACCTTCTATTCCTTTCAGTTTCAAGCCTACCTTGCCTAGGAGTTTCCAGGAATCGCATGAAAGCAGGTCTCATGACTCGTGTCATTTATGTTCTTGGTTCTGACTCACTCGTCCTGACACATCTCTATGACCTCCCAGCTCCTCACAGGATCTGGCAGTACCACGTGCCCCGCTATGACCATTGTGTGCACTTTGCTATACGGTATGGTTTGGTTCTGTGTTCCCACTGAAATGTCATGTTGAATTGTAATTCTCAATGTTGGGGGAGGGACCTGGTGGGAGGTGATTGGAACATGGAGGCAGATTTCACCCATGCTGTTCTCATGATAGAGAGTGAGTACTCATGAGATCTGATGGTTTGAAAGTGTGTGGAACTTCTCCTCTTGTGCTCTGTCTGCCTCTCTCTTGCCACAGTGTGGAGAAGGTGCTTGCTTCCCATTTGCTGGAAGTCCTGATTGTAAGTTTCCTGAGGCCTTCCAGTCATGCTTCCTGTCAAGCTTGTGTAACTGTGAGTCAATTAAATCTCTTTTCTTCATAAACTACTCAGTTTCTAATAGTTCTTTTTAGCAGTGTGAAAACAGATTAATACACTGTGTGAAAACATATTGTTCTAGTTACACTTTCTCTGGTGTGATATTCTGCTCAATATGATCTGCTCAAAGAACCACTAACCCGGTAGAGATGGTTGAAAGGAGATGTTTGACTGTGGCATCTCAGAAACCACCAGAACATCAGGTCTTGGACATCACAGTTTCAGGATCACTCCAGAAGTGACCCAGGAGGTACAAGGACTGACATGCAGTTCCTGTGTTTAGAGCTAACATGGTACCCACAGAGAAAGCCCCCCTGAGAGGTGTAAGAGATGGTGGTGACAGTACTGTCCAGATGCTCTCCTGGCTGCCTGCTTCTGTGGCTCAAGGTGTTTCTTCCTGAAGAATTCACATGTCAATATTTGTATCAGTTATCTTTGTGAGTAGCATAGTCATTTTTCCTTTTGGTGGACTTTTAAAACAAGCAGATATGTTTTACGGAGCCCAAGCCTCAGTTTCTCAGTGATTCTCAGCATGATGGAAGTGGAATCAGTGTCATTTTCATCTTCCTTATATCTCCTTCCTTCTTATTCTCCACTTTCCTTTTGAGGACTTCCACCCCATCCCATGTGGTGGTGGGGGCTGTCCGTCATAATCCCTGTCCTTCCACACAATCCCCAGCCATGGGGAGGCTATATGACTCAGCCCTGCCACTTTATTTTAATCCACTGCCCTGAAAATGAGGATGAGTTTGTGAGTTGGGCATATGACCAGTCAGGGCCAGCCAGGGACCTTTCCTGGGACTGGTAACCTAGATGCTATGACAAAGACACTTCTCATTCTGCTGGATGTCTGCACCTGGATGCTGTGGGCTTGGGGTTGCTAAGGGCCTTCTCGCCACCACTCAGAAAGAAGCAGAGCTGAGAGGTGGAGATATGAGAACCTTATTTTACTGCAGGTCTCATCTACCCACATTATGTGAGCTAGTAAATTCTCTTTTTTTGTTTAAACTGCTTTATGTAAGAATTCTGTTACTTGTAAACAAAAATAGTTTGGCCAACGCAGAAATTGATATATAGAAGTAGGGCATTGCCAGTGACAGACGTTACAATGTGGAATCACCTGTGTTGGGGTGAAGTACAAAACTGAGAGTCATCCACTATCCCAGGCTGAGAAGATCAAATATTTACCATGCCCTAGCTCAGCAGCTAACTCATTATCACCTCTGGGATTTTAGGACTCAGACTATGGGCTCACCAACTCTGAAGCCTCAGATGATTTGCTAGAAAAATATCAGAATAATGGAGGGTATTGCTTCTTTTTGCAGTATTCACTATTGCTCTGAAAAAAGGGACAGGTTGGTGGGTTAAAAAGCAGAGAAAGAATGTCAACCATCTGTTGATAGCCAGAAAGCCATGACCACTAAGGGCAAGAGAATCATGTATTTGTGGAATTGCAAATGTCAAAATATCTGTCTAATTTTTAATTCAATACAAAGAAAAACAGGGGATTATATTGAAACCAGAGAAAGGCCAGAGAATACAGAAACTCCTCCCAAGTACTTCCTGTGCTGTGTCACTCCTGCTAAATAAAGGTCATAATTACCCCTATACAGAGACCTCATCCAGTGGGATACAACCTGGAAGCCAAGGATGGATTAGCTCTGCCTCACCACTCTAATTTATTGTCTCAGATGGTCCTAAAGCAGTGACCAAGACTGATGCATAAAAAGGAGAGCCAGGACCATGGGCAGAGAACCAAGATTTGTTGCTAAGAGACAGAAACTTGAAAGTCAGGATTCGGATTTACAAATTGTGACTGGCCAAGTTTGCTAGCATTGCTTCCAAGCTAATGGAATTTTCCTGGAATTGATTCTATTAACAACTTACCAGGGTTTAAGAATTATGCTATCTGAGAAATCCATGTCTAGAAAGGGACCTGGGATTGCTCAACCCCTAAGGCAATTCCCAAGCCTCCATATCCATGCCTTGGGTATTGGGCTACTGAAGAGACCCTCGCATACCCCTCTATACCCATCTCAAGGGCAAGCTTAGAGTTAAATGGCCAAGGGAGAGCCTCCTTGTAAGCAGGACTAGGGATGGAATTGGCTTCCCGTTGAACCCTGCAGCCTAGGGGCAACTATTCTTATCATATATGCCCAGCAGGTTATGGCATGTGGTATTTGTATTCTTTCTTCTTCTCTACTCACCAAGTGGCAGTCTCCATTGTTCTTATTCTGCCTTCCTCTGCTATTTTATATTGGGTATGTTGAGGGTGGTTAATTTTGTCATTGAGCCCTAGGCTCTACTGTTGTGAGAAACTATCTGGATGTAGTCAGGGCAATGTACATGGTCCAGATATGCCAAACTGGGATGTGATTTTGGGTTGTGTCTCTTTAGGGAGAAGGTGATCAAATCCTCAGTTAGGTGAGGGCACCGTTGAAATTATCTGTGTTGCGTAAAGATTAAATGTGCATTCTGGGAGATCAAGGGGTGGAATATAGTAGGTATCTGTCTTTTGTCACCCTGGGATGTCTTTGCCTTTTTTCTGGCAATAACTCCTGTCATTTTCTTGGGAGAAATTGTCCCTTCTCATTCCATGCAGTGTTAATGGGAGCCCTTGGCCACAATACTCTCTGGCCACAGGGATGGGAAGGCATTGTAGTCTTCCTTCTAGAAATAATAATTGGTCCAAGGAGTGGGTACATGGTCAAGCTAGTCAATCAAGAGTCCTTCCCTCAGATTATATGGTCTGTTGGAGAAATAAAGTTGTCATTTCTTCTGGAATTTTAGTATCAAAATGCTCTAGGACTGGGGTTACAGCGGCCGCTTGTCCCACCAAATCGAAGGAAACATTTATAGGAAGAGAGAAGGAGAAGCAGAGGTAAGAGAGGGAGGGAGAAAAAAATAAATCCCGAGAGAGAGAGAGAGAGAGAGACAGATCTAGACTTAATGGCTGCATTTAAGTCCCAGTCATTTCTGAAGAAAGCTATATCCCCAACTTCTTAGTTACGTAAGCGAATACATTTCCTATTCCTTTAAGCTAGTTAGTTGAGTTTCTGTTGCTTGAAACTGAGAGGATCCTGACTAACAGAATTGACCATTGTGTATATAAATCCAGGAAGCCCCTTCTGAAGATTATCTGAGGGATCTTAATAGTACTTTTGTTATGCTGAGTAATATCAAGGATACCATTTACTGCCACACTTAGATTATTGGGTCAGACAGCAGCTCTACCTGAGTAATCATATATGCAAATAGCTTGTGCTAAATTGATAGCATCTTGCTAATGCAACTCTACAAAGGAGTCTTTAGAACCTTCCATGATGAACCTCTTTGGACTACTGAGGTCAGCAACCTAGACCATCAGTTGAATCACATATATGGCCAAAAGACTGGTTCATCTTACAGGCACCTCCTGAGACTCAGGGTGAGCTTAGGCAACTAGGAGAAGACTCTTTAGACTCATCTAAGCAAATCCACTAATAATACAAGAAGCTGTTAGTGCCATAGTACAGCCAACAACTTTGTGCCTGAAACTCTTTGTACCAGGGAACCCAAGCCCGCTTATAGGACATTAGAAATAGGCAAGATTCGCAGGCATGGCTCTGCTTTCTCTCGTCTTATCACAGTTTATTGCCAAGATATATTCTGGGTGTCAGGTCTTCCTTCAGAGACACATGATGGGCAGGTCCCATGGGATTGTGGTATTTTATTAACCAGTAAGAACAATTGTTAACCTACTCTAAGACAGGACAGAGACGCTTGACCAGTATCTGCTGCTGTAACAGGATGCAGGCTTTCAGCTATAATCCACTGTTATAGTACCAGGGTGGGGGTAAGCTTTAGGGAAGAGGGAGTGTTCTATAATCTTCCAATTGAATCTTAGCCTTTTAGCCCATCTCTCTCTTGGAACTGTGACCTTCCCCAGGGTTTCTTCATACAGACCAATCCTTTTCAATGTATTTTCTTGAAGCTCTGTTGGTTGTGTCTCTTTCTTAGGTGAGACAGGAAGCCTAGGGAAGGCTGGGATGGGAGTAATGACATTCCCCTAGTTGGCAAAAGGCTCTGGCAAAGTCTTTTTTCCTTAGAGAGCAGGCTTCTGTTATGGAGAAGGCTCCGGGTGTTTCACCATACGAATCTTCCCCACCCCAGGGCCTAGAGGGCATCTTTCTCAGATCTTCATCATGAGAACCTGTGAAATTCCTAGAAAGAAAGCCCATGAAGGTATGGGTGCCACCTCTAAGACTGTAACCCCCTCCTGGGAGTTTGTCACTCCCCATTATTCCACACTCAGACTCCAGTAATCCATGAAAATGATCATTCGAGTGTTTCTACCAATTCACGGCTTCAGCAGCTTCTGTTCCAGGGAAGTGGATCTTGGTTATGTCTCTCTGGGTGCCCTGACTCTCCATATTTCTTGGTGGCCATTTGTCTTGCAATCTTAGTTCCCTGGTAGGTCCAAGAAAAGTAATCAATTTTCAGTTTATTCCATTTTTTCTTGTCATATAAACAATTGTGATGACCTCTAAGCTCTTTACATGTTGAAGGTGAGGCTGACATGATGTCGCAAAGTGAATTTCTCTTTGTCAGTTCCTTCTTGGTTCTCCAACTTTTAGCCCCTTCCATGGTTGCCATACAGCAGAAAGAAAAGGCACATGGCCACAACCTTCACACCTTATGTGAATGACTCGCTGGGTCCCTGGGAGCCAGACACTTAGGTCAAGGAAGTCAAGTGTTGTTTCTCAGTTCAATACTCTCTCTGCACTGGCCATAAACTAGGGCACTATCAATCTCTTAAATTTCCTTCAACACTTGTCAAGTTACATCACTTGTTAATGAGTCAAAACATCTTTCACCGCAGCTCCAATTCTGTGTGATAGTAATTTACCCACAAATAATTCCTCTCACTCCCGTTTTGCCACACTCTTCAACTGGTAAATTTCTCTGCCATTTTTGCTAAAGTTCTAGGCTTAGAAACAAATACAGCAGCACAGATTACAGAGAGACCAAATAATTTGAATATTTTAACTTTGTGATTGCTCAGCAAGGTCTATATGACCTGAGAGCATCTGGAGGAAGTATGATGCCCGAGATGTCTCGAAATGATATGAACTTCCCATCACACTCAAGGGCATATTCAGCCCTTAGACTACGTGTGCCCCCATTCATGACATTTTTGAACATGTTACAGGATGTGGAGTTTGGGGGAAAGAGGCAATCTATTGGTGACATATTGGCGTAACAGGAAGGCAAGATCAAATTGCAATTTTCTGCAGTGAAATTCAGTTTCAATCATTGTAGACTTGTCTGTCAGCTATCGTGGTTGAAATGAAACTCAATGGGTATGATTTGCGCAGCATCCTATTGTCATACGGGTTGATGGTTAACACATTTTCTTATTTTTCTGAATATTAGAAGAATGTGAAAAGAAGTGGAGGAAAACCATTATTTTGTGTTTTTAACCCTTAAATCTCCATATCTTCTTCTTTAATTTAAACAGTTAATTGTAAACATTTTTAAAACTTAGTTGCTCAACTATCAGGAACAGTTTCAAATCACTGTGGCTTTATTTCATGTTAGTATATTTCACATGGAACATAAAAAGTACTGAAAATGTTGCTCAAGTCTCTTCATTCACTGCAAGGTAAAAAGTTGAAATATACCCATGATAGTAATCTGAATGAGCATATAGCTTACAGAATATATAATTAGAACCCTGGGTCTGGCTTGTATGTGGGGAGCAATTTTATCTTAAGCCAGGATATGAGAGTTATCTTCCATCACTCCTTCAATCTCAAACTGAAACGTCAATCAGATGAGAACTCATTTGTTCCCTACTGCAAGCCACTGGGCAGGCTGGTGAGTTACAAGTGTAATTGATAAATAAAATTATATATTCTTGGCAATGCTTTGTAATTTTACCCATGCTTAACCACCGAGATGTCTTTCTACCTAGTTAGTGTTTGCCATCCTAGTTAGTAATACGCAGTGTAATTTGGGTTCAAGTTTGAGTAAGAATGATGGCTTGGGTTGAGTTCAAGAACTTCTTTTTCATAAGTGTTTTTACCTAAACAAGGGAAAGATGCAGGTGTTTGGCCACAGTTCCCCATTCTGCCCATGCTTATCGTGAAAATACAGCTGTGGTTGGTGGTCTTTGGCTGTGTGGATGAAGTGAGATGCCCCCAGGTCAGAGAAGCATGGACTCCACCTTTCATACCCACAGCCATATTTTTACCCAGAATCCACTTAACCTGTCATACAAAGCAACAATTCTGCTACTCAGGACTAATATAGATTCTGGGCCTTTGAATTTTTGTTGTACCAAGACTGGGGTAAATGCCTCTTAACTGCATCTGCATTCAAGAGTCCAGGAATCCCATGCATGCCCATTGAGGACTGTCTTAGTGCATTTTGCATTGCTATAAAGGAATACACGCGGCTGGGTAATTAATAAAGAAAAGAGGTTAGTTTGGTTCACAGTTTTTCTTTAGATGAGGGCTTCAGGGAGCTTATACTCATGGCAGAAAGCAAAGGAAAGCAAGCATCACATGGCAAGGGAGGAAGGAAGAGAGAAATGGTGGAAGGTGCCAGGCTCTTTTTAACAGCCAGTTGTCATGGGAACTAAGAGTAAGAACTCACTCATTATTCCGAGAAAGGCACTAAGACATTCATGAGAAATCTGTCCCCATGACCCTAACACTTCCCATCAAGTCCTGTCTCCAACATTGGGAATCAAATTTTGACAAGAGACTTGGATGGGGACAAATATCCAAACTCTATCAAGAACGTTTCCTGGGCTGCTACAGAGATGGCCTAACATAACTTTTAACAAGTACATGTGGTGCTTTCAAGGAGGAGCTCAGTTCAATTCCTTTCAACTCCTTAAGCCCCACCCAAGCATACATTTTCACATTCAGTGCTTGAGAACAGGCTCGACTTGCAATTGCTGCCAACTGAGGCAACTCCTCCAGAGATCCCATCTTAAAAAGGACATTGTCTCAATAGCATCAACTTCTGATGTCTTCATTTATGTCTTGGCACTTCTCTAAGAAAGCTTGCAGCTCACCACTGTACAGAAGTAGACTGGCCTTCCACTGGACATAGGAGATATCTTGGTTACTCCCTTAAATTCCTCTTAACTCCAACCAGTGCTGTAGAGGATTTGACCGTCTTCAGGTAGTTGAAGCTAAATAGTAACTCGCTTTAGGCTTGTGCCAAGTATGTCTCACTTTTTTGCCTGAGTCTTCTCGATGTTGCAGCATGGAAATCCCAGGAACTGGCCTGGAACTCCTGTATGTTTAACCTGGAAATTCAGGGTGTGCTTGGGACAATTCTTGACTACTGGGGAACAGAAGCCATTGGTAAATGCCTCTCTCTTTGATCCTCTGGATAGATTATCCGAGCCATATTTGCAAGGATCTTCAGGAGGTCTTGGTGGGCTCAAACACCAGCGGCCCACAGTCAATCAATAGTCTTCATATCAGCTCCTCATACTGGCTTTCCATCCTTCCCATCTCCACTATCCCTGCCTTGCAGTCCTGCTCCCTCAGGTCACATTCAGAAATTAACTACACTCAAGCAAACTTTTGTCTCAGGCTCTACTTTCAGGGAAACTTATGATAAGGTACATTGATACAAGGATTCAAATTGGACTCTTTGAGTCTTGTATTAAGATACCAACTTCTCCATTTCTGTATTATCTGTTTTCTGGAAAGTAAGGATCTCCTTTCAGTATCATTGGGTTGTCTACCATAGGACCCTTGTGGAAAATTTTCAGAAAGAAATATCATATGAAACGTGGTTGAGATGAAATAACCTTGACGGGAATAAACTATGGAGTGTGATGACTGTATTAGGATCCTGAGGGGAAACAGATGGCATACTCAAATCAGGATGATTCCAGGATGGCTTATAGACAAAGGGACCTATTCCAAGGATGCAGGCAGGGTGCAGGGGAACCATAAGAATACAGCAGGAGCCCAGGTTAGCAGCTGACAGTCCCCTTAGGCTAGGGATGCCAGATCAATACAGAATGCCCCATTAAATTTAAATTTCAGATACACAATGAATAATCTCTTAGTATAAATATGACCTAACTATTGCACGGGATATCCTTATTTTAAAAAGTTCATTGTTTATCTAGAATTCAAATTTCCCTGGCCATCTTATATTTGTATTTGCTAAATATGACATCTTTATTTTAGACTCAGAGGGAAGGGAGAAGACGAGAGAACTTGTAAGGAGAGAGTCATACAGTGCAGGCTGCTCTGAGACGCTCAGTTAGCGTCTGTTTAGGGATATAAGGCAATTCAAGGCAACCACACAGGGAAGAAGTCAGAGAATAAATACTGAGATCTCCATTTCTTCTCCTCCTCTGGTCTTCTGCCAGGGCTCATCACTGGCTGAACCCAACCAGAAGCCAGAGGGCATGGGAGCCTGTAAATGCAGGCCAGCAAGTCCACTTCTATGACAAGGAGCAGGGTAGGAAGGGTGTAACAGCATCTGGAGGGGCAAATGGAGAGGTTCAGCACAGCAGACCTTCCTCTTTCTGCTCTGAGTGTGCATTCTTTAAGCATTACCTTTGACCTAAGTGAAATCACAGGAAGTGACATCCCTGACATTCCTAGATCAGAAACCAGGCTGTCTGATGACAATTACTCTTCCTTCTCAATTACACCCTTTCATCATTTGTTTCCTTGTGTCTCAATGGTTCTATGCTTTGGTAATTCTGTGCCTTTTATTAGAAAAAGTATCAAGTCTTTTGGGGTGGGGGCAGTAGGTGGGTGTGAATCACATAAAAATAGTTTTTTCCTATCAGAGCTCTTCTGAAGCAAACAGAATATGCCCAGTGTCATGATTCTGTAGGTTCTCTTTCCCTTTAATTCTTCTACTTTATTTCTTTATCGCCTGTGGATTTTGCTTGTGGATCATATGTCACAGCAGGTCGGTAATATTTGTCAATGTTGAGAGACATTTAAAAAAACTCATATTTGAAATGACCTCTGTAATCTCCAGCTTCCTTGGCATGAAGCCTGTGGTGGTTATGTTCATGTCCTGGTTCAGATCCATTGCCACAGTGTCAGTATTCTAACTAGGAACCATCACTTTATTCCCTTGTTAGGCTTTTAAGTATTTTCTTTATTACTGTCACTAGCACTGGCATTTGGCTTCTTTTTCAGGGTTGTTTACATGAAGAAACAATGTTGTAGTCATACCATGAGTGAGCTGCTGCATGAACAGCAGACAACAAAGCAGTGCAGATAGGCAGATGCTAGACTCCTTGAGTAGCTAAATGACTCATTGCTCTCAGAAGGCATGATTCAGATTCCCACTTCAGAACATTTTAAAATAATAACTTGCTGAGGAACTTCCCAGGTTACTTTTCAACTGTTGAAACTGACTATTATATACTCAAGTGTCAGGCATCTATGGTAGGAGCCACAGCTTGTGCACTTACGATGTACAGGTTTCTTCTCTAAGTACTTCGCATGTATCATCTCATTTAATACCCATGACAACCCTCCGAGTTAGACGGTATTATTATCTTCATTTTATAGGTGTAGTAACTAAGGTATTGAGAAACTAAGTAACTTGCCAAAGATTGATGGGCAGTGTGTTAAATAATATAGCTCTTTCTCACATAAATGAAGCCTACCAGGAGGCAAGATGGAATTGATATTGCAGCCCTTCAGTGACTTCAGAAACTTTGTTCTACATTTCTGCACATCATCCTAGCACACCGTTTCTAGCCTCCCGGTCACCTCATGGCTCAAAATGGCTGCTGGAACTCCAGCCATCACATCCATATTGCAATCTAGAAGCAGAACAAAAGGGAGAAGAACAAAAAATAAGCCACCAATCTTATTTATATCTCATTGGATGAAATTTAGTCCTATGCCACAACCTAGTCCCATGGTCTCACCTAGCCACTAGGGTGGCTAAGAAATAGTTATTTATTCTACATGGCAATATGCCCAGATAAAAGTTTGAGGTATTCTCTAAAGGAAAAATGAAAGGATGAATATAGGATTTAAAAAGCCAGCATTCTTGGCTACTGTGATGGGCTGGGTTTGAATCCAAGTCGTCTGAATCCAGAGGATCCCCTACCCTTTTGTGACTATACCATACCCATACTTGGTGCTACTTTATAATATGGTGCTATCATAGCATTTTCCCAGTAAGTTTTCTTCTTGGCTTTCAGTATCTCTCATACTGGTCATTAGCATCAAGTGAGTAAGAACTGTGATAAAGGCTAACTTCCTAGGAGAATAAGAGTTCTGACAAGTGACCAGTGAGAAGGAGAGGTACAGACTGGGGTAATAAGAAGGTAAGGGCCTAGCATGTGGTTCAACCACAGGACTGAAAGAAACTGCATGGTTATCTTTTTGTAGAAAAAAAAATCTCAGGCCCATTGGACCTAAAGGAAACCAAGCATGTAAAATCCTATAATCTCTCTGTCTTCATTTATGTTAATCATTTCCTTAAATACACTAATTCTCAAAAGAAAATATAAAATGCAGAAATTTCCCAAAATTCATGCTGGTAATGGTAATGAAAATTCTATCAGCAAAAGCACGTTTGATTAATCATATACATGCATGATTTTTCTCTTATACCATCTGTTTAGAAGATGAAAAATGTATTCTGCTGGTAGTTTGGCATAAAATATATTTATAGAAAGGTTTTATTTATAGTCTGCCAGTGGATTCTGAGCCTGCCATGACATAGCTTTCAGAACTAGGTAGGCTGAAATGTTCAAATATTAATGCCAACAACATTCTTATCATTAAAACATGAAAGTTAAAATGTTTTCATATTCAGTTCATATTTTGGAGTCTGTGGCTGCAGACTGAACAGTCTATTTGGAACTCAGCTTAAAAATATTACAACAGAATTCGATAGCCTTGGTTATTCTCAGTGATTGATGATATCGAAATTATTCTGGTTAGCCAATTTTATTTTCTGGCTATTCAGCATTAAGAAAAACAAGGTTTATCTCAGAAACCATTTCCACAGAATGGAATACGTGTAATCACTGACTTTTAATGATGAAGAGACCACATTTCAGGAACTTTAAAGTAAAGAGGAAAACTTTACAGGGTGAAATTAAGATATTGGATCTTGATATTAGCATGTTAGAAGCAGAGGGATGATTAAAGAATAACATAAGATTCTCTCCTCTCTTTTTTAAAGCCCTAACCCATTGTCATATTCTTATTTATACACATATTGCATAAGTTAAAATTTCAGTTGCTCTTATTTATACCTTAAATCTCAAGGATGCCTGTGAGGCAAGAGAAAGACCCTGTTGCTTTTGTGGGTTTTATGAGAAACAGCTGGGGCACTTAGACACGTGGTTGAAAATGCCAAAGACTTCTCCAAGAATTCTTAGTAGCAGAACCCCTGAGCCGTGTTGAGATGGTCCTGCCAGAATGAAGGTGGACTTGATTGGTGATAACTGTGGAAAGCATTCCAGTCCTCTTGTCTGACCTTGCCCAGACTTAAAGGGACACACATCTTGTCTCTGTAGGCATCTGCTGGGCTTCCCCGACCACCATCCCCTTGCCAAACTCCCACTCCCAAGACATTAAACCTCCTTGTGTTAGTGATGACTATTGAGTACAATCGCGTTACAGGTCCCGGGCCGAGCATGCTACAACCACTGTCTCATTGAATCGTCGCAATCGCTCTAGGAGGGATGTTTTGGGGGAATTTTTGGTCAAAAAAGAAGAGACTCCCTTCAGGTGCCAAGCTGATAAATAAGTTCTTTTTGTATGACAGTGAGCAGGAGGTTCAGAATTTTAAGACAAATAACAGAGTCAGAAGATTTTATTTTGTGTTTTCCCCCCAGCAAACTCCCCTTACTTTTGCCTTCAGGTCTTATTACATAACCGTCAGATATTACCTGACCTGGTTTTTCAGCCTTCTGATGCTGAAATCTGTCTCCTAAAGTGAGGAAAGATTGCAAACCTCTGAATGGAGATAAACATCTGTCTCTGCCTTCTTCACCACCCAACACCCACTCTTTCTTAGGCAGATCAGGCAAAAATATGTTTGTTCACAGAGAACCACTGTGGACACAAGACATTTGTCACAGCTTCCTCTCCTTGAAGGAGCAGCTTCCTTGTGACACCAACGAAGACTGACATGGATGTAGTCAAGCTGCAGCTTCTCACCTGGGGCACGGAGAGAGACGCTGTCACAAAGTTGCAAGGATGCAAAACATGACAATTGTCTCAGGACATTTCAAAACAAAGTTAAAGACCACCCTAGGCTCGGCTCTAGTTCCCTTGTTTTTGCTTCATAGATCGTTTTGTTGAAATGGAGTATTTTAAGCTCTGTTTTCCTCAACAGTTTGTAAATTCAATATGTTGAAAAATGCAAGAACGATTGTCACACATGGCTGAAGAAGTCCTGGCCTGTGTCTGTAGGATTGCCCCAGGGTCTCTTAGTCCACAGAGGCACTTTGAACATTACTATTCTACAGATACAGGGACATGGCCCAGAGAGCTTAATGAGATTTACATAATCAGAAAGTGGGAGATGAGGGAGTTAGGACTCAGGGGACAAGTTGTAAAATGGTTTTCTGATTGACTACTATACTGTACTGTCTCTTGGAAGCAAACATGTTTGCATCTTTACATTGACCAGTGCTAAGATAGTAATAACTTAAGGGAGAATTAGACAGGTGGCTCTAAGGCCAAAATTGGGCTAAGAGTCCATTCTGTAAGTGTTAAGTCAGAACCACAGAAGATTTGCTGCTGATACTCCATTCTAATGAATAAAATAAAATATGCCGAAAGTCTCTTTAATTCTCTGGGATTGTTCATTTGTCAATTAATTTTCTTTCAAGGGAACTTTTAAAAAGATATTTAAATTTGGGGGCTGAGGGTAGAGATGCTAACTAAACATATCACTTGTCCTCTATAAAAAAAAAAAAAAAGATTGTCTAAGCCCACATTCCTGGAATCAGAAAGAGGCAGAAAATTGGACCAAGTTCAAAGAATTGTAAGACAAATGATTAGGATCTTGGCAGAAGTGAATATCAAGGAAAGAGTCAAATTACTGACTGTGCGTAGTTAGATTAGGCCAGAGTATGAAGTGGGGGAGGAGGGTAAAATAGTTGGAGCTCTTTGAGATTTGTGATCCTCAGGTACAGCTACCAGGGATTGCATGGCAAATATTCTGCCAAGTGACTGGATTAAATAAGCAAAAGTCATTCTTGCCTGTGAGCTACGTGAAAGCAAGGGCGGCACTGCTTCATCAAAATGGCATTTCCTTGGAAAACACACTGTAAATAAAAAGTGGCAGTAAAACAGGCTATGCTTATAAATATTGTAACGTATAAGTTTTGTGCTGGAAAAAATGCAGAAAGTTTGTTGGTCATATCCCAGGCAGACTGAATTGCCCTTTGAAAGAGAACAGAGTTTCAGCACAGGGCTACCTAAATATTCTCCTGGTTTCCAATTGCTTCATTCAATGATCTTTCTCCTTTGCCTCATTCTTTCTTCCTCAAGAGGGCACCAGCACCCCATCCCTAGAAAGGGTGCTGCTATGCGTGGATTTCACACTGAATGTTGAAAACATCTCTACAGGAAAGAACCTGGTTATAGACCAATAAACCAATAATGAGACTTCCTATTTTAGTTTCAAATATCTTTAAAAACAAATTGCATTTTGTTTAAACCTAGACTGATCATTAAACAAACAAAAAAAAATCTGGTGTATTTGGGACAGGGAAACTGTGAGACTATGTTCACCGTCTCAAAACGGGAGAGGCAAAGTTCAGCTGAACTGCAACAATTAGACGTGATTGTGCATTCACACTTGCAGGATATTTTTCTTAAGTCTTGGTGGGAGCATGAAAGGAGACCTTATTTTGTGTGCGGAACTGGTAGACAAACCAGCAAGCACACGTTAGGGACAAACAGTCTTTGTTAAAACCCAAGCAGCAGACATGTCAGAGGTATGCCAGAGAAAGCTGAACATTCCTCTGTTGAACACATAACACTTTTATTTTGGTTGAGGAATACTGTAGACAAAGGATATATCAACGCTGTAGACTCACTGTGTTCTTTTAATGTTGCTTTCATTTGGAATAACATGCTTCATTTCTCCCAATCCTTATCTTTGTCTGGGTGGTGAAATTCATAAATAGCATGAGTACTACACCGTAGTTTCTGTACCTATTTGAATGGGATGAAGCAATGTTGCCTATAGGTTTTGTTCTGAGTTGTGAGCTAATGACTACATCTTAGGAGCCACTGTTTGTAAAAGCTGTTTCCATAGTGTTTACCGCTTTGACCAAATAAAATTTATAATAACTTAAATCTAACATTTAACAATATACATAATTGTTATTGTGCTATCGGATTATTAGGTGTAAATGGAAAGCAGTTTACATAATTAATATTGTTTTACCCAGCAGAACCAGGGTGTGCAGTTTTACTCCTCATTCTACTATGACTCTGGTCATAGATATAAAATCATAATAATGTCATTTTACTATAAAATTATGCTTTTCTCCATCTCCTTAATTTTTCACTTTTTTTTCCTTTTCTGTTTCTTCTCTTTTTCTTTATCCTAGTAACAACTGTAGTCATCATTGTTACCATCATCATCTCCGAACACTGACATACTCTGATATCCATGTGTATTGGTGGAGAGAGCTTTGGATCTGGCTTCCAAAGATGGGAGATTCTTGGTCTGAGACCCTCCATCCTTCTGTGCCCAGGGACACGGTTCTCAGGGCTTTGCTTTGTCTACCTATACCCAATCCCCTTGATAACCTGAATTAATTTCCTGGGGCCGCTATAAGAAATTAGCACAAAGGCTGGGCGTGGTGGCTGATGCCTATAATCCCAGCTCTTTGGGAGGCTGAGGTGGGCGGATCACCTGAGGTCAGGAGTTTGAGACCAGCCTGACCAATATGGAGAAACCCGTCTCTTCTAAAAATACAAAATTAGCCGTGCGTGGTGGCACATGCCTGTTATCCCAGCAACTGGGGAGGCTGAGGCAGGAGAATTGCTTGAACCTGGGAGGCGAAGATTGTGGTGAGCTGAGATAGCACCATTGCACTCCCAGCTTGAGCAACAAGAGCAAAACTCCATCTCAAAAAAAAAAAAAAAAAAAAAAGAGAAATTAGCACAAACTTGGTGGCTTAAAACAATAGAAATTTACTCTCTTACAGTTCTGGTGGTCAGAAGTCTGAAATCAAAGTGTCCTCAGGACCATGCTCTCTCTGAGGGCTGTAGAGGAGGAGCTCTCCTTACCTCTTCCTAGCTTCTGGTGGTTGCCAGCAATCCTTGGTGCCCTTTGGCTTGCCTCTGTTCAATCTCCCTTCCGTTGTCACATGGCATTCTTCCTGTGTGTCTCTGTGTCCAAGTCTCCTTCTTATAACGATGCCAGTCCTCTTGGATTTGGAACCCTAACCCAATATAACATCATCTTAACTTGATTACATCAGCAAAGACCCGATTTCCAAATAAGGTATTTATAGATTCTGGGATGACCTGAATTTTGGGGGGACACTACTCCACCTACTACATGCTCCCAGCCCTATGCCACCCCTTTCCTAAAGGGGGTGATCTGCTTCCTGCTGCTGCTCTTCCACTTGACTGTTTTACTTGCTGCCATGTTTTCACACCTAGCACAGAGCTGGGTGTGACTGAATACCTATTTGTTAAAAGAGTAATGTTCCAGAAGCATACTTTCTAGGGGTTTGAAACTGCAATTACTCCAAGATCCGAGACTGTGAATTCCTTGAAAAGGGGAGTTGTAGAGAAAGATGGCAACTTAGGCCAATGGTGAAGCCACAGGAGAATGAAGAAGGCATCGGGTGAAAGCCAAACGACTGGGAGACTTAGACCAGGGTGTTAAAAGGAAAGCAATTGGCTTCAAGAAGTCAGGGCAAGGATGGGGGAGTCTGGGTTGCTACCACATGATTCCCTATTTCTAGAGCTATACACAGAGGAGATGACGCAGTCAGAGACAGAGCAAGACAGAGCTCTAAAAGTATCCATTATGCTCGGATCTATTTCCTATTACTTGATGCTTTCCTACCAAGATAAATCTCCACTAACTTGCTGCTGCTTTGAATAGAAAAGAAAAAAATTTTAAACCAAATGTGACCAAGACAATTAAATCTGGTTAAAATCTGGTAGAAAGGCACATGCTAATGGTTGCTCCTTTGCTTTTTTTCCTGGGACGAAGATCTAGAGTGGGGTCTTTAGGAGAGAGGGTAGACACCTGACGGAAGAAAGGGAGAATGAAGAGGAAGCTGCAGGTGTTAGGTTTTGCTGTATCTGGCCTGCTTACCTCTCTTCCCATAGGGACATGTATAGACGTGTTTCATATTTAGAGCAGCTGGGTTGACCTACGTCTTAGCAGGTGTTTCCTGTGAAAGGGGCCTTACAGATTATAATCATCAAATCATATGCACAATGTGGTAAAATTCATGGCTGACTCATGGATGCTACAGAATAATTGTCATATCATGTTTATTTAAAGGTCTTGAAAGGGCTTGGACGTCACATTCATTGTGGTCATTATAGATCTTTCAAACGACGTATATCAGGTGATGAAAAGAAAATCTTACAAAGTCATATTTTAAGTCCAGAAAAGAAATTTTAGACAATTGGATCTTCTGGGCAACAGTTTTTTCATTTGTTTTTTCTTTTTGAGTTGGAGTCTCGCTCTGTCACCCAGGCTGGAGTGCAGCGGCACAATATCAGCTCACTGCAGCCTCCATCTCCTGGGTTCAAGCAATCCTGTTGCCTCAGTCTCCCAAGTAGCTGGGACTACAGGCATGAGCCACCACAACTGGCTAACTTTTGTATTTTTAGTAGAGATGGGGTTTCACCATGTTGGCCAGGCTGGTATTGAACTCCTGACCTCAAGTGATCCACCTGCCTTGACTTATTAAAGTGCTGGGGTTACAGGCATGAACCACCATGCGCAGCCTGGGCAAGGTATGAGATATTCTTAGAGCTAGCTTCAGCTAGCTTGCATAGATTGAGTGATTTCTCCTAATCCACCACCTTCTACCTTTGAGAAAATGGAGGCCTGGGGAGAGAAAGGGATTTGTCCAAAAGTTGCACAGATTATTCCAAGCAAAGCCAGGACTCAGACCCAGGTCTAATGATCCTAATGCTTCTTCCACTCTACTGTGCTGCAAAATTGTGGTAGCCATCTTAATTTAAGTTTAGCTATCTTCTAACATTCTTTAGAGTACCATAGTGATGATGATCTCTGATTTTTTTCAAGCAAAGGCAACATATAAAAAGGAAATGAAAATAAGAAAGTCAGACTGGGCGCGGTGGCTCATGCCTGTAATCCCAGCACTTTGGGAGGCCGAGGCGGGTGGATCATGAGGTCAAGAGATCGAGACCACCCTGGTCAACATGGTGAAACCCCGTCTCTACTAAAAATACAAAAAATCAGCTGGGCATGGTGGCGCGTGCCTGTAATCCCGGTGACTCAGGAGGCTGAGGCAGGAGAATTGCCTGAACCCAGGAGGCGGAGGTTGCGGTGAGCCGAGATCGCGCCATTGCACTCCAGCCTGGGTAACAAGAGCGAAACTCCGTCTCAAAAAAAAAAAAAAAAAAAGAAAGTCTGTCTATTGATTTGTCATATCTTATTGTGAGCCAATTTAATACAACATACTACACCCAATGCTGAGGTATTATTTGAGCATCTGATCTAAAGACACATAATGCACCCTTGAGGATCACAATCTTGAATTTTTGTCACCATTCCTGCTTTTTTTTTTTTGAGACAGAGTCTTTCTCTGTTGCCCAGGTTGGAGTGCAGTGGCACAATCTCAGCTCACTGTAATCTCCACTTCCTGGGTTCAAGCGATTCTTCTGTCTCAGCCTCCCTAGTAGCTGGGATTATAGGTGTGCACCACCAAGCCTGCATTTTTAGTAGAGACACAATTTTGCCATGATGTCCAGGCTGGTTGCAAACTCTAGCCTCAAGTGATCCTACTGCCTCTGCTTCCCAAAGTGCTGGGATTACAGGCATGAGCCACCATGCTAGACCAGTATTTTTGCTTTTTTTAATATTATTTTTTAACTCAACAAAATATTTTCTATAGGTTCTGTTGCTCTCCAATAAAATATTTCCATATTTCATTGTAGAGGACAATGAGAAGGCAGGGGTGTTGGGTGTTGGTTAGGTCATAATGCTAGATTGTGAGGCCCAAGGTTAATAAAAGATCTTCTGAAGGCCAATGGGACTAAAATAATCCTACCAACCTTCGATCTCTTGGTGGGCATGTAGGAGCCATTCCATGCATCACCTTCCACCCCAGCTTCACATTCTCTTAGCAAAAGGTATAATACATATTTGGACTAAAACATAAATATTACAAATTGTTCTCTCCATTTTCTATCCCTTCTACCTGGCTCTACCTCTAAACACACATGTGTGTTGGGTGGGGAAGCAAGATACTTCGTTAAAATATTGAAGCTGTCCTAGCATATTAGAGCTGAATTTTATGTGCTTTCTTTGTAAGTTATGCCTACATTGCTAGCAAGGAACCTGTGAGTCACCTTCATGCTTTCCCTTCTGCCATCCCATATCTACTATAAAGCCCCATAGATCCTTCCTTTAAACCAGCTGAAAGCTTCTCTTATTCTCTGTGTCTAGTGCTGTACTATAGTTTAGGTCCTTGTTATCAATGAGAGAGAATGTAGCGATCTCCCTGCTTTAGGTTTTGTTCCTTCACTAATGTCTGCCATGCCAGACACAAGTGATGCATTCCTAAAACATCAGTGTTATGATACGATTTGTCCTGAATGCAACCCAAAACTGGATAGCCTCCGTGGCTAGGGATTTGCTCATCAGACTGGTTTGAAATATGAATCATCAACTAATTCATTCTCAAGAATCTATAATTGCCTCCTCTTGCTTTTTAAGGACCAACCAGAACTTAAACATTCAATACTTTCTTCTACTCTAATTTTATACTCCTAAACTCTCCTTAATGCACCTTCTCTCCTTCTCAGACTGGCCACTGCCCCATGCACCATCTTTATTAATGTATTTTTACTTTCGGTTATGTGGCTTTTGCTTCTATGGCAAACCTCTTTCCATCTAGATATTGTGTGATCTATTTTAACCTGCCTGTACTTTCAAATCCATTCCAAAGACCAGTTTCTTCATGGTGTCATTCATAGTCACTCTAATTAAAAATTATTTCATCCCTTCTGGACTATCTCTAGGACTCTCTGAGAATCATAAACTATAGAACCCGATGATATTCAGTGTCAGACTTAATGATATACTATTTTGTATTATTTTGCAGTTGTTTTCACACATATTTCATTCATAAAATAGAAATCCTAATACTTCCCTTGAAGTATTGCCACATTAAATGTAAAATGCTTAGAATTATGTCTGGCATAGACATAATTCTTTGATGACTTTCCATCTCCTTCTCTTTTCCTTTTTGAGAAGATTCAAGTTATATCTGATAATTTTGTCTCTTCTATAGCAGACATTAGGTGTAATTATACAGTAGTTCTTAATCAATACCTAGTGACCAGAACATGGTTGACCTAGAGACCCACACCCTTGAATCTGACATCAAATATGTATGTTTATGTACTCTTAGTTCATAATATTATCAATTTTTAAAATCAATATTCTCAAATCATGATACCTAGTCATCTATTTATTGCCATTAACTTTCATCTTACCCCATTCATTAGTACTTAAAGTTGAATATTAGTCTGGAACATGTGCAGACAAATTATCTCCGTTGATGGCATAGCATTGTCATTATCCATTATGGTCTTTGCTTTGAGACATGAACGCTGCAAAGCCAGCAAGCCTTGCTGAAAGTACACATTTCCTAATTTCATGTATGCCTTGCTTTTCTGTTGGCAAAAGAGGAAAACAGAGCTCCAGAAATTAGGAAGCTTGGCTGAAGTGAGTCCAGCTTTCCAGTTCTCGAAGCCCTTGTCTGGACAGCCGCCCTTCTGAGGATGTAGTCAGTTTTTACTCTTTCTTTTAAGAGCGGTCTTATTCTACTCACATGTTCTTTCACAAAGTTTTTAAATGCACTAAAATTAAAACTTTTGTTCCTGACTTCCCAAACATCATTTATAGGCTCTCAACTGCTGGACAGAGTGCACAATTCTTCCCTGAAATAAAAGCATTCCAAGTCATATTTATTTTAGTCTCAGCTACTATCCGTGAAAGCTGTTTGAATTTTCTGTATAGTGATAAGATTCACACTGCACACAATTATCATCCGCCATGTATATTTTGAAAACAGCCCCTAGTTTGGCAATAGCTATTCCTAAAGCAATATTTCTTTGTTAAACAGCATCATACCATAAAACAGATTTTTGCAAGGTATTCTAATCATCTGAATCTAAGACGACATATTATTTATTTCAAATGGTCAGTCATGTTCCAAATACCATTGCAAATTAGATTAAAATTATCCAGTTGGTGTGTAAACATTCCACTAATTTACCTTGTGTCTGGTTCTTTTATTTGATCTTCAGAAATTTAAATAATTTAATGTTGTTTAGCTCTAAGTTCAACCTTTGCTTTCTGGATATTTACTTGGAACTTCCTAGTGTTTATCTAAGGATATTAGAAGTGCTTGGGGAGGATTTTTTTTACTGCCCATGAGGCTGGTACAGCTATGTTGATAATGTGGAGGTAGGTTTACAACAGTCTTGCCTGCTTGGTTGAAGTGATTGCCTAATTTCTTCCACCATGAACCAACCCAAGGAGCTTAGCTCTGTTGAGTGATTAACACCAATGCCACCAGACTGGCAGACCTGAAGAAAACTAGTGAGGCAATCAAATTCCTTTAGAGCGTTCCCTATTTCCCATTAAATTTTTTTTTTTTTTTTTGCATTTTTTGCCATTACTGTTTTTTTTTTTTAAATACTTAAGTTCTGGGGTACATGTGCAGAATGTGCAGGTTTGTTACATGAGTATACAAGTGCCATGGTGATTTGCTGCACCATCCCCCCACCCAGTCATCTACATTAGGTATTTCTCCTAATGTTATCCCTCCCCAATGCCCCTACCCCCTGCTACCCCTCCCCTCCCCACCCCCTCCTACCCTCTGACACTTTTCAAAAGAAAACATTTATGCAGCCAACAAACATATGAAAAAAAGCTCATCATCACTGGTCATTAGAGAAATGCAAATCAAAACCACATTGAGATACCATCTCATACCAGTTAGAATGGCGATCATTAAAAAATCTGGAGACAACAGATGCTGAAGAGGATGAGGAGAAATAGGAACACTTTTACACTGTTGGTGGGAGTGTAAATTAGTTCAACCATTGTGCAAGACAGTGTGGCGATTTCTCAAGGATCTAGAAATAGAAATTCCATTTGACCCAGCAATCCCATTACTGGTTATATGCCCAAAGGATTATAAACCATTTAAAAATTTTATTTATTTTTCCTCCATGCTTTGGAGCTTTAGAGTAAAACAAATCTAGACGCTTCCACTTTCTAGCTGTTAGACCTTTGACAAGTCTCAGTTTTTTACCTTCAAGGTGGGAATAAGATATATTTTTCTTGAAAAAATTATTGCAGGGTTAAGTGATATTGGACATGTGAAAGCACCCTGCAAGACTTTAGATTATTTTTCTCTCAAAACAGTCCCTTCTTCTTGTATATTTACTAGAAACCTCTTATTTATTTAAATTTATGACAGTTTACTTAAATATATGATAATTTGCAGTCAAAAAGGATCATTTCTCTTCTCATCTTATAGGCATCCTGAAATTTCTTTTGCAATCTCCATTTCCCAGACATAACTCATTCTCAAAGACCTGAAACTCTTTGTACACTGAAGTATAAATTACTGGTAACAACCTAAACTCTTAATCTATAAATGGAAATGTTTCTCCCAAGGCTTTAAGTTTAAGAAGTGTCTGAACAGCTATAGAATTATAGGCATTTATTTGATTGTAGGTTCTTGCCATCAGTCATT
This sequence comes from Cebus imitator, assembly GCF_001604975.1. Taxonomy (NCBI): domain Eukaryota; kingdom Metazoa; phylum Chordata; class Mammalia; order Primates; family Cebidae; genus Cebus; species Cebus imitator. Next base: position 3,636,854 of record NW_016107416.1, read on the forward strand.
ATCTGAGTGCCTACTATGTGTCAGGGACCTTTCCAGCTGCTGCAAACATTGCAATGGAGAAAACAGATGACAATTCCTGGCCATCTTTCAGCTAACCTCTACAAGATAACAGCTATAATGGTGAATCTGACCAGATCCAAGGTGATGAGCAGGGAAGTAGCAACACCATAGGATGGAGCAAAAATGAAGAAAGCCCAGAAGCCCCAGCATGCTGAAGCAGAGATGGATTTTCCTTCTCTCATGGGCCAACCCCCACCATACTCCCCACAGCCTGAAACATAGCTCTTCTATAGCCAGATGGTATTAAGGGCCCCTTTAACAGTTTAAAATGCTTGAAATATAGCTCGTGGTAATGGGGGATTTGCTTTATTAGTTCATTTTTATGTATGAGAGAAACTGTAATAGAAAAAAATTCAGCTTGCATCTTTTTTCAATTTGAGTCTAAGAGATTTTTGGCATTAAAGCTTTTTCAGTTTCAAATGTTCCAACTCTGGCTGTATTTATGTGATGCCAAACCAGCTAGTTGAAAAATTACAAGTATGGGAAATTAGCCAAGTCTTTTGTCTACAAACTGCCAACCAACCAGGTTGCCTAATTTTTTTTCTTCACTGAATTGTCCCATCATTCAGCTGAATTGTCTGACAATGGCTTGCGAGATCCAAACAAAGCAGAAAATCTGTTTTGTATAATTCAAAGTATTGATTCATTGTTGTCTGGTAGAATATGCTCATTGTAGAGAATATGAATAATACAGAAAATATCAGAAAACAAAAATCACCCAAAGTCCTATCATGCACAAATATTGATATATACTCTTGCAGGATTTTCATGCATCTAGATATACGTCACAAAACTGCGATAATACTCTGAATATTATTTTATCAGGTTTTTCTCTTTTTACTTAATGGTATAGGGCAATTATAAACATATTACCAAATATTTTTTAAAACCATGGCTTTTTTTTTTTTTTTGCATGCTGTTCTCATATATAAATGTACCATCATTTGTTTTGCCAATCCCCTATGTGTGGGCATTTGGGTTAATTCCAATTTGGGGCTACTATAAAAATTCAGCAATAAACCTTTCTTGAAATATAAACGTTTGTGTGTACCTCTGATTATTACATTTGTACACAACTTTAAATAGAATATTTTCAAACTTCAATCAACATTGCCCAAACCTCCCATCATGGTTGTAGAAAAAATTATGGCAGATTTATATCCCTACATACAAGCGTATTTATAAGAATTTCCCCTTCATTCTCTTGCCAATTTTTAATCTTTGCCAGTTTGATAAATGAGAAAAATGGTATTTCATTGCTTTAATTTATATTTCTTAAATTACTAATGAGAATAGGCATTTTTCATTTTTATTGGTCATATGTATTTTTTGTGATCATTCTTTTATTATTATTTTATTTTAGATCAGGGAGTCTATGTGCAGGTTCATTACAGAAATATATTGCATGATAGTGAGGTTTGGGCTTCTATTTCTAAATGCCTTCTCTTCAAAATGAGGAAAAGCAAATATCAGCAGAAGATTAAAATAATGTTTTTGAGTTGCCATCTCCAGAAAATCAAAGAAAGTACTTTAATAAATGTTTTTCTCTTCTTCAGAAGGACACTAGAAAAGGAAACTTTCCTCATTTTCCCTTGTAGCAATTATTTTTGAATTTACTATTTAGGTCCTAATTTAAGAAATTTAATAAGGTGCTAGAGTTAAGCTGAAGAAGTTTAAAAAGATAAATTTTCTGCCCAGTAGGTGTGGGTTTTGGATAACATAGATTCAAGAGTGTCATTCTGATGGCTACCTTGGGCTTATCTTTTGAATGCTGTTTCCTGTTACCTTCCCAGAAAGGGGTGTGGAAAAATGATTGAAACTTGAAAATACTTGTTGGCTGCTTCATTGAAACAATCAGTAGAAGTTCCATCTCCTGAAAGTGGTGATTCTGAAATTATATAAGGCAAAATTAACAGTTATGCTTAATCACTTTCACTCATGTGTTCATTAAAATCTAGTGCTGTCAGCCCATTTATTAATACAGAGTCATAACCTTGATATGGTCATTTCCTTTGATTCTGCCTAAATTTCCTTTCCTCGTGCCAAAATAAGCGGATCACATGCTCATCCATAAAATGCAAAATCTGGTGATATTTTTAAAGGAACAGACTACATTGCCTTAATAGAGCCTTTCTTGAGATTTCATTTTACTTTGTAGATAATGTATGTTTTTGCTACTTTGCTATAAATTTTAAACAAGAAAGAGTATCAAAATCAGCACATGGCTGGCGTGTATGGGCCCAGGCCCTATAAATAACCATGCCAGCTAGTCCTAATGTGGAAAAATGGAAAACTAGATCCTGTTAACAAAAGGGAAATTCCATTTTTCATACATGGTACTGCTCTTACTCCTCATCCAGTGAAAAACAAGCACTTTCCTTTTCTCCATGTGTATTGCATTAACATGTTGGCAATACAAGTGTTTCAATCTTTATAGCAAAGGCAACAAATCTATCACCATACTCATTTCACGTAAAAGCTTGGTCTCTGCAGAAGCAAATGGATACCATCTTCTATCTTCTCTCTTACATCCCCCCCCCTTTCCTAAACTGGTTGATATTGAAATGGAAGTCTTGCCTAAAAGCCTCCAACTCAGACCACAAATGGGCAGAACCCGTTATTTAGCTAGGACTTAGTCAATGAGCACCACCAGACTAGTAGAAAAATCAGAAGGAAACATGAAAGAGAGAAGACAGTGAAAGGGCACCTGATTTTAACCAGCTCTGTCTTTGGGGGAGGTATCTTTGTCATCTCTCTCTGTATTTAATGTATTCCTTTTTTCATACTTTATGGAATAATTTTCTTTAATAAGGCAGGACTCCTTAGGACAAAGGAAAGTTAAAGAATTACTCCTCTAGGCAGGAAAGAACTTCTGCCACCAAATTACCAAACATATAATAATGTTGAAAGAATTTTTACAGCAAACACCTATACACTCAGCATATAGTTTTACTGTTAATATTTATTCTACTTGATCACCTATCTATCCAAGCCTTATCCATCATTAATCCACTTATTTTTATGTGTTTCAAAATAAAGTGTAGATCTAGTATATTTTCCCCTGAATACTTCACCCTGTGTCTTATTAAGCAGTTTCGTTTCTGTTTACAGATTTTTCATTTGATATACAATGTATATACAGTGAAACATGCAGATCTTAGATGAACATTTGTGGCACATTTCAAATGCATAAGCTTGTGTCATCTGAAGGCCTCACAAGATTTAGAAAATTATCTTCATCCCAGAAACTTTCTTCATGCCCCTTCCCAGACATCCGGCCTGTTCTTGAAGCAGCCACTGTTTTGAGTCTTTCCTACCATGGGTTTGTTTTGCCTGTTATAGAACGTCATATAAAACGCCTCCTGTGGTGTGTTCTCTGGTGTGTAGGGCTTTTCTCACTCAGCATTACGTTTTTGAGATTCATCTAACATTCAGTATTTTCTTCCTTTTTATTGTGTAGTAACAAATTTTATGCCATTGTTCATTATCCCTTTACCCATCGATGGATATCTGAGCTGTTTCCAGTTTGGCTGTTAAGGTAAAGCTGCTATGAATATTACCGTAATGTATATTGTAAACATAAATTTTCATTTTCTTTGGGTAAATACCTAGGAGTGGACTTGTTTAGTGAGAGGAAAGGTGAATGTTTAGTCCTATAAGAAACTGCCAGCCTGTTTTCCAAAGAGGTTGCACCATTTTATATTCCTGCCAACCACAAACAGATCAAAGTTCCAGGTGCTCCACATCCTCAGCAACATTTGGTGTTGTCGTTTATTTTAACTCTGGCTTTTCTGTTGGGTATGGCCACCATTATATATTTATATATGTCTTTCTAAACCTAACCTTGATGCTATTGATGCTTAGAATTTCTAGTTGTCTTCTGTCACCTTGGAGAAACCAGTGGCTCATTAGCTTTGGGCAACTTCCTCTCTTTCTTGCCTTTTGGTACTGAGGACACAGAGCATAAAATAAAAATACATGAATAGCAAAGCATGGTAATATTAACAAACTGTGCAACAGAAGCCTAATAACACTAATAGCTACTATCATATAGAGGGTGTATTATGCACCATGCATGCTACTAAGCCCTTTATGTAAGCTTTTTCATTTATTTTTTTCCACAATCTTATGGAATAGGGGATAGTAAGTATATCATCCCAAATTACAAATGAAGAAACTGAAACTCGAATGTCAAAAAAAGAAAAAAAAAAAAAAAAAAAAAAAAAAGCTCATGGTCACACTGCTACCAGAGGTTCTCCTGATCCACAGAGAGAAGGGATTTAAGAGGGCAACAAAATGTTACAACTTAAGTAATAAATAAGATGTGTATATTTTCTGCCAACTGGTAAAGACATTCATAATTTCAGTGACCCTCAAAAGGGAAAGTGGAGGAAAGAAAGTGTTTTGCCTCAGCATTCTTTGCAGTATTCACACAACACTGAGTTAATTCATTATCAGACCTCTGCATAACCCCTTAATGGGTAATTCAGCTTTCGTAGAGTTCATTGTCTTTTACTTTCTTTTGTTTGCTTCACAGATGGAATATTTTATAATGTCTATGAAAAATTTTCCATCTGGATTAGATCAACCTCAAATGGAAGACAAAAAGAGAGGTACATGCTCCTGTGTTTCCATGGGGACCATCAGGATAGGAAGACTTTTCCAAAAACAACACAAGTTTGGTCTCATAAATTGGGCAGCAGAGAGAACTAGTGCAATGAATAATAATCATGTGTGGACTTTTTCTTTGGTAGCTTCAGACTGGGTCTTCCCCAGATAGTATGAGACCTTTGTAAGATGGCTGTGGTGACAGCCAATGAGCTGTCAGCTGGATATTCATTCACTGGAGTTCTTACTTTCATCTGCTCACATTCCATATTTATCTTAATGTCATTCTTCTCTATGTGATTAGTGCAGAGACACTGCATTTTAATGACATTTTAACCTACCTTCATTCATTTAATGCTTACAATGGCTCTTCAATGGGGAGTAAGAAAGGAAACTGAGATGCAGAAGGTTCATTCATTCACTTATTCATCATTTAAAGATCCCCACAGAGCTGGAAAGGGCAGTCTTTTTGTCTAAAAAGCTTATGATTATGGATAAAGACAGATATATTAATAGATAATTACCTTCAAATGTCAAAAGTGCTATACAAGATTTAAGTAAAGAGTGTTAGGGAAGAAGAGACAAATGGCTGATGAAGGCTGGGTTATTTGCTGTTGATAGCAAGGTAAGACTATAGATACCAGGTGGGCTGATTCTTTGACTAATGCTTCTTTCATTAACAAAAATAGAGTTTACCCTCCATAATTTTTAAAAAATACACACCTTGCTCTCAAAAATATCTAAGGAGCTTACAAAAATGTATATATAATATGAATTATTTGTACATGAATTTCAAACTTCTTTAAAATGGATTCATGATGCTGTGCCTTTAAACAAACCTGAAAGGGGTTTTTCTTGTCTCCTTTTCTTACATTTTTTTTCTCATCAGCTTGCACACAAGGATGGCTAGGCCCACCCCATGATGCCAAGATGCATGGGAGAGTCTCCAAGGAAAAGAGTTATGGCTGCCCCATTACCCATGCTATCCCTTCCTCCAACAGCTAACATGCAAAAAAGTGTGGAAGTCCCTGTAGGCCAAAAGAGATATGACCCACTGCCCCTCGGCTATGTCTAATCCTAATCTATATATCCTCTCCCCTCAATTCCAAGATTCTTCATTTTTCAAATGTTGTCATTAGACAGTCTTTACTGTTTACTTTATTTCTAATGTCTTTCCAGGGCAGTCCTGAAGGGTGAGCAAGACTAGGGGAGAAGTGATGAAGAGCCATTTATTTTATCAGTAGGACCCCAGGAATGATTTCGTGTGTATTCATTTTCATAATCCTTCACGGAAATGGCTTTCGTTACCTGGCATTTTCCTTTTAGAGTTAATAACAATCTACTTTCTATTGCTTGGGATAGGGTATTCAAAAAAGGAGACAGAGGAGGAGAAGTAGGAGGAAAATGGGGAGGAGGAGAAGGAGGAAGAAAGTCCGGCACACACACTCTGAAAGAAAGAAGAGTAGGGATTCAATGTAGTAAAATCTCATGACAGTTTTGGATGAGATTTGGACATAGTACTTTATCTGTTGAACTAAATTAAACCAAATGAGAACAAGCCATTACTGAGCTTTTAACTAAAATGTTCAATTTTTGCTATCCTTCACCTCTTTCCTTAGAAGATGAATGTGTTAAAAATAGCTCCTCTTTCCTTAAAGGAGGTGCCTGTTTTATTTTCCAATCTAATCTTCCATCTATCTTCACTTCCTAACTGTCTCAGAGCTTTGAGAAATTCTTGCTGCCTAGAAGAGCCCATTCCCTCAACTTGCCATCAGTTTCCCATTCCATTCATTTAGGCTTCAGTCACTTGAGTTATGGGAAGCTATTGTAGCCTTTTAACTATCATATCAGACAAACTCCAATTTCAGTCATAAACTACGTGCTGGATTCACTCTTTACTTTCATGGAAAATCATTTAAAAAATGATGTTTGGAACATTCTGCTGGCACTTCAAGCTCCATTTCTGGTATGTTTCAACAAAAGTATATTTGTGGATTCTTTTTCTCTTACACCTCCCTTTTCCCTCCCACCTTAACAAAGTTGGAGATTTTGTAAGTTAAATTAATGCTTGATGTAATTTCCTGTAATAGAAGACATAGGCTCCAGTACTAACTATCCTTTCATGGAAAAACAGCTCATTGCCCCTGGATGTGAAGTTACACCCTTGAATTATGAGTCTGGATCATTGCTGAGTGGATTACCTTGGAGCCAGAAATCAGAGTGGTAGCAGGAGAAAGGAGTTGGCAATTGGAGGGGAGGGAAAGGGTGGAGGGGAGGGAAAGGGTTAGTTGGGAACGAGTGCCAGGACAATGTTTAAGGAAAACAGGAATGCAGTGGAGAAAAGGGAAGGACACTTAAGTTACCTAGAAAGAACTGGCAACCCAGGAGAGATTCAGACTATTCTGGGTTAGAGCCTGACATGGAGCAATTTAATTTCTAATATTATTAATAAGTGGAAATTTCTGGGTTGTAATACTTTTGAAGAGATAAGGCAAGTCACAGTCTTTGAGATGTCAGGAGAACAAATAAATAGATGAGGCAAAGGAATCCTATACGTGAGATGAGTTAAAAGCAATCTGTATCCATGTGTAGGTCTGTGCTTATATGTCTTTCCAAACGCATCTCTAATCTCTTAGGTCTGGAAATTAAACCTACATGCCAAGCTTTCCTGTGTTGATTTACCTGTCTATCCTGATTTAGGTAAGGTTAGATTGCTGTGCAAACAGAATTTATCTGGTAGTAAATGATTATGGTTTGCACTGTTTCCTGACCCAGCCTAAATGCAAGTACAGAGGCATTCAGTACTGTGGTTAGCTCTTCTAAAGGTTCAGGGATTCTAGGCTTGAGTGGGGCCAATATTTGAATAAAGGGTCAAATAGGTGGTACAGCCCTCTTTTGAAATAATCTTAAACTAAATTTTACAGCCTAAGGTAAGATGTAATGCTTATTGTGCCCTTGTTATTTAAATAGCAGCAAGAAATAAACTGGGCCACAAAGGGAGGTATGTGTAGGTTAAGAAGGGCACAGAGAAATTTGGGACAGAAGTGAATCTTAAATCTATGTTATTTAACTTACACTCTTTTCTAGAGATTATTTGTTTCATGAAGACATAGGTGCTATTAAAAAAGAAAAGAAAAAGATAGTTGGGGTAGAATAAACAATGACTTTATCTTTAATGGAAAGAAATGTAGGTTTCTGAAACACTAAAAGAGGCATAAACATTGGGAGAATAATTAATTCCTGTGCAGGTGACCCAAGAGCTGAGCTGTAGCTTTACACATATGTGGCAGTTCCATCCATCCACACTACAGCAACGTTTCTCAGCCCTGGCACTATTGTCACTTTGGACTGGATGCTTCTTTTTTGTGGGGTGCTGTTCTGATGATTGCAGAACCCCTCACCTCTATCTACTAGTGGCCAGTAGCACCTCCTGCCTAAAAATGTACACATTGCCTCATCCCTGAAGGTTGTGTGCTGCAACATAACCCTGAAAAATAGTCCTGATAAAGATTGCTCAGGGCCTTGAAAAACTGTCTTCAGGCATTGCTCAACTCCCCTCAGGGGCAAAAGGATCCCTGGTTAAGAACCACTGTTCTAGAGCAATCATAAAGACTAGTCTAGATATTAAATATTTAGACCTTTGTTTAATAGTATCTTAAGAAAAATGTAATGACAGACAAAATGATATTGTTGAAAAGGCAGGGTCAGGCGAGTGTGGATTCCAAGAGTATTTTCTCTGAGTCACAGAGTTTGTCAAATGATGGGCTCTGGAGATTGTTGATGGAATATGAGAGAATTGAGAAGGATAGAAAAAGGAATACAACAAATGTTCAGTATAAAGAAATAGATACTCTTATTAAGAAAAATTCAATTTTTGTGTTTTCCAAAGGACACATGTGTGTGCATGTGCATGTGCATGTACGAGTGTGTGATGTATCTGTGGTTTATCCAAGCTTCTAGAATGTAATATCACCCGTAGAGTAAACCACTTAGGTCTCTTAATTCTTTGGAATTATGAGTTGATTACCTACCACATACCATGCACTGTGATATGCACTGGGGATTCAATAGTGAGAAAACAGATTTGGTCCTTGCCTTCTTAATAGTCTTCCTGGTGGGCCATTAGCGATGTTGGACAGAAAACTATGACTGGGTAAATCTGGGAGTGTATAAACTGGGAGCAGCACATATAGGTTTTGAGAAAGGCAATCTTCCTGGGCCCAGAGTGTCCATGTATATGCCAAGAATGCAAGGCCCTGCTTAATCTTTATCAAGACCATTTTTCAGGATTATGACTGTGGCAAGCAATTTTCAGGGATGAGGCAATGTGTACCTCTGAGACAAAGAGCAGGCTTGCTTACTGCTTGCTACAAAATAGCAGGTTCCCAAGCCAGTATTTCTCTCCTGTAAAACAACGCATATGTGCACAGCATTCGCCTGAGCCCCTTCTTCTTTTCCCCAAGAGACTTGGGGGGTAAAGGGAATTGATACTCATGCTGCTTGCTGTGCTGTGATTAATAAAGTCCTTTGTTTCTGACCCAGGAATCTCTAGTCTTCTTCTAACATCCATGAAACAAAAACAGGCAACCTTATCTTGTAAGCAGGGTAAAATCAATTCCCAATCTTGACAATGGGATCCGGTAAACAGGGGCTTTAAAACATGAGCAAGGAAAGGCAGTTTTCAGAGTGATTATGTGGACAGACTTCAGTGCTTTTTCTGAGTCCTAGACAGCAACCAGTGCCAAGTGAAGCAGGAGAACTTGGCTCCAGGAGTGATCTCATTGAGGAAAAATGAAAAGGAGAAGTTCCTGGATGTGCTTACACATAAAGAAAGGAGATTTACACTTCTGGTGGAGACTTGGAGGATTGAGTATTTACAGACTTTACAGATTCTTAGTTAATAAAAAATGATTCAGGCTTATAGCACAGGGCCCATTAAAGATATTATCTTCTCACCTAATGGTTTCAGATTAGCTATGTGGAAGTCATCCGAAACCAAATCTTACTAATCTGAAACCATTAGGTGAGAGAGAGAAATGGAGGTGAGGAAATAAAAAAGTCAAGATTGAGAACTGCATTTAGAAAAAAAAGTCTGGTAGACTATGGAAATGACTGGCAGCAAATAGATCAGAAGTCTAATGAATTTTTTTTGAGACAGAGTCTCACAGTCTCACCCAGACTGGAGTGAAGTGGTGTGATCCCAGCTCACTGCAACCTCTACTCCCCAGGTTCAAGTGATTCTCCTGCCTACTGAGTAGGTGGGATTATAGGTGCCCACTACCATGCCTGGTTAATTTTTGTGTTTTTAGTAGAGACAGGGTTTCACGATGTTGGCCAGGTTGGTCTTGAACTCCTGACCTCAGGCAATCCACCTGCCTCAGCCTCCCAAAGTGCTAGGATTATAGGCATGAGCCACTGTGCCCAGCCTGGGAAGTCTAATGAATTTTTGAGGGAATTGTATTGTTGAAGACACTGTAAACTTAACCTCAAAAGCCTTTTGACTGCTCAGTAAATCTTGAAGCAAACCCCTAGCAGAAAGTGTGCTGTTAGAGCCCACATAGTTCTCAGGGAAGGCAGACACCTCAACACCCACTTCAGATGTATCGATGGAAAATAATAGACAAGGAAGAATTTCCCAGGGGGAAACTTCAAGAGCCTTGGAAGACAGTAGATAAGAAACCTCTTTCCCAGAACTGAATCTGAGGCTAAGCAAGGAATTTGCCAATACCCAGGAGTTGAAATCCTGCTCACAGGATCCCATCATTTCTGTGTGATCATGACTGCTTCTGTTCTTCAGTTTTCCTGCTCTCTTGTTGCCTACTGAGTGTGTGTGTATGCTTTGGGGGAGCAGGGACAGCAAATTACTTGTCTGTTTAGTTTGTAGGTTCTTGGGCTTGAAGAATCATATCTAAACCAGAGAGAGGACTGTGAATTACCTGTGGATCTTGGTCTTTGATGCAGAAGCAGTGACTCTGGGGTTTGAGGTTATAACCCTAAAAGAAGAACTGATTGTCTTAGGCCTGTGGGAGGAAGAATGGAACACGTATATGCTGACTGGAATGGCAGAGACAGCAATATGTTTATCGAAATCTTATTTGTTTTCTATCAGCTAACATAGACTCCATTTCTAATCTTCCTTGCATCTAGGTTGGGCTGCATGCATTGCATTCTGACCAGGGGGCTGTGAATGGAAGGTACACATACCACTTCTAATCTATCTCATTAAAACATCACCCTGGGCTTCCCTGCAGATATTAAGGATTCTACAGGGGTCTCCAAGGCCCTGGAGGGTAGGGAAGCATCAAGATGAAAGGTGCTTGGGGCCCCAAATCACCTCATAAAAGGTCTCCCACTAAGTGGAAACATCTGTATTGGATCTCCTATGTGTAAGAAGTAGACATTTACTGTGTTAAGCCAATGAGATTTGGAGATTACTAGTTTGTGACAACCACTAGGGAACTTACTAAACATAGATGGGAAAAGTACAAAAATTATTAATATCAGGGAAAACAAACAATTTTATAAGAAAAATTTGTAACCTTAGTGTACCATAGAAAATAGCTGTGATTAAATAAAGTGCAACTAATTGATTTAGCCAAAATTTCTGCTATAATTTCTTGGAAGGATGAGAGAAAAAGAAAAGAGAGAGAAGACAGAGAGAAGTAAAGAAAGTCTGTTTTGCAGGAAGTGAAGATATAAGAGATTTAAATACTCATCTTCCTAAGTTGGAAATCAATAGATATATGTAAAATGGAAAAACCCAGAAATAGCATGCTATTTAGAAATATGGAGATAAATACCAGAGCAAACACCTTAAAGAGTAGGAAGAGGAAATCAAGTGTAGAATCAGAGGCTGTGATTTTTTCATTATAAGCTTTGTAGAACTACCTGTTAAAGCTCTGCATGACATAACTTTGATAAAAATCAAAATGAAATAAAAGAAAACAAAGTGAAACCTGACAAATGACTTCAAAGTAAAAGCCATTAAAATTGGAGAAAAGCAGTGGGCTGCAGTCCCGCAGAAACAACAAGAGAGTATATTTTGAGAAGGAGATTGTTATGGGAATGAAATGCTATTGAGATGTTAACCAAGAAAAAAACTGAAAAGTGCCCATTGAATTGGGTGAGAGTCATTGGTGACCTCAGTGAGGGAAGTTTTGGTGGAGTGGTATGGGTGGGAGCAATAAGGTGAGAAAACGAAGGAGCGTATTTGAAACTGCTTTGGAAAGAGCTATGCTTTATGTATATAATGTAATTTAGATTATGGATTTTCTAAGACTCATGAGCTGTTTCTGCATGTGAACCTCACACTGATGTGTAAAAAGGGAAAAGAAGATAAATGAGCTTACTTAACATTTACATGAATCTTCTCCAATACTTCTGGAACACAGGCTCAAAGGTGCTTGTGCAGTCTTGAATGCTTAACCAAGAACCTTGAGAGCAAAACCATCTGGAAATATGGGTTTGAATTGTCACAAGACTTCCAGGATGAAGCTTCACTGGGTATTCCCATCAAGTGATTATTTCTTTCATTTTCTATTTAAATGAAGGGAAGATGGAGCCACTTAGAATGCATCACCCTTAACAAATAAAATGTGATTAGATACCGAAACACATCATCCACCTCCACAGTAATTAGTCCTTATGCTATTAGCTCTGATTGCTTTTCATAGTAAAAAAGATTTTCTAATCACTTCCTAAATTTTACACACACGTCTGAAGAACAGAAACTCAGGGGAAATCCCTGCTTAACATGGAAAGAAAGAAAATTAAAAATTAAAAACTAAGAAGAAGGTTTGTGTATACTCACAAGGGGAAAAATAGAACATAAGCTATCTCATTATTATAATAAAATATGTTGCACTTCTGTGTGTTTATAACTCAGAATTAAGGGCTACACTTTTAAAAAAATATAAAATAGGGCTACTTCCCATTTTCAAGAACAGAAAAGGTACAAAGCACTTTTTTTTTTTTTTTTTTGTATTGACAAAGTCTCACTATATTGTCCAGACTGGTCTTGAACTCCTGGCTTCAAGTGATCCTCTGGCCTTGGCTTCTCAAAGTGCTGGGATTATAGGTGTGAACCATCATGTCCAGCCAGTACAAAGAATTTTTAAAAAGAAAGGAGAGTGCATGTTTCAATTAGCAAGAACACGAACATAATTTCTGGTTTAAAAGGTAGACTCTCAAGAAGAGAGAGCCTATGGAATGAATTTGCAGAAGAAAAGCTAACTGGCATCTGAATGTCTGTCTCTTTAGGTGGCCTGTTCTCTTCACACAAATCTACTTGCTTTGAGTAACTTGTCTTTTCATAGACAGCCTGAGAATTACTTTCCTTGGGAAAAGCCCTACATTAGATATTCCCCTGGGATAAGTTCTCCATAAAATCCATTGAAATCTGATTGAGCACTCACTATGTGTTAGGAACAGTAAAAGACACTTTACATATTTCCTTCTATTGAATTCGCTCAACAACCTAATGAGATATGGCCAACAGGCTCATTTTTCAGAGTTCACATTTCTTTATTAAGGTCAAAGTATTCATATGTGGTAGAATCAGGATTTAAGCCAGGCCCAGCAGCTCTTAAGTCGGGACTTGGAAACTTGATGGGACAGATTGTCCTCACTGCATTCTCCTCACTCCTAGGTTATCCTGTTTGGTGTGTCTCTAATTCCCGCTTGAAGCAGCAACTACTAACAACTAAACTTTGTCTATTTTCCTTTTCTCCACTCCACTCAAACACTTTTCTCTATATCTTAAAACACTTTCTTTTATGAAAAGTTTAATATCAGGATATCCCTTCAGCCACTGTCTCATTGGAGGTCCCATGTGAGCTTCCATAAATGTGATCTCTCCTGTGTGTGTGTGTGTGTGTGTGTGTGTGAGAGAGAGAGAGAGAGAGAGAGAGAGAGAGAGAGAGAGAGACAGAGAGAGAGACGGAGAGACAGAGAGACAGAGAGAGAGATAGAAAGAGAGAATGTCTGCAGATGTAGGAGGTGTAGTAGATTTAGACACACACGGATTCATATATAAAGAACTTGTGATGTCCAGCTCTTGCCTGCTTAACATTGTTTTTATACATATGCTGTAGATTAGTGCTTCTCAGCCTTTTTGGCATCAGGGACCAGTTTCCTGGAAGACAGTTTTTCCCCAGACATTGGGGTCGGGGAGGTGGGGAGGGGGTGATTTGGGATGAAATTGTTCCACCTCAGATCACCAGGCATTAGACTCTCATAAGGAGTACTCAACTCAGATGCCTCACATGCTCAGTTCACAATAAGGTTGGTGCTCCTGTGAGAATATAATGCCGCTGGCCGATCTGACAGGGGGTGGAGCTTAGTAGGCAATGCCGATCACCTCCTGCTGTGCTGCCCAGTTCCTAACAGGCCACTGACCAGTACTCGTCCATGGGCTAGGGTTTGGTGACCCCTGCTGTAGATTACCAGCCCCCTCAAGTCCCTGAGCTAATGAGAAGACCCTCTTATTCTTCTCCCCAGAGCTCTCTTTGGTTGCCACACTCCCTGTACACCATGTTGCCTTCTGCTCACATTTTCCTCCTCTGCGCTCTGCCTCTAGACACAATGCACTCAAGACAGGGCATGTTTGCTACTTTGCTTAGCATCCTGGAGAGAATCTGTCCATGCAACACTTGTCTTTCTGCTCCAGAGTTTGGGAGGGAGCCTAAAGCTAAGGAGGAAATACCTGAGTGCTCTCTGGAGCAAATAGGAATTTTTTTTTTGTCTCATCTCATTTTTTTATTTTTAATTTTTGAGACAAGGTCTTGTTCTGTCACCCAGGCTGGAGTGCAGTGGCGTGATTGTTCACTGCAGCCTTGACTCTCCAGGCTCAAGTGATTCTCCTGCTTCAGCCTCCCAAGTAGCTGGGATTACAGGCATGTACCACCACACCCCGCTAATGTTTATACTTTTTGTAGAGACCAGGTTTTATCATGTTGCCCAGGTTGGTCCCAAACTCGTGGGCTCAGGCAATCCACCTGTCTTGCCCTCTTAAAGTGCTGGGATTATAAGCGTGAGCCACTGCATCTGGCTTCATTTCATTCTTTAATTTCAGCAGTACTGAAGCTCAGTCTTGAACCCTAGTCAGCTTTGCTGGGGCTCCATTCATCAACACTGTCTTAAGAGGTCTCTTTCTCTCACAGTCTGAATTTAATTCCAGTACCCTCCATGCCACTCACTGGATCCTGCTTCATCTTTGTTGGATCCTTCTTGAGCTAACGTGCTGTAATCCAACTGCCTTTGATTTTTCCACTATCCTAAGATTTTCCCCTACCACTAGATGAACTTGTTGGATAGCAAAGCAAATTTGATATTAACATTAGTAGTTAATGTTTAATGAGTTTCTGATCTAAGCATTTTATGTCTATCATCTTATTTAAAATTTATACAACCCTATGTGGTGGGCTCTATTACTATCCCAATTATTTCATATTTTAATAAATGTAATTACCCTAATATTTTACATTAATTTATTTAATCATTTGACAAATATTTGTTGAACTCCTACTATTTGAGGCATTGGGGAGACAGCAGTGAACAAGCCATATAAAGTTCCTACTCTTATGAGGATTATCATTTAGTAATGGGATATAGACAGTTAACAAATAAGCATGTCTATATCATATGGAGTGCCAGGAAGTACAAAGAGAGGAGATGGAGCCTGCTGGGAGAACAGGTGATGTCTTATTTAGGAGGGTTGTGGAACCCTCCCACTCTAATAAGGTGACATCTGAGCAGACTCTTGAAGGAAGTGAGAGAGTTAGGATTATGAATATTTAAAGAAAGTTCAAGGCAGAGGGAAGAGCTTCTTTGGTTTGTTCTAGGAATAGCAAGATGGTCAGCGTGGCTGGAGCAGAATGAGTCTGAGGGATAATGGGAGGAATTGAGATGACAGAAGTAGGAGGGGTCATCCGATAGGGTCTTGTAGGTCATGATGAAGACTTGGGGTTTGACTCTGGGTGAGATAAGAAGTCATTGGGAGGAAAGAAAGAAAGTCACTGGGGCTGTTGGGGTAGGTGCCTCGGGCATAGAAAGAACATGCTAGATGTTCTGAGGAGGAAGGACTGTTAGGGGACAAGGGTAGGAAAGGAGTGATCATATGGGAGGTTACTGTAATAGTCCAGGTAAGAGAGGGTGGGGACTAGGGTGGTGGACATAGGAGTGTTTGGAAGCGGTCAGATGGGAGATGTATTTGTAAGGCTGACCCAACAGGATTTAGCTGACATCCTGGATATGGGATGTAAAAGAGATGCATCAAGGATGACTCCAAGATGCTTTTGGTGGAAGGAAATTTCCTTTTACTGAGTTGTGGGAAACTGGGTGAAGAGCAAATTTAGGTGGGGGATGGGAGGAATCGGAAATAAAGAGTTTAATCTGGGGCATGTTAACTTTGACATGTAGGTGGGGTTGCTGAGTAGGCAGCTGGATATATGAGTCTGGAACCAAGACACAGAGAGTTTACATAACTTACCTAAGGTCACACAGCTAGTAGTAGGAGGGGGAGATATGAACTTAGACCATTTAGCCCTTATGAGCTTACTCTTAATTACTAACCACATCCTGCATCAGAATCCTCCACCTTCCTTTATGAAATGTTTTTGTGTTGTTGGGGATACTTCTTATGGGTCAGCCCTGTATTTTACCCCATTCCTGCAGCCCATGTGGTTTTGGTTTTCTTGTTTCTCATTGCAGGTTTACTGCTGAGGTCAGTCAACCTTCTAAAAATGAGTAGGATGCTTTAATAATGGCTATATGCTAGAAATAAAAAGCTGTTACAGAAAAATGAAAATATCTCTTGTACTTTTGGACCCTGGCTTAATTTAGCATATCTGCAATAAGTAGAACGAAGAAACAAAGAAATCTCTTAGGAAGTCACTGACTGACATTGACACTTTCCTTCTGTATTGCCTTAAAATTCTGCATAATTATATTCTGTGTATTTTTTATTTGGGCTGAAATAGGTGGTACAGATGACAACAGTTTTCATAAGAAATATTGAGAACAGTGATCACGCTGTTTGAGGAGATGCCCTTAATGCTTACTTTTGTTCCTTATATCCACTGTGGTAATAATACTGTGAATAGTGCTTTTACTAGCATGTAACTAATCATACAGAAGATATTTAATGAATGAGTGACTTTTTCTTATGCTTTCCTATAACAGTAATTGAAACTCAATTTTCCTGGAGCTATTTTATCAAAGAATAGAATACTAGAGCTGGCAGGGACTTTAGAGTTTTTCCACCCCAGGACCCTCATACTACATATCGTGGATAAGAAAACCAGGGATAGGTGGTGGCCAGGCTAGAAGAAGGGTCCAGACTCCCTAAGCCATAGCCCCGCTACGCTGAGGGGCATATGGAATGTCTTTTGGTTAGGAGCTGGGACTGCTGCTGGCCAGGCTTTGTTTCCTGAATTCCTCTGTGTATTCTTCACCAGCCTTTATGGCATTTCTGGATGTTCTCACCACCTCCACGCTCCTGAAACATTGCAACACTCCCAAGCTGTGGCTCGTTGTGCAGGTGTTACGAATGGGGATGCCATACTGAGAAGCAATACCTCTGAGCTGCCTTGTGCTTTTTCTGTGACTGCGTCATGTGGACATTCCCTCCTGAGCGTCCCAATCTGTGGAGTTTCAATGACCTGTTCTCCCAATCCATCCAGCTCATCATGTCCTAAGTATTCAGAGGCTCAACTTTGTTTCAGTCCATCAAGAGTTTATGTTCTATGAGAGAGTTTGAGATCGACTTCATCCTTATTACGCTCACTATGAAAAAGTGCCAGTAGAAATAAAACAGCTCATACATCTAAATGATTTAAATTAAGTAAAATAAAATTTTCCACTCTTTTGAATTAGGCCATTAAAACTATAGCTTAGCCTAAGTACAGTATTAATGAGCAATATCGCAGGAGAGTATTAATTTTGCATTTCCTGACATAAAAATTTAAAACATGCAATTTTAGCTTTGCTTTAGGTAATATTTTGTATTCCCTTGACTTTTATTTGGAGACCCCAGAAATTAGGGTAAAAATGGGATAGTTCAAAATCAGATGGACTGAGCTCACGTGGAGGTATATGCTACCCTCTCATCTCTGCGTTCTATTGCAGACTAAACCAGATCAAGTATCATGTGGCATTTCATACCATCAAAGCATTAGTGGTAATGGTTTATGTAAAATAGACCTTTTAGACCTGTTGGTTTAATATATTCTGCATTTCTACCTTTAATAAAAAGATGTTCTAATTAAGATAGGCAAGGGTACAAAGATTGGGACCCCTAGTGGTTAGATGGATAGCTTATTCACAGCCCAGTGCTAATAGTGTAGCAATGTTGAGGCAATATGCCATCCATGCAGCTGGGACCGCTCTTCTGGTCCTAAGTCATGTTTAAGGGCCAGGATCTAGGCTCTGCAGAAGTCGGAGAATCCCTGAGACTGTGGGAAGACTGTAGGTCACTCACCGGTGCAGGCACTTTGTGAAGTCTCATGGCTTTCCTTTGGCTTTAGACACTACCAATCACATCAAATCAGAGGTGTAGAATTATACCCCAGAGGGCTTTTCAGCCACCAGAGCAACCCTGTCCAACAATTGCTTTCTTGGAGCAATGGCCATGTCCTTAATCAGGCAATCCAATTAGCCACACACAAATTACGACATCCTTGTACCTAAAGCAATTCGTCTGCAAAAAATTTAAAACCTCCCTTAAGAATTTGCAATCAAGGAAAACCCTTTTCTCCCTCATTTTTTTAAATTGAAAGTTGGACACAGGACAGAATAAGGCAAACATTTCCGATGTTGAGTGTTGCCTAAGAGATTCTAAAGTATCAGCCAACATTTTGTTTGAATAAGTTGTGAGTGAGAGAGGAACACAGAGGGTAAGATTGGTGGTTTAATCGCATCATGTTCCCTAACAAGAGATGGCAAATATTGTATTTGATAAAAAATAGACGATGTCTTATTTCCATTGTTATCTAGTCATGCAATGAAAGATTGCTTGTCATAGCCTGCAGCACTGTCAGTCACAAAGGAGCAAAGTTAACCCTCATTTTCCTGATCTTTGCAGCACTCAGCTTCTCTGAGAGTAAAAGAATAACTAGGAAGGAGCCTGCATGGTAGAGCATTTGTGCTTTTTTAGTTTTCCATTTAGTTCATGCAATAACCATTTGTGTATTGTTCTTGACCAAGCACAAATCACTTTGTATTTAGAGATGTCTGAGAATTCTCAGGCTGGGAGGGGTGGCTCATGCCTGTAATCCCAGCACTTTGGGAAGCTGAGGTGGGCATATCATGAGGTCAGGAGTTCAAGACCAGCCTGGCCAACATGGTGACAGCCTGTCTCTACTAAAAAGACAAACATTAAAAAGACAAAAAATGCCTGTAATCCCACCTACTCAAGAGGTTGAGGCAGGAGAATTGCTTGAACCAGGGAGGCAGAGGTTGCAGTGAGCCGAGATTGTGTCACTGCACGCCAGCCTGGGCGACAGCGTCTCAAAAA
>NW_016107416.1:3656043-3780279 GCF_001604975.1 Cebus imitator
AAAAAAAAAAAAAAAAAGGAAAAGAATTCTTTTACACTCCAGCTCTTTAAGGAAAAGGAAATCTACTGCCTGTCTTACAGGGGTTTCTTGCTAGATATAGTTTTAGAGATGGAAGAGAGTTCCTAAAGTCAAATCCAAACTTCATTTCACACATGAAGATTCTGTGGCTTCTGTGGCTCAGGAGATAAAATGATACAGTTAAGATTATACAACGAGTCATTAGAAGACTAGGGATTAAGTGTCAGGGTGCCTGACTCCATGGCCTGTGCTTTAATACTACTGTGAACCAAACTGGACAGGAAAATTGGTTAGGGATGAGGGCACAACTTCCAGGAGTCTGTATTTATAGACACCTCTGCATAGAAATGAAAACATTTCTATTTATGTCTTTTTTTTATGCTGAGCATTCATAGGTCCTCAACAACAAAAACCTTATGAGAGCTTTGGAATTTATTTTATAGTCAGATAAAGCACATAAATATGAGACTTTTTATAGATTAGACCCAGATTAATCAAGTCCAGCATTCTCTCTTTCTGTGGAATACATCACAAATCACCATAGCTCCTCTTAATCATTTATGAATGTCTTATACATAGATTGTTTTTGAAATTAACTTTACTCTTGCTTTATAAAATATAACTGTCTTTTGCTGTACCTAAATATGCCCCTTGCAAATTCAGGCTGTGTCTTCCAGCACCCTAGCATTTAATGAAGAACTCCATTTTCAGCTTATCTGCCACCACATTTACAGACTGAAGTTCCTAATATTTAAGACTTCGTATAGTGGCCTCTCGCTGCCAAATCGGTGTGACTGTCCTACTCTGAGCTATTTGTAGCTCCACTTTTCTAAGGCTGGGGAGAGTAAAACCAAGGAAAATGATGGCTTTCTCAAGTTATACTGAAAGTCACTGGCAAAGCCAAGAACAAAGGCTTCTGATTCTCAATTTCCAACTCCCAGTCACAAATGTCCCATTATTAAAAAAAAAAAAATGTGCTTTTCATCGTTTGTCCATTTGCTAGTAAAGATATCCAAGTCAAAAATGCAAATGTCATTTACTCAGTACTTAATGGCCGAGGCACAACTTTTGATATGAATGGAAATTCATTTTGGGATATGGCGGTAGAATAGCAAAGCATAATTAAAAGGGGAATGTTTCTACTGATGTTGAAAGCCAGTGTGCTCACTTAATGATTGAGCAGGAAAATTCAAGGAGAGAATGAAGACATCAGATAACGATTTTTCTATTGTTCAGGGTAGTGTCTTAGGTATGCGGTCATTGAAAGTCCTCCATTTTATGTGAGGAAATATATTTTTTATTTCCCTCAATGTCTTGACATTGCTGCTGCTTCTCTTCTGGTTGGGGAGGCTAGATATTCTACCAAATGAAATGTTGAGTGGAGATGAGAAAGAAAACAAACCGTGTTGTTGCTGACAGGGATAATTTAAAAATCAACACAGTGCCTACTATGTGCCAGTTACCAAGCTAGGCTCTGGGGAAGTAGAGTGAGTAAAACACAGATGTCACCTATGTTAGATAGGCTATTCGGCACAAGTGATCAGAAATAAACATAAACTGGCTTGAGAAAAAACTCAGTTAAGTGGTTCACATAACTTAAAAGTTCAAGCCATTGCTTGACAAGAGTTCAAACGATGTCACCAGTCTCAACTTGTCTTTTCCACCTCTGTTCTGCCCTCCAACATGTCCACTCTATTTTAAAGGAAGGATTGTGTGGGGCAAGATGTGTTCATTGATCCAGCACATCCCACAGGGCAAGTGCAGAATTTCATGGTGTCTTACTGGCTACCACTGGGGATGCAATGCTTTGACTGATTTTGTTCTAGTTCCATCCAAACTCCATGGGGCCTACAGGAGGAAGTTGTTCTTCAGAAGAAAATTAGTATACCATTGCTGTGGGATGAAAGAACGTTGAACATACAATTTCTGTTCTGCTCTCCTTGAGGAGCATATGTTTCAGTGGAGATCAGTTTACTGTCATTTTCACCGCCCTCCTCCTGGGAAACTGTGAAGCATACATGAGAGCAAAAAGGATTATGGTGATTAACGACTTGGAAAGATCCATCAGCAGACTGTTGCTGCTGATCCATCTGCTGACTGGAGACTCCCCCAAAGTGGACACACACATACACACACACAACAAGATTGTGACGATATTATACCTGTTTTAATCATCCCCCCAAAATTAACATTGTGTCCATTGAGCAATCGTTGCTTTGTTCCTGTGTATACAGATGTTTCTTTACCTGCCATCTTTCGCCTCCCTGACTTCCCATTTCTTTAAAAATAGTCACATTTTAGACTTTCATATTGCATGTCTAAATTTCACATAGCAGAATTTTCAACAAATTAGAGTGCATTGTTTGTTCCCTTGTTTTAATTCTTGGGAACATTTTGGGAGACAGGCTATACAAAAGACCTGATGTGCCTCAAAGCTGTAATATATTGTCAGGATTGAAATGCTAATAAGAGTCTATAGAAAGAACAGTTAGCTTAAAAGAAATAGTGAGCTTAAGTAGAAAAAAAAGCAAATTTTGAAGAGATGTGAAAGGTGTTCCCAAGAAAAGGGTTATAGTTTAATCATACTAGGACAGTCCATTACGGAAAAGAAAGAAGTATTTAAGATTCAGCTGGGGAGGCTATAGACGCAACGTTATTTCCTATGATAAAAAACCCCATAGGGTTGTTAAACTAGCCTTGTAAGAAGAGTGTCAGTGGCCTGCAGAACAATAGCAGGCACAGATGTGTGAAATGCATATACAGCTCACCACAGCAAGGCATCCAAAGTGGGTCACAGCACTGGAACCATTATTAAACGTGTTAGGTGTAGATTGGAACTCATTTTAGGGTTAACATAAACTTTTTTTGACCATCTTACTACTGTTGGGTGCTTTATAGACCTTGGCAGCAAGTTTTAATGTGTGGCTCATTAGAAGGAATGGAATGTTGGGATTTACTGGATAATACTTGAGAGAAATCTCTCCTGGGGAAACTTTGTGCTTTGCCCAGAAAGACAGTTCTTTGATAAGAATAAAAATAATAACTTGTTCCAGCACCTTCCTCTAGGACAATAATGTTATCTTGATTTAAGTTATGCCTTTTTCTTTGTAAGAGCTCAAACTGAGTTTTATGTGGAACATTATTTCTGTTTATCATCACAAATTCCCTTTGAGGAAAGTAAGGGGTAGGCATTACTATTCCTATTTTAAAGTTGGGGAAACAGAAGTTCAGAGAAGGACAAATAAATCCCACTGCTTTAATATGCAGGTGATAGCTTAGTGCAAGTCCAAATATCTGTCATTAATCTCAAGAAGCTAAACCAGCTCCCCAAAGCTGTATGATAATTCCTTCTTTCCTTCCTTTCTTCCTTCCTTCCTTCCTTTTGTTCTTTTCTTTCTTCTTTCTTTTTCTCTTTCTCTATTTTCTCTTTCCTTCCTTTCTTTCTCTCTCTCTCTTTCTCTTCCTTCCTTCTTTCTTTTTTTTTCTCTTTTCTTTTCTTTCTTCTTTTTTGAGACAGGGACTTCCTCTGTCACCCAGACTGGAATGCAGTGGCATGATCATAGCTCACTGCAGACTCAAATTCCTGAGCTCTAAAGATCCTCCCACATCAACTTCCCAAAGTGTGGGGATTACAGATGTGAGCCACCACAGCTGACCTGTATAATCATTCTTCAGAGATTTTGCTGTAGTTCATAGGAAACTCAAGAACCATCTCCTGCTTTGGAGGCCATGAAAGAGAAATCCGAGCTATCATCTCTCAGTGTTGATATGATGAGTTTGTGTCTAGTTTCCCAGCTGCTCATCTGTGGTTTTGGTCTGATTTGCAGGTTGGTCCCTTGTTTTTACCTTACTCGAGTATGTGCCCCAGTTTGGACTTTGCCTCAGAACTCCAAACTCTGAACTCTTTGATTTTTCATTTTTTAAAAAATTAAGGACTAGGGGGACTTTGAGAAGGAGCCAAGAGTTATCTTCTATTTGCTCTTCACTCTCTCACTCTCTTCTCTCAACTCTCAGGGAGCCTTATTGCCCTACCCTGTGATGCTCCCACTGAATATTACCAGCCCCAGGTGTGAATCAAATTGAAAACCATTGTCCCAGAACTCAGCCCACACCCTGTATAGCTATAGCCTGACAGTCTTAGCAGAATCCCCTGTAGACCAAGCACACAACTGCTGATTGCTATTAGGTCCTAAAGACACAATCAACAGAGTCCACGCATCAGGAGTTCCCAGTATTGGTTGCTCTTGAGAATCACCTGTGGAGCTTAAGAACTATATGGAGGCCTAGCCCCTGCTCTCTAGTAATTGTAATTTAACTAGTCTAAGGTAAAGCGGAGACCTTAGCATTTTTGTATATGCTCTCTAGGGTTGAGAGCCATGGACCTAAGTCCCGAATGTGATAGTCTGTATCTGTACCATCATGAACAGTCCCACATCCTTTGTAAGTGCAAGGGAACATAATGAAATACAGAGTGTTGTGGAGCTGGTCCTATGGAATGCACTCCACGTGTGTTCTCTTATTGATTCTCATGATAACCCTGTGGGATAGTTACTTTTATGATCCTCATCTTTCAGATGAGGAAAGCGAAGCCCAGAGAGGTTGAGCAAGTTGCCTAAGATCACACCTCAAGAAGTGACCAAAGGTGTCTCTTTGGCTCCAGAGCTGAGGTACATCAGAGCCCCTACACTACAAAATATTTGCGGCCATGTAAGCTCTGTGTCTCTAAGTTAAAACCTGTGTTGCTTCTGGTAGTCTCAATTCAGTAGTTGAAATCTCTCCAAGTCCAGGCAGAAACAGCAAGCAGACACTAAGGCAAATAAAACACTTAGGAAAAAATATTTTTTATCTGTATTATGGAAGCCAAGCTTTACATGCCTCCAGCCTATCTCTAAAGAGGAACAGAGGGAACAAGACTCATTGACATTTTAAGTCCCGTTCTCCAGTGCAGTCTTTCACAATCCACTCCCAGGTTCAGGTCCCTCCCCAACCATAACCCACATGGTAAGAAACAGGAGGCTTCATAGGAGCAAATACAATCTCCAGGGCTTCATAGGGTATTAGTTTCTGAGTTTTATTTGTGTGGCATGCAATACCTACTCAGAGCACCAAAAAGTTTAAGGGTGGACCCTAGCTTTCACTAGCTCCCTTACCCCAAGGATATCTTTATTGTCCCATTTGAGGGATATGCAAGTGCAAGATGACAGAGGCTAGGTCATTGCCTGATGAACAATAAGGAAGGGGAAGAAATCTTAACCCAAGAGCTTTGAATCCATCTCCCTGCTAAACTATTCCCTAGTCAATGTCAGATGGCTGTATGCTGGGAAGTTCAGGTGTGGGGAAGCCTTGTGAGCATCTCTGTCAGGTACCTCCACCAACATTTGCATATGACACTTAGTTGAAGTGGGCATTAAAGTCAGGTTTCCAGGAAAAAACATAGCTTGACACCAAGAGTTGAAAGAGAGGGAGAGAGAGGCTACTTCCTTTCTTTGGATAAAGGGAGGGAGGGGATGACTGGGGCACTAGGGCAGTTTACAGACTAACTATGTTTAAACACATCTTTTTATAAATGTAGCATGGCCTCTTCTCCTGAAATACTGACCAATACTCTCTCCACTCCCCACTCCTAGTAGTTTTCCCCACTCCTAGCTGCCGTTCCCAAATCCAGGATCCCAGGATATCCCCATTTTCTAATCAGAAGAGCAGCTTTTAACTAGGTAATGCTAACTCAGTGAGAATCAAAATACATGTAATCAGAAATGGAAGGGTCTTACTGTCAAGTTTAGGGTGATCAAGTGTCCTGGTTTGCCTCATTCTGTCAGCTTTACAATGGAAAATCCTGCTCCCAGCAACACTTCTGTTCCAGGCAAACTGGGAGGGGCTGTTGTCACTTTGTAATGTCCAGCTCCCTAATTTTACGGTGAGTCTCCATAGCAGGAGAGGTTACTTGCTACAACTTATTCATAAATATTTGCAGCTTCCTTTTCTAGTTGTTATACAAATGCTCATTGAAACTTGCTCTAATCCCAGAGGGGCTCCAGGGGTCGGGCCCTTCTGGCACATCTATGAATTAGGTGAGGAGAGAATGATTTTCTACAGCCAGTTATGAGTCAGGGCTAATTTTCAAAAAAGCACATTCTCCTGCCTCCTGAGACATTTATGGAGCCGTCTGGTTCTCATGAATGCATTTGTGTTACCCAAGAGTGTAAACAACCGTTAGTTCTTGGTGAACATGAGTTCGCTCAGGCGGTTCTCTCTTGCATTGTGACTGCAGGAGACTGTGCTAGGATTCCTACTCTTCCTAATATAATGCAGAAATTATTGTTGATATTTAGTGACAAGGTCTTTCCTGGGGAAGAATAAAGATCAGAAAGCACCTTGCTTTCCTTTCCTTCCAAAATATGTAATTCCACAAAGGTAATTAAAAAAAATCTCTCTTCTGAGGCAAAAGGCATTATTACATTTAAGAGTCAAAATGCATCTAATTAAAATCTGCTATTTTCTGCTCAGAGAAAAAAACTATAGATTAACCCAGAATTTATAACTGCATTTTAATAAAAATTTGTGTTTAGCCAGATGTGGTGGCTCATGCCTATAATCCCAGCACTTTGAAACGCTGAGGTGGGTGGATCACTTGAGGTCAGGAGTTCAAGACCAGCCTGGCCAACATGGTGAACTCCATCTCTACTGAAATGCAAAAATTAGCTGGGCATGGTGGTACAAACCTGTAATCCCAGCTACTTGGGAGACAGAAGCAGGTGAATTGCTTGAAACTGGGAGGCAGAGTTTGCAGTGAGCCGAGATCACTCCGCTGCACTCCAACCTGGGCAACAGAGCGAGATTCCGTCTTTAAAAAATGGGTTTAAAAAGATCAATACCATTAAAGATCACTGCTGAACATATTTCATTTTAATATAAATTTTTTCATTAATGGCTAATTTCCTCTTTCTTGTTTTGGGGGTAAGGTGTAATCAGTATTTAATACTCACTCTTTCTTATGGAACAAGACTAAGGACACCCTTTTAAGAAAGACCATTACAGTTTCTACAACTTCATCCTCAGGGCTTGAGATACTCATTTTTAGTGTTGCTGGATGTTAAAAACAGATGTAAGAGCACTAAACATAAAGTTAAGGGTACATGATGCAGAGGGGTGGTATAGTTGAGTCATTTGAGTAAGTGTTATTGAACACTTACTGGGTACAAAGTGCTGAGCTTGGACTGCTCAAGATTATAGAGCTTGGAAAAACTGTGTTCTTCCATGTTTACCGAATGCAGGAATAGCAATGATGCACCACCTAGGCTTTAGAGTGAAAGCCAATTTTGTTGTTGTTGTTGTGAAATGATTTTATGTTTAGAATCTTATATTTTACTGTTAGGCACATTTAAAAATTAAGTCCCTTAAAATGTTTCCCTACTGTGAAAATAGGCTTGGATAAGCTACCAGGTTGAAGAGTACAGCAGATTCAGGGCGCAGAGACATTGCTGGTGTGCCACTTGATTCTGGCTCACCTCCGATTAGGCAATTAGTTGCACATTATTTGAGGACCCAATTTACTTTTACATTTTAAAGTTGTAAAATGCAAAATGATTTTTTTCACTCCTTAATTATGAGTAATAAAAATTTAAGGGAATATAAAGTTTAACTTGTCTGTTAATTGAGGGGAAAAAGCCATGTTAAATCAGTCAAGAACAGAATGGTCACTGAAGAAACACAGAAAAAACTGCCGGTGAGGATCCCATTTGCTATTTTAATTAGCATCTGTCAGTTAGAAGCGAATGACAGCGGGGAAGGAATCCTGATTAATAAAATCATCATCCCAGTTTGAAAGGGAAGGTCAAACAGAACACAGTGTCTCATTTGATATCATTTTGAGGGTCTTATACACCTACATTTCTGGAATCCTCTTTTACAGCTCATAAGACCAGTCTGTTAATCTGACCACTCAATTAACTCTGGGTATAATTAACTGCCTGCATGGCCCTGACTGGCACCAAAGCTCATTGTCAGCAAGATTAGTGCATCTGGCTCACGTGAGGAGGGTGACATGGTTTCCTCTCCTGCATACTGACTGAGGGGTAGGAGAGAGGGGATGTTATGAGTCACTCCCTGATTCCCACGTCTCTACACCATGGCTGTTCCTCTATGAATTTGTCCAGAGCATGCAGGGGAACTGTAAGAATATTACCTGGTCCATGAACAAATTTCACAGTGCAATGGGACCAATTTCAGCAACTAGTTTGGCAGCAAAACTATTCTAAGTCATAAAAGAAAGGCTTCTAAGCCTAAGTGATATTTAATCACTGAGAAACAGCCAACCTGGTTTCCAACCCCTCCTGTGAAATTAGTAAGCAGGGCATCTGTCTGCATCTTAACAAACAAGGTGCAGATGCCAATCAGCACTTAGCAGGGCTCTGTCAAATGGTGGCTTGTAAGCCGCTGCTTCCAAGGCCCTCCTTTCTCCAGGCTCAGCATAAAGTAGAATCTCAATTTGCTGGCCAAATTTAAATTTTATCCATCCAAACTTTTGCTATTGAAGTAATGCTCTGGTTGAGGACTTGTTAATCTCAGTGACAGTGGATTATGACCATAGCCTCAGCCTGCCTCTCACACACTCCCTGCCAGACCTCCCCATCACATACACCTTTTCTTTCTTTTAAAAAAAATTTACTTTAAGTTTTGGATACACGTACAGAACAGGCAGGTTTGTTGCATAGATATACACATACCATGGTGGTTTGCTGCACCTATCTATCCATCACCTAGGTTTTAAGCCTCACATCATTAGGAATTGCCCTAATACTCTCCCTCCCCTTGCCCCTGCCCCGCCGTGTCCATGTGTTCTCATTGTTCAACTCCCACTTATGAGTGAGAACATGAGGTGTTTGTTTTTCTGTTCCTACACATACACCTTTTTCTAAGAAGGTAATGGGGAGCAAGAAGGCACACTAGCTGTAGAACAGCATTTAAACAGGAATGATGTGGAAATATCCAGATGAATGATGAACGTTTTAAGGACAGAAACAAAAACGTTTGGAAAGTGTTGACTGAACCATAAACATATAAGCAATTGGTATTATTGCTGGTATTACTATTTTGGTCATATACAGATGAAATCAAATCTTTGTAAATGCTGACCTAGGAATCCCTTAGGACAACTGAAAGCATCCTAAAACAAAAATGGTTCAGTGGTGATCTTAGTGGAAATAAATATGAAGACACTATGTAAGATGCCTCTTCACTGAAGTAATTTTGTTTTTAAGTAGAGAAAGAAAGATAAGGGATGGGGAAGAGAAAATATGTATGTTTGTGTGTGTGTGTGTGTGTGTGTGTGTAAGGGAGAGAGAGAGCAAGCAAAAGAATAAAATGAGCAATTAAATAGTAGAGGAAATCTATTTTGAAATGTGAAGATAGACTTTAGTAGTAACTAATGGGAGAAATTTACATTATTTATGAAAATTTCACAAATTCTAAGAGCTCAGTTGACTCAGGAAACCTAGTGGGGCTAAGTCTGGAAATAAGGGTATGAAAACCTAAGAAAGAAAATTCTTCTTTTCTAAAAATTTCCTCATAAGTACAGCAAAGTCTATTTGAGTAATTCAAGTGACTGGTCCTGATCCTCGTTCCAAGCTTGTCAGCCACGGGACTTGGTGCTATTGCTTTCTACCCCGGAAAATAGTAGTCACACTAATAGTGCCTACTCCATAAGCTTGCCAAGAAGACTCCATGGGGCGATGCATGTGAAGCACTGAGCACAGTGCCCAGCTCATAGTAAGCACTCCATATGTGTTAGCTGTTACAGAATTTCAATCTGGGACACATGAAAGCTTGTAGGTCCTGAAACCTAAAAATCAACGCATATGGTGATGGTTGCACAATTCTGTGAATATATGGAAAACCATTGAAATTATTCATTCTAAATGGGTGGAATTGTATGATATGTGAATTATATCTTAATAAACATGTTACAGGGGAATAAAAGCAGAGAAAGAACTTTTCCTCTTTCTTTTTTTTTTGAGACAGAGTTTCCCTGTGTTGCCCAGGCTGGAGTGCAGTGGCGCCATCTCGGCTCACTGCAACCTCCTCCTCCCGGGCTCAAGTGATTCATTATGCCTCAGCTTCCTGAGTAGCTGGAACTACAACTTTTTTGTATCTTTAGTAGAGATGGGATTTCTCCAGGTTGGCCAGGCTGGTCTGGAGCTCATGGCTTCAAGTGACCCACCCACCTTAGCCTCCCAAAATGCAGGAATTACAGGTGTGAGCCATCAAGCCTGGCCAGTTTTTCCTTTTTTTGATAAGAGTTTTCTTCTTTGTCTGATATGAATGTGGTACAATATGAATGGCAGTTCTATTTCCTTACAGAGCAAATGCAGTTTTCCTAATCTGAACTTTAGTGTTTTCTTCAGGTGTGAGGGATATCCAAGATTGAAAGATTTTGAACAACCAGGGTTTAAATTTGTGGAAATAAACGAAAAACGGAATTGCAGAAATAAATGAGGGAGAGAAAGAGAGAGAGAGGAGAGAGAGAGAGGAGAGAGAGAGAGAGAGAGAGAGGAGAGAGAGAGAGAGAGAGAGCAGTCTATTCATTTGTAGCTTGCTATATAGCAAGGGAGTTACCAACTTTTTGGCATGGATTCTGGCCCCACCCAACTGTCAAGGAACAGCTGGGGCCAATTGGAGAGAGAAGCGGGCGGTGATTGAAATGTGGTGCCGGCCGTGTCCGGTTCCCTAGGTCTGCGGAACAGCATCGACGGTTGGATACCAGGATGATACTGGAGGGATTCTCATGGTTGGAGATCAGGTATTTTCCAGGATCCCCGACTCGGAGGTGGAGACTTGCCGGAAAGGGAATGGGGCAGGTCCTAGCTCCGAGTTTGGACGTTGTTTAAGGGAGTTTCAGTGAGGCTGTAAGATTCCCATCCTGGGGGTGGAGATGTCCGGGGCATAGATGGTCTGGCTACTCTCCATGTATGTATTCAGTCTCTCAAAAACAGATCCCAGGCCGGGCGCGGTGGCTCATGCCTGTAAACCCACCACTCTGGGTGGCAGAGGCAGGTGTATTTCCTGAGGTCAGGAGTTTGGGACCAAGATAGTGAAACCCCGTCTCTACTGGAAATACACAAATTAGCCAGGCATAGTGGTGGGTGCCTTTAATCCCAGCTCCTCAGGAGGCTGAAGCAGGAGAATCGCTTGAACCCAGGAGGCAGAGGTTGCAGTAAGCTGAGATCACGCCATTGCACTGCAGCCTGGATGACAGAGCAAGACTCCGGCTCAAACAAACAAAGAAATCCCATATTTGGCTAAGAATTCCTACTAAATAAGGATGAAATGTCTCAGCTAAATTCTTTATAACAGCTTTCTGTAGCTCAAGAATAATAAGAATTAGGAAGAATACTGATAGAGGAGGAGAATAGAACAGAAAAAGAGAGAGATACATTTTAAAATCTAAGTGGTAATGCAAGGTTTTAAAACCTGTCAGCTGCTCTGCCAGCCTGAGTGGCACAGGCTTTTCTCATTTGACTTCGAATTGGAGGTGGTCCCAGTTCACCTTTTTCCCTCTCCCTTTTGCACTGACTGGTGTATGCCCACAGAAATGTGCAGAAGCTTAAGCCACGAAATGGACGTAATGGCCTTTGAGGATGTGGCTATGAAATTTACTTAGAAGGAGTAGGCTTTCCTGTGTGATTTTGTGATGCTGGAAAAATGCATAGGAGTCTGGCCTAGTTTTAAGTTGTGAGATTCTTAAAACTTAAAACCCATGAGTCAGTTGTTCGGCAGGATAATCAAGAGGAAAAAAATTCCAATGAACAGAAAGTGGTAAGAATAACAAGGAATAACTCCTGGTCTCCATTTTAGGAGAAAACTGGGAATAGCATGTCATTAAAGTTCAGCACAGAACAAGGAGAGAGATTTGAGAAGTCATATGTAGATAGCATCTATAAAAGTAATGAATGTAATCAGTGTGGAAAAACCTTCAGCCATTTTCCAAATCTTGGTGTGCTGCGGAGAACTCCTGCTGGGGTCAAAGCCTATGAAAGCAGTATGTGGAAAAGGCTTTATGGATCATTCCTCCCTTGAGAATCGTGGCAGATCTCACCTGCACACAAACTCTATCATCGTAAGGAATGTGAACAAGCCCACTGTTGTCACTCGTATTTAAGGATTTCTGTACGTAGTCACAATGGAGATAAATGCTATACATGCAAGGAATGCTGGAAAGTCTACTGTTGTCCCTGATCTTTTAGGGAACATTGGAAAAGTGCAACACATATGTAAATAAAGGATATGGGGAAGTCTTTAGTCATTCTTCATATGCAGCAGGCAGACTCTGAGATATCCCCCAAGGACCTCTGCTTCCTGGTATTTACATCTTTGGGTAATTCCCTCCCTTGAGTTTTGGCTGGCCTAATAATTTGCCTGTGACCAATAGAATGTGGCAAAAGTGATAGAATTTCACTTTCATTATTTGGGTGCATAAGATTGTGACTTCCATCTTGCTAGTAGACTCTCTGATGCTGGCTTTGATGAAGCAAGGTTCCATGTTGGAGAGGCCCATTTGGCAAGGGGCTGAAGGTGGCCTCTAGCCAATAGCTGTGAAGGAACTAAGGCTCTCAGTCCAACTATCTTGCAAGGAACAAAATCCTGCCAACAACCATGTGAGTTTATAAGCAGATTCTTCCTGAGTTGAGCTTGCAGATGAGACCCCAGTCCTGTGATATCTTGAGTCAGGCTTTGTGAGACCGTGAGGCAGAGGACCCAGTAAATCATGGCCAGACTCTTGACCCACAGAAATTGTGAGAAAATAAATGTATTTTGTTTTAAAGCTGCTAAGTTTGTGGTCATTTGTGACAATAGGTAACTAATACATAGTCCTTCAGAACAATTAAGGCTTCACAGTGGAGAGAAGGCTTATGAATGTAAAAACTATAGAAAGATCTTTAATGAGTTTTTAAAATTTACATATGAGAACATACACTGGAGGCAGACTACCAAGATTTAAGGAATATGACCAAGATTTTGCCTGTTCTATATACCTTAAGATGTGTGAGAATTCACACTAGAGAAAACACACATGGGAGAGTCTTCGCTAATTGCTTACACGTTATTGTACATGTGAGAGGTAACACTATAGACAAACTATGTGACTGTAGAGTTGGAATTTATAAGTCATTTTCAAATCTTAGGTAATGTGAGATCTCAGGCTATGGAGAGATCCTATAAATATGAAAAATGTAGGAAAGTCTTTAGTTGTCCATTATTCCTAGGACATACAGAGAACTCCACTGGAGAGAAAGACTTCATCCACAGCGTTTCACTTACTGTGCACAAGAAAATGCCAAGAGAAAAATCTTGTAAAAGAAAATCTTTTTAGACTACAAATATGGTGCAATGTATGCTACTCGGGGGATGGGTGCACCAAAATCTCACAAATTACCACTAAAGAACTTATTCATGTAACCAAATGCCACCTGTATCCCAATAACTTATGGAAAAATAAATTAAAAATAATGTAGGTACTCCAAAAAATCACATATACCCCCAAATATGTATATATATTATGTATTAATTTTAAAAGATGCTTTGTTGTTGAAAATGCTAATGAAATGAGCATGTACTGTTGGAAAAATTGACACTAAGAGACTTACTTGACACAAGATTGCCACAAACCTTCAATCTATAAAAAACACAATATTTGTGAAGCAAAATAAATCAAAGTACAATAAAACAAGGTATGCCTATGCTCGTAAAAAAAGAAAATCCTTTTAAAATATGGATTTGCTTTATCAATACTTATCCTTAAAAAATTGATTCCTAGCTCATTAATTTCTACCTTTTATGTTCCAATATTAAGATAAGATGATAAATATCCCTTTAAGAACCATTCAGCAGTAGCATATAAATTTTGATATTCAGTGTTTTGATTATGTTTGGGTTATATAGAGATTATTTTATTTCTATTAGAAAATACTTTGAACTTGTGGGTGATTTGTGTATTTTTTCATTATCTCACTTTATGTTTTTTTCAGATTATGAAAGACTTACTAATTCATTGTAGAATTTTTTTTTCTTTTTTTTTGGGACAGAGTCTCCCTCTGTCACCCAGGCTTGAATGCAATGGAGTGATCTCAGGTCACTGCAACCTCCTGCTCCTGGGTTCAAGTGATTCTCCTGCCTCAGCCCCTCTAGCAGCTGAGATTACAGGAGCTTGAAACTATGCCCAACTAATTTTTGTATTTTTAGTAGAGATGGAGTGTCATCATGTTGGTCAGGCTGGTCTCGAACTCCCGACCTCAGTGATCCACCCGCCTCGGCCTCCCAAATGGTGGGATTACAGGCATGAGCCACTGCGCCTGGCCAGAAAATTTACTTTTAATGTTGAAATACAAAGTTAAATTCATTTGGCATCCCCTCCATTGTTAATATTTTGGGTTATTTATTTTCAACTTTCTTTCTGTGCAAAAGGAAAGGTTTTAATGGGGGGAAAAAGTGATATAGAGAGAATTCGTTGAGAGGAAGAGAAAGTCTTTTCTTTTATGAGCAAAATAAATTATCCCTTGCAGATGATGGTAGTAAATGGTAATAGGGGGCAGAGACTCAACATGTACAGTGGGACACATGGACTGTGGTGCTAGAATACTAAAAACATCACGTTTAGTTACATTTCACCTTGTGAAAGCAGTTTCAATTTTTTTTACTTATTTTAAGGCCCAGGATGGAAATACCATATCATTTTTCTTTCCCATTATCGTGGTTCCTGCATCAGCATAAACAACTTACCCTTGCTTAGCCC
The DNA here is from genome assembly GCF_001604975.1 of Cebus imitator. Taxonomy (NCBI): domain Eukaryota; kingdom Metazoa; phylum Chordata; class Mammalia; order Primates; family Cebidae; genus Cebus; species Cebus imitator. The sequence goes on from NW_016107416.1 coordinate 3,670,850, forward strand.
TTCAGAAGAAACTATATTGCAGTCCAGGAAAGTGGAACCCCAATCCCCAGTGTGGCAAATATCTGTTGTGCTTCCTTCTCAGCCAGTTAGGGACCCAGTTTAGATGCACAGTCCTCTCCATGCTTTATAATTTAAAATAGATTATTTGCTTTTCCAAGTGTAATAATGACAGAAAAATGCTAGTATGTTGGCAGTTACTATAGTAACCAGGAGCAACATAACTTCTTTTAAATGGGAAATGGATGCTTACCTCCAAGGTTACGCTTCATTTTCAGAAGCCAAGATGCAGTCATAGGCTTTGTGAAGATTCCGGCCCTGAGTGATATACCACAAGCTGCATATGTTTGTGTGTGTGTGTATGTGATTTGTGCATGCATACATATGCATAAATATTAATACAAAATCCATAAGAGACACTGATCATAGCTTATTTTTGAACTAAATTACTTTCTGACAGACATGGGATATTAATTGAAATGCAAACAATATTCAAGAGATAGATTTAATACATGGCTTCTTTTTATTATGATTTTTTTTTTAAACTTACAGGAAACGGTTCTTTCTCTTAAAGGACTAAAGGATGCTTGATAACTTTGAGTCATGCAAATGCATTTCTTTCAGAGGAAAAGAATGCCCTCTCATTAGTGAAATGACTGCCAATATTTACATTATTCTGGGTAGCCTGAAACGGAGCTCGGAGGATGAGCGTGAATGGGGAGAAGTCAGGTATTTTTAATCAGGATCAAAATAAACATCATGAGACAACCTGAAATGTGAGATAAATCTGATAGCCAAGTATGTCCAATCTGAACCATAGATGAACAGGTTGAGTACAGTAAAGTAATTTGATTCTTGGAAAATGCACTTTGAAATAGACAGCTTTATAATGTAGAATGATTGAAAGACTTTGAAATTCCAGGCAAAGTCATAAAAATATTCCTGCTTTTAAAAAAATATTCCTGTGCAAATCTATCATGGCATTTTAAGGAGTGCTGACTCTATAAATTCTGACTTTTATCAACAGCACTTCAATAATGTTCAGAAAATAAACTTCACAGGAAAACCTCGGGTGTTCAATTAGTGTTAAACGTTTTAGGGCAGAAACTGAGATAATGAAATTATGAGGACAACGGCAGCTTAATGTTTTGTGGCTCACAAGAGATTTATGCATTCCAATATAACCTCAAGCTACGCATATGGCATAATAAAAAAGAATGGATTCCTGACAAGGCAGGGAGTTTGACTGTACTTGTCTTAATACTAGTTCTTTGTCTTAACGGAAGGACTAAAAAAACCCTGCCCCTAACTTACTTTTAGTACAAATTCAGGCTTTACTTCTCCCCAAACCCCTGCCACAATTACTCAGATGACATTTGAATGCAGTGTAGCTTCTTTCACAAGAATTCTTTTCTGTTTAGTGCAAATTGCATTAGGCTCATAGTGGGTCCTGTGGGAATTGCTGGTTAAAAAAAAAAAATCAGTGGAGAAACGCCTGGCCTCTGTACTAAACAAGGGCGAGGGCTCACCCTTGCACAAGGTTTCTAGAACTTTACAGGAGGCTAAAACCGAATGAGTGGTGGTAACAGTCTGTGACAGCGTCATCTGGCTGTCCTCTCACCCTGCTTGCTAGCCCCGGTATGAATATGTTTTTCAGTTGAGTGGGAGTGGTCCGTCTTGGAGTGCTCCTGTGGACCTTTTATGATTTCTCTCAAGGCCAATTAGGTTGGAGGACTCTGGGAAAATTGCAAAGCCCTCGGAAACATTTCCATGTCTGACTATCAGGCATTCCCTAGCAGTCTGCAAAAATTCAAGAATTGCATGCAGTGAGAAGGCCAGAGGGCTTGTTCCTTGCGGACATCTGAAATGACTTTATATAGAGTCCAAAATGATAATCTGGAAATGCTGGTTGACTTTTCTTTTGTTGGCTGAGTATACTCTTCCATGGTTAGTGGGTGTGTCAATAAGCTAGGGTAGTGCCTGGGTTGTGGAAGATTACCCTTAGGTAGAAATTATCTCTTGATTTCAATGACCTTGTTAAAGTCTACACTTCTCTTCTGAATAACTGTTACTATGCAAGATGAAGTTCATGTTCATATACTGAAATGCATGGCCATCATCCAAGTACTAGTTCTTACAGGGGTAGAGGAATTAAAATTTACCAGAGGCAAGTTCTCTGGTAAATTTTACATTGAATGAAGGTTTGGAGTCATGGAGACCTGGGCCTAGATCTGACCCACCACTTGATCTTGGGAAAGTTATTTCGCTTCTCTGAGCTTCAGTGTCTTCCTCTATAAATGAGGATAATGGCTACCTAAAATGATGGTTATGAGTATTAAATAAGGTTGTATATATAAAGTACTTAGCCCAGTGGTTGGCACATAGTAAAAGCTCAATAAATAACATTTGTGTGTGTGTGTGTGCCAGAGTCTCTCTCTGTTGCCCAGGCTGGAGTGCAGTGGTGCAACCATAGCTCACTGCAGCCCCAAACTCCTTGGCTTAAGTGATCCTCTGGCTGTGCCCCGTTCCCCCCCACCCCCCACACAAACCAAGTGCTGGGATTATGGGTGTGAGCCACCACACCTAGCCTGCATTTCATTTTGTGAAACTCAGTTGAAAGGGTAATCCTCTCTTTAGAATCAGCAGCTGGCAATGGTAAAGCACATATCCATAAAACCCTTAACTCTTCCTGGAAAGTGAGGGTGGTGTACCTCCTCTACCTCTCCTGAGTTCTTTTTCTCCCCAGTAACCATGCATCCGGGATCCCACTTTCAGTGTTAGGCTTTTAATAAAGGTAGGAAATGGCACATAATGACAGACCTGAAAAGAATCTCAAGAGACCATTCTGCTTCTAAAAATAAAAAAGACAATAATAATGGCTACCTTGCTATATGATAGGACACTTAACTGCATTAAATCTGATGGGACCTTCTCAACAACAGATAAGTCTCACTGTATCCCCATTTTACAGCTGAAGAAACTAAGGCATAGAGAGGTTATCAGGCAGCTCACAGAAAAATGTAGCACTCAATCGCAGGTCCACCTGAAAGCAAAACACTTTATCTCAATCATGGTATCATACTGCCTTGTAGCAATCTAGGTAGCTGTCCATTTCCCTTAGAAATATTGAAATATCTTTTTTTTTTTCTTTGAGACGAGGTCTCGCTCTGTCACCCAGGCTGGAGTGCAGTGGCACGATCTTGGCTCACTGCAACCTCCGCCCCCCAGATTTAAGCCATTCTCCTGCCTCAGCCTCCCAAGTAACTGGGATTACAGGTGCGTGCCACCACGCTCAGCTGATTTTGTATTTTTTGGTAGAGATGGGGTTTCACCGTGTTGGCAAGGCTGGTCTCTAACTCCTGACCTTAGGTGATCTACCTGCCTTGGCCTCCCAAAGTGCTGGGATTACAGGCATGAGCCACTGTGCCTGCCTCCTTTTGAAATATCTTTAAGGAGGAGAGAGATAGCTTCAGTGTTTAGACACCTTTACAGTCAAGAAGTCTTCCTTGTATTTAGTTGTGATTTCATGCCTATGTAGTTTATTTATTTCGATAGGTAGTTTATAAAAATTGGAATCATGAAAACTTAGTGTGTTCCTGATCATAGCAACTGTTTTTAATTATATGAAGTTTAAGCCACCTATTAGTCACCTTTTCTACCAGTGAAATTATTCCCAATACTTCAGTATATAAGGGGGAATGTAGGAAAATAGGTGGTACCTGGAAGGGAAGGAGGCCAAAGAAAGCCTGGCAAGAATGATTTTGACTCAATCCAGCAGGGGGTACCCTCGCATCAGTGTGGGTAATCCCTGGGGTGTCCTGGTCAGGGAAAAGCAAGCGGGTATTTCTATTTCCAGACCTGTCAGTCATTGGTTAAGTATTGCCCCAGTGGGGACATAAATTTCCAAGCACTTTGAGCTGTCCGTGTGCACAAAGCAGGCTCATTCAGCCTAAGGACAGCCCCCAGACAAAGAGATGCAGGTGCTGGCTATTGGGAGCTGGTGTGCTTAAAAATGGAAAGACACCCGAGGGGTTAGGGGCCGAGCTGGGACAGCACCTCCCATGCTGACTAATGCTGGGACAGCAAAAGGATTTCCTTCTGGTGTGGACATTTCACATTCTGTTCATACTACTCAGGGTTGCATTTCCTTTCTCTCCTCTCAAGCAAGGAGAGAGAATCCTGCCTCTATTACAGAAGCAGCAGAGTAGGGTTGGAAGACTATGAATTTTGTGGCAGAGTCATTGGGTCATAATCTGGCATTTCCTACGTGTGTGATCCTGGGCAAGGTTGCTTCACATCCCGAGATCTCAATCTCCTCATCTGTTAATTAGGGATACAGCACTTACCACACAGGGTTGTTTTAAGGATGCGTTACAGAATGTATATAAGGTGCCTAGCACAGCCCAGCACATAGCAAATGCACAGAAGACTTTCTTTTACTTCTGTTGCTTTCTCCCCAAACGACCACAAAGGAAACAGATAAGATGCTTCCTTTAAATAATCTCCAGCACTGTCAAATTAGAGAACACCATTATTAAAGAGGCAGCTTCTGAGTGTACCTACCAGAAATACATTACCTTGCATGGAAATAGTCACTGTTGAGCATACAGGTGTAAAATTTTTCTTTTCTTGACTTGTGTCAAACTTGATCATTGAGCCCAAGATCAAAAACTCTTCCAAAAGGTCACCTATACTCCACAATGCTGCAGAATGCTTCTCTGTGCAGGCAGACCACTTTTACAGCTTAGGCTGCAGACATATAAAGATTCTTGTCATTAACTAAGAAACTGCATGCTGTCACATGCCAGGGCCTCCAATAATGGAGGTCTGCACATGTCTTCCGCAAACCAGGAGCTGATTTTTCTTTTCCTTGATAGAGCACGGCTGTCAAGGCTGCTCATGAAGTGTTTTCTAATTTGAAAATAACAGCATGACCTGGTAACTGTTAGGAGCCTTATTGCTTAGCATCGTGTAGAGAAAACACAAATGAAAATGTTACTTTGTAAGTGCCTGCCATGCTTAAATGCAAGAAGAAAAGAGCTCCTACAGATTATAGCCATTTCAGTGGCCGTTTATCCACTGGATCCAATATTGACCAGAGGATCCACGGGCTCAGTTTTTATGGATTCTAAAATGCATCTTGATCCCAACATACTCTTTCTGGAATAGATAAAAGGGACCTGCAAGTAATACCTCTGCTTGATCAAATCTAATAATTTGGGGGTTAGAACATGTTAATTTCTGTCTTTGCTTTTTGTGCATAAACTCGTAATCTTGTACTGTATTCATGCATATTACACGCACACACACACATGCACACACACACACACATGCATACACCCTCCTTTCCTCATTGCACATTCATTTTGTCCCTTCCGTTTTACATGCAGTACATGCAGGTCTTCCCGGCACTTATCATTTAAGTACATACATATATATGAATGAGTCTTGCAAAGCGATCCTCATTCTATAATTTTCTCCGAGTTGGGTAATCAGAATAGCCCCATGCTCTCATCTCACAAGTTGCCAGAAATTATGTTCACTTATGGCTCACTGTGGGGTCTCGAATCTTCCTCCGTGTGCACATGTTCCTCTTACTGATGCTAATGAAAGTTATGCATGCGTGTTACAGGGAGAAAGAGCCCTGCGGATGCTCTCTCCCACATACAGATTGAAAGGCTGGACTAAAAACCAAAATATCACTTTACTGTTTATTTTTATCACACCGGTTTTTATTAACCAGATCTTATATGACGATGTCCAGGCATCTCACCAGCATGATTATGCTGATGGGGAACATGTGCAACTAATCTCCTATCCTCTGATTCATAGACTGGGTTTCAGAAAGCTGGTGTGTAGGCAAGACTTCTGAGCCTCCCATATCCACAGTGAATGTGGAATTGTAAAGATCGGCTTCAGACTATTTGGACCACACTGGGATTTTCTCTGTAATTGATGAAGATCGTAAGGGACTTTTTGCTGGAAAACTGCAAATTCTCGGTTTGTCCTCAAAAAGCCTCTTGTAGTTCCACAGTCCTAAGAGGAACTGTTTCCAAAAGGAAACCATAAAATATGTTCACTAAACTTTCCCTCTGAATGAATTTTAAAAATATTTTTTTCACTGTCTCTCCCCCTCAAAAGTTGAAGTCACACTTTAAACAAACTGAACTTTTTGTAGAAGAAAATTTGATCACTAACATGGCCTCAAGAGTATAGATTATTAAATCATTCAACCAATTAAAGAAAATCAGTAACTTCTTGATTTACCTCTAAGGTCCCTAAACACTCACATCCCATAATACTACCATTATTCAAGCTACTAAGGACACTCTGTTTATTGCTTTTTGAGGAAGACACTTAAACAGCTATGCATAATATGGAAAAAGATCTCATTCTAGTCAGGTGAGAGTTATTTGTATTTCTACCTCAATGTATGATTAAATATGATTAAAGATATTATGTTGTAATAAGGTAACCTTGAAAAGTCACTCTGGGGGAAACTATAGCTGACGGATTCATTAGTTTAAATGTAGGAAATGGATGCAGCTGGTAAGCTGAATTCAACGAGTAAAAAATGGAAACAGTGGTGCAAGGCTTTCTGGCAAATTCTGCATTTGCAGCCAAGCACCGGGGTGAGGAGAGTGGTGGTGTGCAGCAGCTTCGGTAGGAAAACTAAGAAAACATTAATAGCAGAGCCAGAAACTTAGAGAAGGACCCATGTGAAGGACTGAAGCAAACAACAGTTTAAGAGCAAGCCCAAGAATCAAGGCTCTCCTGGGCCCAAAGAGGGTAGAGGCCATGGATGAGCTGAGTATGCACTCATGACATGGGAAACATTTATGGAGTGCTTATAGTATGCACAGTACCTTGTCCAGGTGTTTTACATCAGCCTGTTTAATTCTTAAAATAACTCCCAGAGGTAGATATTACTGGTTGTCATCCCTTTGCTCAAAGTGAGAAAATTGAGGTTTGGAGAAGATATGAGGAACTCGCTTAAGGTCACATAGCTAGTAATAGGCATGACATAGCTTATTCAAATTTAGATAGGTGATTTCAGGACCTTTCTTTTTACTATTTTGCAGTAGGACTTCATTGATTCCAAGAGATAAGGTGGCAGCACTAACCTGACTATATAGAAGCTCTAGAAATAAATCCCATATAGGAACATAGCACAATAAGGCAGGGACGACATATTTTTTTGTGCCTTGAAATCATCTATTTTTCACATCAATGTGTCAAAAGAGAGGCAGCCATGGTATAATAAGAAAGTTGGGCTTGTACACTGTTCAGCTTACCCAGCACAGTGCCTGGCGTTGGCATGTTCTCATTTAGACACTTTTATATATGACTCTGGGAAGAGGATGTTATGGTCTTTATGCTAGAAAGTGGCAGAGCCAGACCCCAAGGGATCTCGAGACTGACTAGAGGGCCTTAGGGAACAGCAGTGGAAAGGCATATCTTGAGACCTGCCTACAGTTGCCTGAGTAAAGAAAGAAGCAATGTGGAACCCACATGAGGGCCTCAGAAAGGAAGTCACTCTTCCGCTTCAAGAGCAAGAGATCAAAGCACAACTAGGAAGGTGATCGGCAGAATCAGACTTCAGGTTGTTGCCAAGTTTTAGATCCTTTGAGCGCTCTTCTTTTTTCAGGCTATATTCACTCCCTAGGTGGTTTCCTCTTTTCCCACAATTTAATGCTATTTCCATACTGATATCTACAAGATTTATATCTCTAGCCTTAATCTTTCCCTTGCCTGTATAATGTCAACTTATATATAAAATATATAATATGAAATGCCTAACAAGCACCTCAAAAATTTTCACGTCCAAAACTGGACTCATGATTCTAATGTCCCCTACCCCAAACCTATTCCTCACTAGGTCTTCCCACTTTCTGTAACTAGTGCAACATCCGTCCAATTGCTCATTTCAGAAACCTAGGCAGCTTCATCAATTCTTTTAACCTACCTCCCTACCTCCCGTTCAGTCTATTAGTAAGACCTATGAGATCTGTCTTCAAAATGCTGCATATCAGTGGTTGCCAAAATTGTCTGCACATTGAAATCAGCTGGGGAGCATTAAAAATTGAAGCCTGTGTCCCACCCTCAGTGACTGATCTTATTGGTCTGGGGTGTGGCTTTGGTTTTGGAAAATTGAGAAAACCTCCACCCTAGTTGATTATAATGTGCAGACAAGTTTGGTAACCATTAACGTATATCTCCATTCATTACACAGTATACCTCTTCACCTCTACTGCTTGAATGATTGCAGCACTTTCTAACTGATTGCTCAGGTTTTCGCTCTTTCCACCCACCATCCATTTTCTACATGGTTGCTAGGGTGAATTTTAAAAAAAATATAGGTCATAGCAAGTCACCTCTCTGTTTAAAACATCCTAGGGATTTTTGTTGCAGTAAATTCTAAACCCTTTATTAGGTCTTAGTTAATGGATTTGGATCCTTTGTTTCCCGCTGACTGCAGGTTTTCACCTGCTTTCATTCATGCTCTGCTGTAGCCACAGCGGCCTTCTTTTTGGGTTCTCTAACATGCCAAGCTTATTCCCATTTCAGAGCTTTTGCATTTTTCATCCTACTGTCTGAAGCCTCTTCTCCCAAGTTTCAGCACTGCTAACTTCCTCACCATTTAGGTATCAGCCTGAATGTCATTTCCTCAGAGAAGCCTTTTATAAAATGCTACCCTCCATTCCCACAATTCAGTCTCATATTTTCCTCTTTATTTTCTTTATAGTACTGAGTTCACATATTTGTTCTCTCTTTACCTGGTGTGTGTATGTGTGTGTTAGATCCACATTCCACCACTAAATCAGCAGCCTGATGAAAGCACAGCCTTTGTTTTGCTGTTGTTCATTCCTATATTGTCAGTATTTAGTACAGTTCCTGCCTTATAGTGGTTTCTTATTAATCTGTGTTAGCCAACTATCTGAAGGGCTGAATGTCTTATTCAGAAAGATGGCTCTGTCCTGGGGCGTATATCATTCAAGATTTGTACTTCACACAATACTGCTAGGACTTGGTGCTTGTGTTCCCCACTGGAAGGGCAAGTTAGGACCCCAAATCTGATTTGTATATTTTCTTTCTAGTGAGGAATGTCCTTAAATCTTTTATGGGACTCATATGTGGGAATTGGGCAGGGAATAGAGGAATAGAAAATTGTAGGATGTATTAGACAGAATAGTGTTTGCTGGGTTAGCAAATAGCACCAGCATTTCTAGTGGCTTAACACAATAAAAAGGTTCATTTCTGACTCACATGAAGTATGCTGTGGGTCTAGGCCACTCTCCAGGAAGCTCTCCTCCTTTGTATTGACAGCTCAGCATTCCAGACCACTTTGCTTTTGAGACAGCTGCCTGTCAACATGGCTAAAAAGGAGAAGACAGACAATTGCACACCAATTCTTAAGTACTTTTGTTTACATTGACTGGCCAAAACAAGTCACGAGATGCTCCCAGAGGACAGGAAAATGACAAATCTTGGCGAGTGAGTAGGCATGTCCACCACAGCAGGTACAGGTCGGGGTAGGGCAAAGAAAAGAAACAAGTAGGAGGCATTTGTAATGTGTAAGCCAGTGAAGCAATGCAGCCTCCACTTCTGGTCAATACTAGAAATGTAGTAGTGACACTGCATTTCCAAAACCAGATAAAAATAACAGAAATGAGAAGCTCTAGTAGAAATCACATTTGACAGCAGTCATTCCACATACTTCTCCATTATTTTTCACATTCCTTAGTATTCAGACATGAAGATCTTAAATGTTCAAGCCTTTAGAGACCCAGTAAGTCAGCTTTGTGAAGGGAAGATATTTGAGGCCTCTTGACATATATATCATTTTTTTTTTATTCGTTGGGTAACTTTACCAAGCTTTCCTCAAAACGTATATTACATATGGCAGAAAAACAAACCAAATGGACTCTTATCAGACTTCTCAGAAAAGTCCCAGACCTTAGTGCCCTCAAAATTGAATTATTACAGTATTTGTGATCAGGGTCTCCTTTGATCCAGCAGTTGGTAATTCAGGATGCAGTTGAACCGTAACCTAATTGGCATGCCATGCAAAGGTTGTTATATCTGTGTTTGAAGACTGAACTTACTGTCATTTTGCTCCAGGTGCACAATTCAACTCAATAACTCTGATCTTTCAACTTACTCAATTTTATAGACTACTTTCTTCCGTGGTCCTACTTAAACATTGAAATAAACAAAGGATCCTTGGCTGCCAATGTTAACCTGGAAACCTTAGGATGTACTTTAATCCAAATAAATGACTTTAGAATCGTGAGTCTCAAAAAGAAGCCCACATTTTCTGACTGTTTTCTGGCTCGGGGCCAAGTTTTTCTGTCTCTTAGGTCCACATAATTATTACAATATCAGAATATTTTCACTTGGTGATTTACTTTTAAGATACTTGAAAGATATAGGCAAATGAAAAGAGAAGAAAAGGATGACAGTAATGGTTTCAAGATGATAAACTTCTATTTGGGTAGCATTAGCATTGGCAGCCACAGGAATGTCAATTAGTGAATTAATTCACCTATTCAATGCTACCTTGAAAAGGAGCACAGTTTCCAGTGTCCATTCTTCACCCCAGGAACACATTCCTTACCCAGCAAGATGAGCTGCACTGAGACATCCAATATTTTTTTTTTGTAACTATAAAAGGCAAGGTTGAACTATGATGTTGAGAATATTCTGTTCTACTTCAATATCTACCTGGATGTTTCAAAGACATAATGAACACTGCTGGATGCTTCTCATGTATATCCTATACATTTTCTATTTCCCTTTGCAGTAAGCTGTGTCTCATTCATTCAAGAATCCCTTATGCCTAATGCATTGTTTCATACATGTTTATGGAATGAATGAATGAATATAGATTTTGATGATATCAAAACTCCTTGATATGTGTAATTCTTTATTCTGGAAATATTAATGGTGTTATTATAGTCATTTGCAAACTGGTAGAACAAGATGATCTAAAGTTAGTTTCCTGGGCTTTTTCTCAGTGGTCACCTAACTCTTAAGTGCTTTTACATGCAATTGTTTGTGTGGATCCGTAAACGCAGAGTATGCATACATTCTTGTATTGTTTTATAGCTTCCTACTCAGGAGATAAACTGTATTTTCTCTATAACACAGAGAAAATTCTCATACTGGTGGTGTATAGTGCCAAACACAGCAAGCATAGGTGTCCCATACATTTTTTCCCCCTGCTGAAGGTATATTTTGAAATGTGTTAAAAAAGAAATGTCTATAAATATGCATAAATGTATACTTTTTTCCCATTTATTTATTTTATTGCATTTTAGGTTTTGGGGTACATGTGAAGAACATGCAAAATTGTTGCATAGGTACACACGTGGCAGTGTGATTTGCTGCCTTCCTCCCCATCACCTACATCTGGCATTTCTCCCCTTGCTATCTCTCCCCAGCTCCCCACCCCCCACCATCCCTCCCCTATTTCCCCCCAACTGACCCCAGTGTGTAGTGTTCCCCTCCCTGTGTCCATGTCTTTAAATGTATACTTTCTAAAGTCTAGTTTTTGTGTCTATATTTGTTTCTTTGTAATTCATGTGTGGTATCATAACGTGCAATTCAATTAAAAATAAATAGTTGAGAAAATCAGAGCAATAAGAAAATAAGAGCAGTTAGGGGCAGAGAAAGAACACTATCGAAGAGGCTGGGACACAAACATATGTCATGAGGTACTGCTAATTTGCTCCAAGCTGTTTAACAGGCAATGTATAAACTGGAATTCAATCCTCTTATACTTTATAAGGTAAAACTAGGTGCTCAGGAGTGGCCCAGCTATTCCTGGCACTGAAGCTGGAAAGAAACTTGTCGCATCGGTCCTCATGGAGAAGACTGCACAATGCAGTTGATAATACCTTCAACAACATCCTTATAGATAATACAATGAGTTTCACAAGTCTGCTTCTGATAATGCCCCTCCATTTAGACTGATGACATTGAACTCAATGTAAAAGCAATTCAACAGAGGACCAATCTGATGAGGTCTTAGGGAAACAGCTTTCTGACATGGAGCTTAATCTCAAGATAGATTTTTAGAGAGTCAGAGGCAGGAGTGGACACCAGGACACTTCCATAAATTGTTCCTTCCAATTAAGCTTTGGGTAACTATTGGCTGACACTGAGTTCAAGATGACACTATTATTGATATGGGGAATGACCTTGGGAGCCATGGACTCCTGAGATCTCGAGAAATGTTGTAAAGATACAGATGAATCAGACTCAGAGATTCTAGGATACTTACTAGCTGTTTGATGTCCTCCAAGATCAAATATAACACATGACTCAAATATAATATTTTTGTAAAAAATTTCACATAATATTTATGTAAAATAATTCAATGTAGAAAAGAACATTCAATATAGTATCCACTGAGTAATTTTAAACTTCTTTTTTATTTAGGAACATACACAAGTCATAAGTATGTACACTGAACATTAAAGGAGATTAATTAGAAAAATAAAGATCAAAGAACCAGAATTTGGTAACTTATTTTTACTGATTATGAGATCATGATTACTTAACTAAAAAATGAATTCAGAGCCAGTAGATTCACAATGGAAGCCCAAAGATTTATAGCTGATGAAATAATGTAATCTCTGAAGCCATGACCCAGAAGGAAATTGTGTTCTACTATTTTCAGTAAATGTGCAACATTCATCTTATTTTTTATTTTATTTTATTTCTTATAGACAGGATCTCACTGCATTGTCCAGGCTGCAGTGGCATGATCATGGTTCACTGTAACCTCACACTCCTGGGCTTGAAGGATCCTCCCACAAAATGCTAAGATTACAGCTGAGACCCAGCAATGTGTAGCATTTAGAATATCCTTTCAGAGCAGTTTATGTGCTTAACTAATAGAAGAATCCTGGAACATGTACCAGGATTGGATGACTACATAAGGAATTCAGCATCTATAGCATGCCCACTGAATGCATTGTGTTTGAGGATCACAAAGAGCAGACCAGTGGGCTACATGACAGTGGAGAGCGTATCAGTGTCATTTATACTGGCCTTGCTAAATCAACACAAAGCTCTTTCATAGTACTTAGGATTTAAAAAATCTGTCAGATGGCACCACAGCAGGCTAATGTGGTGGTATGTTCTGAAGGCATTAATTTGCTTTTTTTCCCTTGCTAAATAGTGGAAAAAAGTGAATTTTAGTAATTAATAGGCACTTACCCTTCTTTCGTCGTATTGTCAGCTTCAGTTGGTTTCTGTCTTGCCATTAACATGTCTAATGCATATGTCAAGCGGAAGCCTGACATGCTAGTGGCAAACAGAATATTATGTAAAGGCGGCAATGTGTTAAAACAATTGAGCGAGGAAGCACTAAAGTTTGCTGCTCAGGCCATATGTTGTAGTGTTTAATTTCCCGTAGTGGAGAAACATGGTTGTCAGAGAAAAAGATGATGAATACATTTACTTTGGGCAACTTATTACAATGAAGAATGACTTTCCAGAGGAAGGGAACAGAAGAATTAGGCTTGCATCGGGAGCATATGGGAGGCATTCAGACATAGGCAGGATAGCAGGACTGCGTGTGCTTTCAAATGAAAGACATTTAATCAATGCATGTGGCTGGTGTTGACATATGGAAGTGAGAAATGGGTTTTGATTTGGAAGACAGGAAGAAGGTTAACGGTAGTACAGGTGGTTACAGAATGATTGATACTTTGAGTAACTAACAGAGAAAGAAAATGTGACTCTTTCAGTTGGGCAACAGACTCCAGAGAACAATGTAATTTAGAAAAATACAGAACATGAAATGATCCAGGGCAGGTCACCTGGCTACAAGAAGAGCTGACAGACAGAACAAGCTGATGATCCTGTGGTGTGAGCCAACAGTGGTAAAAAGTGACATGCTGGGTAAGAAGCAGAGGCCAAGCGCTCTAATGGGACAAATCAGAAAGTGCTGAGGCTGTGGGAGAACATTTATCCACACCCCACGGGAGATGATGGCTAACAATTTTCCCAGGCTTAAGTTGGTACAGATTTGATTTGCTCACCTAGAGCAGACTTGGAGCATCCAAAATTCTACTTAAACCTGGGGAAAAATGTCATCTGCTAATACCAAGGTCCTATGGAGGGACCTGAAAGACAAACTAAACATTGTTTGAACGTTTTCCTCCCCACAGCAATGATTTCTAGGTAAGCCTATCTTTCACTTTCTTTTCTTTAGTTCCAAAAATCCATAGGAGAGGGTTCTTCAATTACCTTTATCCAAATGGTATTTAATCCCATGTTTCAGGGGTCAAAGTTTGGCTCATAAACTTGGTAAAGCAACCTACGATTTAGTATTTCAATCCTGCATTCTCTACTTGTTTTTAGTTACTCAGTTAGGGGAGATGGCCTCACGAAGATAATGTTTCAGGAGAGGTGATTTTGATCACTAATGATTATTACAAAGAATATATAATGACCAGATCCTACGCAAAATACCATAAATACCTACACTCAGGAAATGCTGTGTTTGCTGACAGTATGCTAAAATCGATGCCTCATAATGGTTCATTTAAAGTGTGATTAGAGTAATGGGTTTAAGAGTCAAAGGCAGCATCTTGTTCTTTTATAAACTGAAAGCACTTGCTAGACACTTGAAGGGTTGATTTAGCTAACAAAATCTTTTTTTTTTTTTTAAACTTAAACTTCTCATGGGTCAAAGAAGTTAGAAGTCTCCCTTCAGATGCTTCAAGTATGAGGCGTTAAGATAGATGCTGAACCAAGCAACTCTTTTCATAGTGGTCTTTAACTGGGGTGAGGAGGTGTGAAAAGGTGAGCTGGGAGGACAGGGAGAGACTATTAAAATGGAATATGAAGATTTTGAAATACTGGTATTTGCCTGCAAGTCAAAGAGTGGCCCATGTGATTTCATATTTTGTTTATGCTCTGTTAGTCCTTACATTTTTCTGAAAATTTAGCTTTAGACAGGGAGAGCCTATGAGTTTCAGATGGTATTGATTAAATTCTGTGAGTCTAAATTGATCCAACATAAATTACTCTTGAAACCAAAGCATAAGAATGAATGATTTAGGGAAAGGCCAGAAATGAGGATAATTAAGTTAAACTACCAATTCTCTTACAATTATGAACAATGCCTCAGTTTCCTGTATCAGAAAATGAATTAAACACCTCCCCTTCTCATCACGTACTGTGAGGCTCAATTACTGCCTGAAATCTACTTGGAAATCTTCACACAAAAGGTGCTATGGATGTGAAATGAAATGTTAGCATTCAATATCAGATAGTTCTCACTCTCTTTATTCCTTTTCAAGGATCTCCTCATCTACTTTCCACAAGTACACCTCTTGCCCTGACACCCTGAGTCCCTTAACTAATTCTCTAATGTCTAAAAACTGCACTTGCAGGTAAAGTGACAATAGACTTGGAGCTGCATTCACACCCCCCGAAAAATGGTTTAAATCATTTTTTTTCTGAACACAGCTGAACTCTTGGGAGTATGATGGATGGTACAGAAAGTAGCAGGGCAAAACAATCACTGTTAGAGTTATTGAAATCTGTATAGCCTAAAAATAGGTAATATGAGCTTCATAAATGGCAGAGGTGGGATCACTCTAATTGTTGAAGGTACACAGACTCTATGCACATCTAATTTGAGGAAGGAAAAATAAAGTGAGCCCAGTCCTTGTGGGATCTGAGGACAGTGGGTTAAGCAAGGACTGGCGAAGTGGGAAATTATCAGAGAGGAATAAATGACCAGTATGCGAGATCTGATTTTTTGTTTTTCAAGAAAATACAGAAATATGGATTTTTATATGAACCCTCACAAATGTTAAATGTTGTTGACAATTTTAAAATTAGATTGTTTGTCAAGCAGAACATGTATGCAGGCCTCGTGTGATCTCTGGATCATCAGTTTGCTACCTTTGATTTGAAAAATGTCTCAAGGCACAATAACGTACTTTTCAGATAGATGCTCAGGACTGTGTGGACTCTCTTACCTTCTGGAGCAAAAGATCTCTTTTTCATTGATTGTAGCTGAAATCCTCCCCATGTGTAGAATTGTCCTTAAGCCAGTTCAATAACAATAATTCCTGGAGACCAACCACATGCCAGGTGCTGTCGGGGATATAGAATGTGAATGACACAGGCCCTATCCTCAAACTGCTCACAGACTAGGAGGCAAGATTAGACAAATTCACTAATGCCCTCAACATAAGGAATGGAATAAGCGCCAAGACAGCAGCACAGACCAAGTGCCCTGGGGCTCCAAGGAGGGAGTGAGCACAGGCAGTTGTGGGTTTCAGAGAAGACAGCTTCAGAGAGTGCATGCCTGAAATGAGCCGTGAGGGTAGATGGGGTTGTGGCAGATGGAGATGCTGGAAGAGGGCATTTCTGGCAACTGCACGAGCAAGGGCATGAATGTGGGAGAGGCTGGGGCTTGGGAAGTATGCACAGGCAAATTTGGCTGAAGTGTAAGGTAAGTGTGGGAGATTTGTGGAAATTAAGGCTGGGCAAAACAGTAAGCTCCATATTGTAGACAGCCTTGAATGCTCTGGTGGGGTCTGTGCACCTAAGAGTGTAAATAATGAGGAGAAAATGAAGCAGGTTGAACTGGATAGACTTGCAGCTTGTCGGTTTCTATTTGCCTGAGCCCATCTACCTCAAGATCCTGAAGACTTTCTGTTCTCCAGAGAAACTGCTGTTAAGTCTCTGGCTAATATAAGCCCAGGTGGGCTGTATATTAGGAATTCTTTCCCATTAGTGCTATTAATTTAAATAAAATTAAAAATACAGTTTTTCAGTTAATCCTAAAAGCTCTGCCTTGTTTATTAACCACATGGACTCACTCTTGTAACGTGGCGACGTTTCTATAGATGCACATGCATTCATGCAGATACCCACATTAAGCTGATATAGCTTTACCGTCAGCTCTCATCTGCCTGAAATGGGGTAGGAGAATACAGGAAGAAAGAAATACTATTTGAAGGACTGACATGCATACTGAGGAACAGATATTTGACTGGAAAAATTCATCAGAATGGAATGCAAACTAATAAAACTAAGGGGAAAAAGCAGAAAGGAAAGGAAAATAGTGATACACTGTATAATTCTAGAGCATTAATAAAAAGGCATCAATATGAATCACAGGAAATTATTATAACACTGGATAAGTGTAAGCAAGGACCATATTTGAAATAGAGTTTCAAATTATATGGTATTATACACAATAAAAGATATTGTGAAACTCTGCAAAGAAGTGCCGTTGAGTGAAACCAAAAATGCCTCCAGCCTGTACACATCTTGTTTGCTCATAAAAATCAAGGATATTGAATTTTTGAACTCTATTCCAATGGAAATTTAACATGCTCACATTTAAGATGCTGTCATAAGAGAGTGAAACTTGTTAATATGGATCTAGAGTACCTGCATACTGTTTGGAGACCCCAGACTCCAAACAGAAGAGACCCCAGACTAGCATGTAGACTCTGTGAAGCAAAGATCTAGTTGGTCCTGTTCTCCAAGTATTTCTAAAGTTCAGTACAGCACCTGTTATACAGAACATTGTAAACAAATGTTTGTTAAATAAATCAAGAAAAGGACAAATGAGTAAAGGAAGACTCTGGGTGGCCCCATGTTAATCGGGAGCCTTCACCTTCATCCTAAAATAAACTTGGTAGCCTCCTCAGAGTCAAGCATGGGACTTAAATACTTACTCTTTGATTAAAAAATATATAATTTTTGAAAAGATCATATATTCACATGGTTCTAAATATGTGTAAGACATAAAGTGAGAAATCTTACAGTCCTGTACACTACACCCCCAGTTCCAATGCTCACCTCTTACTAGTAACCATTGTATTTAGTTTCTTATAAATTCTTCCAGTTTTTTTTAATGGGTATGAGCATAAATATAAATTTGTGTTCTTATTTTCCCTCTTTTTATGTAAAAGGTAGCTTACTTGACATATTGTTCTGCATTTTACCTTTTTCATTCAACAACATCTCTTGAGCATCTTTCCTCATTGCTATGGAGGAAGCTCATTCTTTTATTTTTTTAAGTTTCGTAGTATTCTGTTGTATCGATGTATCATAATTTACATAAACTGTTTATCAATGTACTGGATTTAACAATGTAGGTTATTTCAAATTTTGGTCTTGCAAACAATACTGCTATGAATACCTTAAACATATGTCCTCTCATTCTTTTGCAAGTACATTTGTAACATAAATTTCCAAAAGTAAAATTGCTGGGGCGAAAGATATATGCATTTGTAATTTTGATGGATTTTGCTAAATTGCTCTCCATATGGGGTTATGCTAACATATACTCTCTCACAGGCAACGTAGGAGAGAGCCTGTTTCTTACAGCCTTGTCAATGGAGTGTATTATTATCAGACTTTTGGATTTTTGCCAACCTGATAGGAGAAAAATGGTATCTCAATATAGTTCTAATTTGCATACATTTTATTATGAGTGAAGTTGAGTGTCTTTCCAAATGTTTAAGAACAATTTGTATTTCATTTTGTATGAACTATGTGTTTATATCTTTTGCCTAGTTTTTCCTATTAGCTTCTCAGGCTCTTGATTTTGTATTTGTAGAAACATTTATTTTTTTTTATTTTTAATATTTTTGTAGAGACAGGGTCTTGCCATGTTTTCCAGCCTGGTCTGGAACTTCTGGCCTCAAGCAGTCCTCCTGCCTCAGCCTTCCAAAGTGCTGGGATTACAAGTGTGAGCCACTGTGCCTGGCTGAAAGTTTTTATCTATTTACAGAGATTAGCCATTCGTTTATACACTATTTGCAATTTTTTTTTCTTAGCTGGCTGGGTTTTCTATCTGTTGATTTTCCTTATGAGTGTGTGTGTATGTTTATCATGTAGGAGTTTTAATTTTTATGTATTTGGGCTTATCAACATTTCCTTTCATGGTTTCTAAATTTTGAATCAATTTTTTAAAATATTTTCATTCCAAGGATTAAAATTTTACCATGTTTGTTTAGTAATTTTATGATTTTATTTATACCATCTAAATTTTTGAACCATTTAGAAATTGCCATTGTATAGGATGGAAGGTAAAAATCCAACTTTATTTTTTCCAAATGCCTACCCTTCTCTCCCAACACCATTTATCGGATAGTCCATTGTTTCCCCTCTGGTTTTAGGTGCCATTTTTAATGTACACCAAATTTAGGAATGGTGACTGTTGAATTGAACAGATACTGGCAAACAGCTTACTTGAACATCTTACTTGCCTGTCATGAGAACTGTTGGGGATGCTTTGATAGGACAGGGAAGAACTTCTGGGTCTTCTAGCTTTGCTACATCTCTCCAACAGGCCCTCTCTAGCTCCGAAATCCTTGGGTATGAAAGGCAGAGTTCCCTTTCATATGAACTTATGAGGGTTTAAGGTCTCTGTAGTCAATGCTTCTTGGGCTCCAGATTATGGCAGGAGTACAGGCTGTGCATCCTAAAGAGATTACAGGAGCAGGCATTCTAGATTCGTACTGCTATGATTTGAATGTGTTCCTCAAAGTTTATATACTCTCCAATGAGAATGTAATCTCCAGTGCAATTGTTGAGAGGTGGAAATGTTAAAAAGTGATTAGCTCATGAGGGTAGAGCCCTCATGAATGGATTAATGCTGTCATTTTAAGAGAGGGTTGATTATTGCAAGATTGGGTTCCTTATGAAAGGACAAGTTTAGTCTCTTTTTCTCTCTGTCTCACCCAGGATGACGTAAATAACTACTCCCAACATTTAGTCCTTCCACCATCTTTGATCACATCATCATGAAATTTGCCCTTGCAATGAGCAAGTCTTAACTTTCACATTAGAAGAGCTCATACTATATTTGAAAATGATGTCTTTTGCTATGTTATGATGCAGCAAGAGGACCCTTACCAGATGCAGCTCCTTTAGCTTGGATTTCCCAGCCTCCAGAACCAAGAACCAAATACATTTCTGTTAATTATAAATTACCTAGTCTCTGGTGTTCTGTTATGTCAGGACAATAAAATGTACTAAGACAAATAGAAATAGAAAATTTTCTTTGATGGTAAACTGCTTTGTCTAAGTGTTTTCTTTATCTAAAAATGGAGGAAGCTGAAATAGGTGCACTCTAAGATCCCTTTAAGTGCTGACATTCCATGAATGGTAAGCAGAGAAGTCTGATATGAACATTTCAGCCTCACATCAAGAGGGCTGGATTATATTCCACCCTCAGTCACTGGCTCCACTACATAAATCGTGCCCTCCGATGAGGTCAGCGCCAGGACTCTGTGTAAATCTGAGAAGCAGGCTGACCACTTGTGAAATGGCTAGAGAATGGGAGCACAGATAGAAAGATTTATGATGTAGCAAGAGATTTGCAAGACTATGAGGGAATGAGAGAAGTCATATATGCGCTCTCTCATTGTAATTTCTAAGCCTGTAATAATCCATCTATCTGCAAACTTTTGAACCTGTCCTATTGCCCTCCTAGGGCTTATATACTTTGACATTTTCAAATATAGTATGAACTCTTCTAATGTGAAAGCAAAGACTCTTGCTCATTGCAAGGCCAAATTTCAAGATGACATGATCAAAGATGGTGGAAGGACCAAATGTTGGGAGTAGTTATTTACATCATTGTGGATAAAGAGCCCCACGGGTACCATATCAAAAGCTCTGTTTATGACATTCAAAAAAACCTAGCCAACTAGCAGCAGGAGGTGTTGGATGGGCTGGCAAACATTCTTTTTTTATGTAGATGCTAAAAGCATCACAGATTTAAATCATAGCTCAGAATAACATATCTAAAAATGGCTGGAAGGCAAACATATTTGAGTTTAAACAATATGCATTAAAAATATGAATAACCATCTTCCTGTATTAATCACATCAAATGATTTTGTTTTTCTACACTATGCAGATGTCTCTTGCTAAGCAAAGTAACACATTTCTATTTCAAGGCTATTAACAGTGGAGCAGCTGTACACTACCAGAGACTTTTTAGAAATCATAATGAAATTAAACAGCAGATAGAAAAAGAAAAAAAGATGCCTTCTTTAGAGCTGTGCTGGTTGATGGCATTATCTTATTAAATATATTTTTTAAGTACATGATACATTTTCATAGAGTGATATTAGATCGGTAAATTGTAACTAATTGGGACAGAACCTTGAGGTTTTTAAAAAATCCCCACATTAAGAGAATAAAATACTATTTTCTAAAGGATCAAGACAAACTTTTATTCATATAGTATGACTGTCTATTAAATGTGTAAAAGATGTTCTATAGGTGAAGCAGCAATTGATGCTTAAAAGTACACTGTGAAGATTCCAGCAGCAGCATCCGTTAACAGTGTTTGCTGAATAACCATTGTGTACCAAACGGCATTCAGCATTCAACTCTGGAAGTTAAATGTCTGTATTTTACCCATTATTTCCAATGAGGGAAATGGAGTGTTTTTGTTTTGTTTTGTTTGAAAGAGAATCTCAAAAACTGAGATATATATATCAAAATGGATAATATATGTATCCATTTCACAGTTCTTATCCATTTTACAGTTTTGTTTGAGGGAGAATCTCAAAAAATGAGATATGTATATCAAAATGGATAATATATGTATCCATTTCACAGTTCTTACTCCTTTTATTCCTGCTTTATTGCGCTATAATTGTATATATGTAAGATTTACAACATGATGATTTGGTATGCACACACACATATATATATATATATATAGAGTAAAATGATTTCACAATCAATTTAGTTACCACATCCATCACCTCACATAGTTACTATTTTTTTCTGTGAGGACACATAAGGTCTATTCTTTTAACAAATTTCAAATATAAAATACAATATTATTAACTATAGTCATGATGCTTTACATTAAATCCCCAGAATTTACCTTTATTTATTTATTTTTTAGGTGTGGGGTCTCACTCTGTCACCTAGCCTGGAATGCAGTGGCAGATCATAGCTCACTGAAGCCTCCAACTCCTGGACTCAAGCAATCCTCCCACCTCAGCCTCCCAAGTAGGTGGGCTTATATGTGCAAGCCCCAATGCCCAGCTCAGAATTTATTTATCTTATAACTGAAAGCTTGTACTTCTTGAGCAACATCCCCCCATTTCCTCCACTCTCCAGTCCCTAGAAATTACCATTCTATTCTCTTTTTCTATGAGAGTAATGTTTTTAGAGTTTATATATAAATGATATCATGCAGTATGTGTCTTTCTCTGCCTAGCTTATTTCACTTAGCATAATGCATTTTGGGTTTATCTGTGTGGTCACAAATAGAATTTTCTTCTTTTTATGGCTAATAATATTCTATTGGGTGTGTGCATATATATTTGCATTCCATTGTGCATATATACTATACATGTGTATATGTATAGGTATACATATATGTGTGTATATATACACACACATTGCATTTTCTTTGTCCATTTATCAATTGAAAAACACTTTGGTTGTTCTCATGTCTTAACTACTTTAGATAATACTTCAATAAATAGGATAATGCAGATGTTTCTTTGAGATGCTAATTTTATATCCTTCATACATATATCTCAAGAGATTGGCATTACTGGATGATACAGTAGTTCTATTTTTAACTTCTGAGTAGCCTCCATATTGTTTTCCGTAATGGCTGTGCCAATTTACATTTCTACCAACAGTGCACAAGGGTTCCCTTTACTTCATATCGTCACCAACACTTGTTATTTTTTGTCTTTTTGATAATAGCAATTCTGACATGTATAAGCTGATATCTCATTGCGGTGATTTACATTTACCTGAGTATTAGTGATGATGAGCAGCTTTTTATGTATCTGTTAGCCATTGTATGTCTTCTTTGGGAAAATGTTTGTTCAAGTTCGTTGCCCAATTTTTTTTTTTTTTTTGAGACAGCATCTCCCTCTGTCACCTGGGCTGGAGTAGAGTGGCGAGTTCTTGGCTCACTGCAATCTCCGCTTCCCGGTTCAAGTGATTCTCCTGCTTCAGCTTCCTGAGTAGCTGGGATTACAGGCACCCACCACCACGTGGAGTTAAGTTTTGTATTTTTAGTAGAGATGGGGTTTCATCATGTTGGCCAGGCTGGTCTCGAACTCCTGACCTCAAGTGATCCACCCGCCTCGGCCTCCCATAGTGCTGGAATTACAGGCGTAAGGCACCATATCCAGACCTCTATTGCCCATTTTTCAATTGAATTGTTTTTTATTTATTTATTTATTTATTTGCTGTTGAGTTGTATGAGTTTCTTACATATTTTGGATATTAACCTCTTATCGGATACACAAGGTTTGCAAATATTTTCTCCCATTCTGTAGGTTACCCTTTTATTTTATTATTTCATTTGCTGTGCAGTAGCTTTTCAGTTTGATGTACTCGCACTTGTTTACTTTTGCTTTTGTTGTCTGTGCTTTTGCTTTTGGTATCATACTCACCCAAAAAAATGATTGCCAAGACTAATGTCAAGAAGGTTTTTCCTACGTTTCCTTCCAGGAGTTTTATGGATTCAGATATTACATTTAAGTCTTTAATCCAGTTCAAGTTAATTTTTGTAAGTGTGTAAATAGGTGTCCAATTGCATTATTTTGTGTGTGCATATCTTGTTTTTCCCAACGCTAATTATGGAAGAGGCTATTCTTTCCCGATTGTGTATTCTTGGTGCCCTTGTCAACTACTTGTTGACCATATATGTATGGATCTACTTCTAGGTTATCAATTCTGTTCCATTGGTCTATCTGTCTGTTTTTACACCAGCGTCAAACTGTTTTAATTACTAAAGATTTGTAATATAGTTTGAAATCAGGAAGCATGTTACTTCCAACTCTGTTCTTCTTTTCAAAGACTGCTTTGACTTTTTCATGTATTTTGTTGTTTCATATAAATTTTAGTGTTGTTTTCTCTATTTCTGTGAAAAAAATGACATTGAAATTTTGATAGATATCACAGTGAATCTATAGATTGCTTTGACATATATAAACATTTTAACAATATAGATTCTTTCAATTCTGGACATAGAACGCCTTTTCATTTATTTGTGTCATCTTCAATTTCTTTCATTAGTGCTTTATAATTTTTAGTATACAGATCTTTCATCTTCTTGCTTAAATTTATTTCTAAGTATTTTTTGATATGATTGTAAATAGAATAGTTTTATTTCTTTATTCAGATAGTTTGTTAGTGTAGAGAAACTCAACTGATTCTTTGTACGTTGATTTTGTATCCTGCAACTTTACTAAATTTGTTTATTAGTTTGAACAGTTTTGATGTAATCTTTACGGTTTTAAAAATATATATATAAGATTATGTCATCTGCAGACAGAGATAGTTTTCCGTTTTCCTTTCTGATTTGGTTGGCTTTTATTTCTTTTTCTTGCCTAATTGCTCTGGCTAGGACTTCAAGGTGTCTTGTTGAATAGAAGTGGCAAGAGTGACATCCCTTCCTTCCTCCATCCTTCCCTACCTCCCTTCCTTCTTTGCCTCAAAAGAAAAGCTTTCACTTTTCACCATAATATGGTGAAACCTGTGGGTTTGTCATATATGGACTTTATTATGATGAAGTGTATTATATCTATACCCAATTTGTTGAAAGTTTTTTATGATAAAAGAAAGTTGAATGTTGTTAAATGCTTTTTCTACAACTATTGAGATGATAATGTAATTTTTATCCTTTACTTTGTTGATGTGTTATATCATTTATTATTATTATTTTATTTTTGAGACAAAAATCTGTTGCCAGGCTGGAGTGCAGTGGTGCAATCTTGGCTCACTGCAACCTCCTTCTCCCAGGTTCAAGCTATTCTCCTCCCTCAGCCTCCCAAGTAGCTGGGCCAACAGGTGTGCACCACCATGCCCAGTTAATTTTTGTATTTTTAGTAGAGATGAGGTTTCACTATGTTGACCAGGATGGTCTTGATCTCTTGACCTCATGATCGCCTGCCTCTGCCTCCCGAAGTGCTGGGATTACAGGTATGAGCCACAGTGTCTGGCCTATATTACATTTATTGATTTGCATCCCAGGGATAAAGTCCACTTAATCATGCTGAATTATGCTTTTAATTATGCTGTTGCATTTGGCTTGCTAATATTTTGTTGAAAAGTGCTTCCTCTATGTTATTCAGTGATATTGGCCTATAATATTCTTTTCTTTTTTTTTTATACTTAAGTTCTGGGATACATGTGTAGAACTTGCAGGTTTGTTATAGGTATACACGTGCCATGATGGTTTGCTGCACCCATCAACCCATTATCTACACTAGGTATTTCTCTTAATGCTATCCCTCCCCTAGCCCCTCACTTCCCAGTAGGGCAGGTGTGTGATGTTCCCCTCCCTGTATCCATGTGTTCTCATTGCTCAACTCCCACTTATGAGGGAGAACATGTGATGTTTGGTTTTCTGTTCTTGTGTTAGTTTGCTGAGAATGATGGTTCCCAGCTTCATGCATATCCCTGCAAAGGACATAAACTCATCGTTTTTAATGGCTGCATAGTATTCCATGGTGTATATGCTCCACATTTTCTTTATTCAATCTATCACTGATAGGCATTTGGGTTGGTTCCAAGTGTTTGCTATTGTGAACCATGCTGCAAAAAACATATGTGTGCATATGTCTTTATAGTAGGATTATTTATAATCCTTTCAGTATATACCCAGAAGTGGGATTGCTGGGTCAAATGGTATTTCTGGTTCTAGATCCTTAAAGAGTCAACACTGTCTTCCACAATGGTTGAAATAACTTACACTTTCACCAACAGTGTAAAAGTCTTCCTGTTTCTCCACATCCTTTCCAGTATCTGTTGTTTCCTGACTTTTTAATGATCGCCATTCTAACTGGCATGAGATGGTGTCTCATTGTGGTTTTGTTTTGCATTTCTCTAATGACCAGTAATGATGAGCTTTTTTTCATATGTTTGTTAGATGCATAAATGTCTTCTTTTGGGAAGTGTCTGTTCATATCCTTTACCCACTTTTTGATGGGATTACTTGTTTTTTTCTTGTAAATTTGTTTACATTTTTTGCAGATTCTGGATATTAGCCCTTTGTCAGATGGATAGACTGCAAAATTCTTCTCCCTTTCTATAGGTTGCCTGTTCACTCTGATGATAGTTTCTTTTGCTGTGCAGAAGCTCTTTAGCTTAATGAGATCCCATTTGTCAATTTTGGCTTTTGTTGCCATTGCTTTTGGTGTTTAGTCATGAAGTCTTTGCCCATGTGTATGTCCTGAATGGTATTCCCTAGGTTTTCTTCCAGGGCTTTTATGGTTTTAGGTCTTATGTTTAAGTCTTTAATCCATCTTAAGTTAATTTTTCTATAAGGTATAAGGAAGGGGTCCAGTTTCAGTTTTCTGGATATGGCTAGCCAGTTTTCCCAACACCGTTTATTAAATAGGGAATCCTTTCTCCATTGTTTGTTTTTGTCAGGTTTGTCAAAGATCAGATGGTTATAGATGTGTGGTGTTATTTCTGAGGCCTCTGTTTTGTTCCATTGGTCTATATCTGTTTTGGTACCAGTACTATGCTGTTTTGATTACTGTAGACTTGTAGTATAGTTTGAAGTCAGGTAGCATGATGCTTCCAGCTTTGTTCTTTTTGCTTGGGACTGTCTTGGCTATGTGGGCTCTTTTTTGGTTCCATATGAAATTTAAAGTAGTTTTTTTCTAATTCTCTGTGTCCCAGAGATTCTGGTATGTTGTGTCTTTATTTCATTTGTTTCAAATAACCTATTTATTTATGCCTTAATTTTGTTATTTACCCAGTAGTCATTCAGGAGCAGGCTGTTCAATTTCCATGTAGTTGTGCAGTTTTGAGTGAGTCTCTTAATTCCAAGTTCTAATTTGATTGCACTGTGATCTAAGAGACTGTTATGATTTCTGTTCTTTTGCATTTGCTGAAGAGTGTTGTATTTCCAATTATGCGGTCAATTTTAGAATAAGTGCAATGTGGTGCTGAGAAGAATGTATGTTCTCTTGATTTGGGCTTGAGAGTTCTGTAGATGTCTATTAGGTCCACTTGGTCCACAGCTGAGTTTAAGTCTTGAATATTCTAAATAATTTTCTGTCTCGTTGATCTGTCTAATATTGATAGTGAGGTGTTAAAGTCTCCCACTATTATTGTGTGGGAGTCTGAGTCTCTTTGTAGGGTTCCAAGAACTTGCTTTATGAATCTCAGTGCTTCTGTATTGGATGCATATATATTTAGAATAGTTAACTCTTCTTGTTGCATTGATCCCTTTACCATTATGTAATGCCCTTCTTTGTCTTTTTGATCTTTGTTGGTTTAAGGTCTGTTTTAAGAGACTAGGATTGCAACCCTAGCTTTTTTTCTTCTTTCCATTTGCTTGGTAACTATTCCTCCATCACTTTATTTTGAGCCTATGTGTGTCTTTGCATGTGAGATGGGTCTCCTAAATACAGCACAATGATGGGTCTTGACTCTTTATCCAATTTGCCAGTCTGTGTCTTTTAATTGGGGCATTTAGCCCAATTACATTTAAGGTTAATATTGTTATGTGTGAATTTGAACCTGTTATTATGATGCTAGCTGGTTATTTTGCCCATTAGTTGATGCAGTTTCTTTATAGCATCCAAATTTTCTAGTTTTTCATGATTCAGTCTTGCTAGGAGTATTTGTCTATGAATTTGTTTCTTCTGAATTGTCCAATTTGTTGGTATATAATTGTTTATAGTAGTCCTGTGTGACCCTTTGTATTTCTGTTTCAATTGTAATATCTCATCTTTTACTTCTGATTTTATTTGAGACTTTTCTCTTTTTATCTTAGTCTAGCTGAAGGCTTATTGATTTTATATATCTTTTCAAAAAACTAACTCTTAATTTTGTTAATCTTTTCTATTGGTCCCTATTCCTTATTGTGTTATTTATTTATGCTCCAATCTTTGTTATTTCATTTCTTCCACTAAATTTGGGCTTAGTTTGTTCTTTTTCTAGTTTTTTGAGATTTAAGTTAGGGTGTTAATTTGAGATCTTTCTTTTTTCTTTAATGTAGACATTTATTGCCATAATCTTCCCTCTTATAATTACTTTGCCATGCGCCACAGTTTTGGTATATTGTGTTTTCATTTTCATTTGTCTCAAGATGTTTTTTATTTCCCTTTTTATTTCTTCTTTGACCCATGGGATGTTTAGGAATATGTTGTTAAATTTCCATGTGTTTGTGAATTTTCCAATTTTCTTCTTTATTAATTTCTGGCTTCATACCATTGTGCTTAGAAATGATACTAGATATGATTTTAGTTACTTTGGGTTTAAGAAGACAGGTAGGTTGAAAGTATAGGCATGGACAAAGTCTGTACTCTTATTGTATTGCTGTTTATTTCTCCTCTCATTTCTGTTAATATTCACTTTATATATTAGGTGCTCCAATGTTAAGTGCATAAATATTTACAATTATTATATTTTCTTGGTGAATTAACCCCTTTATCATTATACAGTGGCTTTCTTTGTTTCTTGTAACAGTTTTAAAATATGTACTTATCCTTAATTGACAAAAATTATATATATTTATTGTGTACAACATGATTTTTGAAGTATGTAGATAGACATTGTAGAATGATTAGATAGGATTTATTAACACATGCATCACCTCACATACTTACCTTTTAAAATGCAAGAACATTTAAAATATACTCTTAATGATTAAAAAATAATACAATACATTGTTAACTACCACCACCATGTTGTACAATAGATTTATTGAACCTAATCCTCATGTCTAACTAAAGATTTGTGTCCTTTAACGAACACCTCCCCAAATACCTCCTCCACAGTTTCCCCTGGTAACTACCATTCTAATCCCTGATTCTATGAGTTCAACTTTTTTTTAGATTTCACAATAAGTGAGATCATATGGCATTTGTGTTTCTTGTAACAGCTTTTTTCTTAAAATCTATTTTGTCAAATATAAATATAGATTTTGTCCATGCCTTACTTTCAACCTACCTGTGTTCTTAAATCTGAAGTGAGTCCCCTGTAGGCAGAATATAATTGAATCTTTTTATACTCCACTCTGCCATTGTAGTCTTTTGATTGAGGAATTTAATCCATTTACATTTAAAGTAATTATGAATAACTAAGGACTTACTGCCATTTTGCTAATTATTTTGTGACTTTTAAAAAAATTTCTTTTGTTCTTTTTTTCCCCTCTTGCTGGCTTCCTTTATGATTTGATGACATTTTTTGGTGGTATGCTTTGATTCTTTTCTCTTAGACTTTGTATGTTCTATAGGTGTTGCTATTATCATGAGATTTACATAAAACATCTTATAGTTATAACATTATATTTTAAGCAGATAACAAGTTAACCTGAGTATATGTAAAAACAATACTTTTACTTCTTCCCCCTTACCGCTTAGATTACTGATGTTATAATTTACATTTTTATGTTATGTATTCATCAATAAGTAATTATAATTATTTTTAAGTTATTTATTTTTTAACTGTTATAGTAGAGTTGAAAATGGGTTGCCAGGTATAGTGGGTCATGCCTGTAATCCCAGCACTTTGGGAGGATGAGGTAGACAGATTACTTGTGCTCAGGAGTTAGAGACCAGGCTGGGCAACATGGCAAAACCCTGTCTCTACAAAAACTACAAAAATTAGCTGGGCATAATCCCAGCTGTGCAGGAGGCTGAGTTGGGAGTATTGCTTGAACAGTGAGCTAGGATTACGCCACTGCACTCCAGCCTGGGTGACAGAGTGAAACTGTGTCTCAAGAAAATAAAATAGAAAATAATTTCTATGCCACCATTACTGGTGTGGCTCCACATTGAGGTGGGGTCTCAAGCTGTGTTCTGTGACTGGGGGGAGCTGTACTCTGTGCCTGGTAGTTGGTTGGGATCACTTGCTATATTCCATAGTTGGGTGGAGCTTCTGCCTTGGCCCCCTGCACAGGCAAAACCACAGGTTGGGCTCTGCAGCCAGGTGAGACTGCTGGCTTAACTCCCTGACTGGGTGGGACTTCTGGCTGTACTCTGCGGCCAAATTGAACCACTGGCTCAGGATCCCTGCTGTACAGAACTGCTAACCATACTCACTGGCTAGACGGGGCCACTGCCTTGGTTTTGCAGGTGGGTGGGCTCTCTGGTCAGTCAAGATCACCAGCCAGGATGCAGTGGTACCATCAAGATCAATGTACTGGTTACTATGAGTCATGCCCTCCTTCTCTGTCCCTAGTTAATCCCAGGTGGTCTATCCCTGCCATTTTCCCCAGTGCTCTCCTTAAGGTGAGTTAGAAGTATGCCTCCTGGCAAGTGCCTCTGAATGTTGAAGTAGCTGGATGTCTATCTTGGGCTCTCTTTTCCCCACTGGGGAAACCACAGGCCCAAGAGAATCCTATTGCTGTGGCACTGTGCTAGCCTGAGAGAGGGATGACATGGTCAAGGTGAGACTACTTCTCTTATCTTTTTAATGTGGGTTTTTCTGTTTTGTACTCCAAAAGGGTGCTTTGGGCCTCATCCTTGGGTTCTGAAATTTTCACCAAGGCATTCTTGTCTGTGGATAGTTGTTAGTATCATTTCTGTGAAGGGGACTCTAGCTGAGGACCTTCTATTATGCCATTTTGCTCCTACTGTTTCTTAATTATGGGTAGATGAGACACATAAAACTTAAATAGAAATAATAGCAATTGTTGATTATTTTGCCTTTGGAAAATACTATTTTGATGGGAAAAAAAATTGTTTCTTATTTACCATATGCTAATATTGGTCACTTTGTCTCCAGAAAAGCAAGGTAATATGTTGAATATTCAGATATTATAAATGGAATAAAATAGACAAAAGGCTAAGAAATGAATGAAAACAAACTCGTTATGTTGGTGACTATGAATTTGTGTTATCCTGGAGCATTATTTTTAACTCTCTCATTTATACTACGTACCACCATTTTGTTCTTATAAAGCACAACTCAAAACTTCTTCGCTTACAACATGCCACAGAATAATGTGTTATTGTTGCATTGCCTATGAAAGTTGTACTCCTTGCGGAGGTTTTTATTTTACAGAAATATTAGTCTTCAATTTCATATACCTGAACTTAAAATGAACACCCAATTTGTTTCTCTTTTGATCTTATTATATATTTTGAATATTTACTAAAAAATCTCACTGGAGTTGGCCACACTTGCTTTATACAAAGCAAAGTAAGACGCATCTAGCTCCTTGCTCTTGCAAAGCTTTGGTCAGGAAACAAACCCGTGTAGTAGAACACCAAAGAAACTAGCCCATAGCCTCCCTTTATAGCAGAGGTAGAAGATAATGCATCTATATTTTCGAGTTATTGTTGTTGTTGTTTTGAGACAGAGTTTTGCTCTTGTTGCCCAGGCTGGAGTGCAATGATGTGATATCGGCTCACTGCAACCTCTGCCTCCTGCATTCAAGTGAGTCTCCTGCCTCAGCCTCCCAAGTAGCTGGAATTACAGGTGTGCGCCACCATGCCCAGCTAACTTTTGTATTTTCAGTAGAGACAAGGATTCACCATGTTGACCAGGCTGGTCCTGCGCCCCTGACCTCAGGTGATCCACCCACCTCTGCCTCCCAAAGTGCTGGGATTACAGGTGTGAACCACCGAGCCCAGCCTTGCATTTATGTTTTCAGTGTCAGTTTTCCCCCATTCCTAATTCCTCCAACTAAAAGGCTATGTACATAACTAATATACTGGGAAACCACATCATTTCTTTATTCAGGAGATGTTGGTATTGAGGACAGGACCAGAAGGAAATCACATAAAACACCACTTGAAACTGGGTCCTCTGAGGAAATCAAAACAGGACAGTCCATTTCCATGGATTCCCAGCTTCCAAAAGTATTCTAATTTTCCCAGACATGGCTTTCTTATTTAAATTGAAGGCTCAGGTTCCTGTCTTCTTTTCCTGCTTAACTCCAGAAAACTTCTAAGGCAGCAAAGCAATAGAGGGCCCCAATTATCTCTAGCACACTCAGGGAGCCTTTATAAGGGCAAAATATAATTTGTTCTACAGCAAAGCACCGCCAACACATGGTCTCTAAGAGAACTTTGATCATGTGTCTTCGATTTTTTTTTGCCTATCAGAAATATTCTCTATTTTTTTCCTGCAGAGTCAACACACAATATTAAACAGCCTGTCTGCAGTATCTAATTAACAAACTGACTACAGATCACTTACAACATAAAATATTAAATCATCCAAAAAACTAATATTCTCCACACCTCATAAATTAAAATAAGCAAGAGACTGAAATGAAATAAAACCCTGATGCATATCATTCTGGGCCTTTGCCCCCCAAAGAGGCTCTATTCCTTGAAGCATTTAACCATTTCAAAGCAAAAAATATATATGCACACACATACACAGAGAGAAACACATGCACATATATCAAGAAATTTCAAAATGCTTTCTAGCGCCAGCTTATGCTTCATCACAGCAATTCTAACTTGAGACCTCAGCCTGTACTTCTCTTGATCTTATGCCTCACAAATCATTTTAAGTTCAGATATGGAGCTCATCAGTTATGTGTCTTTTCATTATAATTGCAATGCAGTCTTGGAGCTTGGTTCTTTTCCCATTGGCTCAATGGTCATCATTTATCTGCTTTGTATATTTAGGACATTATTTAACAGAAGCAGCAATCTGTTTGAAGAATGCAAGGGCCATTTGATATTAACACAGAGAATGATTAATCAAAGAGCATTTGGTCCTAAAGCATCAAGAGAGAGCTGAGGTCATTAGCAGGGCAAAACCAGGAAGCAAGCTTTGACTAAGAAAATGAGATGGGCCAATACTTTGAGGGTTTAAAATACAAATAAATAAGAAGGTTATGGTCATTCATTTCCAGAGCTTTTACTTTAAAGGACCACTGCTTTAAGATATATGAAATGATATTACATTATTTCTCAAGATAGAGATTCTTTTCTTTACAGTAAAATATGAAACTATTTTCATCTGGGTAATAGCTGAACCCACCAGTGTCTATAGTAATAATTGTTTCTTAATACTGGAATATTTCAATTATTTCATATTTTAGGTGAGAAATATCAACAGATGCAGAACCGAGCATTGGATATGAGACAGAGCTGGACTAATTAAGACTGTTACCCTAGTGAGAGTTCTCTGGCGCTCCAAGGTAAGGCCTTCTCTGCCAAAGAGACAGCAGTTTAATGTAATTATCAATTCCATATTAGTTCAATTTTCTATATTGTTTTGGCAGCCATATCCATCAAGCATTTGCCCCATTGTATATTAGGGAAAATGGGAATGAACACCCCAAGAACAGGAAGAAAAAACAATTATCTTAAATTTAGGTTTCCCCTTAAATGTATCCTGAATCAGTGTATTAGTTTTTACTGCTGCTGTGACGAATTACCATGACCTTCGGCTTAAAACCACACACATTTATTATCCCACAGTTCTACAGATCAGAAGTTCTCCACAGATCTCACTGGGCTAAGATCAAGGTGTCATCAGGGTGTATTCCTTTCTGGAGGTTCCAGGACAAGCCCTGCCTCTTTTCCTGCCTCTAGAGCTTGCCTACTTCCTTGGCTCATAGCCCCCTATTCTATTTTCAAAGCTGGCAAGATCAGGCCAAGACCTTCTCACAGTGCCATCTCTGGCCAGCTGTTCCAATTCCCTCTTCTACCTTTACAGACACCTTTGTGATTACATTGGACCCATCGAATAATCCCAAAAAATCTCTCTATTTAGAGGTCAGTGTATTAACAACCTTAATTACATCTGTACATCTGCAACCTTCATTCACCTTTGCTATATAACCTACCATGTGTACAGGTTCTGAAGATTATTAGGATGTAGATTTTTTTGAGGGAGGAAGGGTTGGCATTACTCTGCATACTACACCAGGATTTGGGTATATTTTATTTAAGATGTAATCCCAACACACCCTAAGGGAATTAAGAAGTGGAGTTCAAGATCAGCTGGGCCAACATGGTGAAACCCTGTCTGTACTAAAAATACAAAAATTAGCCAGCTGTGGTGGCATGCACTTGTAGTTCCAGCTACTTGGGAGGCTGAGGTAGGAGAATCGCTTGAACCCAGGAGGTAGAGTTTGCAGTGGGCTGAGATCGTGCCAATACACTCCAGGCTGGGAGCAAAGCAAGATTCCATCTAAAAAAAAAAAAGTGAGACAGGGAACAGAGAAAAGCAATAAATGGTGTGTTATGAACAAGCTACCATTGTGGGCAATTCGTGTTCAGATCTTCTGGGAACCATTAAGTGAATGTGTGGAATGTGACTTAGAATTGTACCCTGAGTGGTGAGAAAGCTAGGGTATTTATCCACCTACTTCCATTTTTTATTGCTTCAGGGTGTTCCAGTGGTATTAACTCTCTCATTGTGGTTACCTCTTTCATAATGTTAGAAAAGATAGCTGCAAATAGATCTAATTTGCATCATTCTCACAGTACTTCATCCCAGAAGACAATATCCAAGTATTAAAGCTTATTAGATACTTTGGCATTAGTTGGGTCATATGGATATCCTTGAACCAATCAGTGTGGACAAAGGGATTACCTGTCATGATTGGCTAGGCCTGAAACTTGTCCCGTCAAGCACATGATGAACGGCCCCAGTAGCATCACATGGGATGGAGGTAGAGCAGTTCTCCAAGGGAAAAAGAAGAGCATTGTGAAAGAAAAAACAATCAGTGGTTTCTAGAAGAATGAAAAGGGCTCCATAGAGTGCCCACAGAGGCCAAGATCAAAGAGCAGGCTTTGGGGCCCACCACTGCAGCAAGCCCCTCCAGCATGCAGAGGTCCCAGCTCATAATCACGAGTCTGAAGAGACAAGAAACACGGTGAAGGAAAGGAAGAAAGCAAAACCACCAGCCACCTACATTATTACAACTCCAGGGCTGGGGTTCCCTGGAGTGAGAAAAGCCAGGCTGTAGATCATCCTTGATATCTTGCTTTAAACTGGATTCCAGAAGTTTACAGACAGGCTGCCCCAGAAGGTGGTGATATAAAAGAAAAAGACTCAAGAAAGGGTGAGAACAGAATGAGTTATGGAAAAGAGGAAGAAAAGATAAAAATAAGCAAAAGATACTTTTGCACAAGGATAGATTAAAGGGAAATAAAGAGAAGCATAAGCACTGAAAATTTAGGACAAATTGGAATAGAAACAAGTTCTTGAAAAGTGGAAGTAGGGCATAAAATTAGTAGGACATCATGGAATAATTGTATCAGTTAGAGACAAGTCTGGTATTTTGATAAGTGGGTATTTGATAGGTCTTGTATTAATTATCTATCTGTGTGTCTGTCTGTCTGCCTGCCTGCCTGCCTACCTGTCTATCTATCTGTCTATCATTTTCTAATCTGGACCTTCTAGGGTTAGAGCTTGTCTTTGGATGATAATGCATCTAAAATTCAAATTTGACTCCTAGTGCTTCTGAAAAATGTCTTTTATCTTGTCAACATTTTTGAAAAAGTTGCAAAGGGGGAATTTTATGTTGCAACACAATGAAAAGATTCCTAAAAAAATTCTTCTTTACCCATTTCTCTTCCTAAAGCTCTACACTTTCCCTCAGCCACTCTGTCTCCACCATTGTACCCACGCCACTCCCCGGCCCCAACTTTCAGTCCCTATGGAGCCACTAGTTAGTCTTTCACATCTTCTCCCACTTTTTGGATTTTGTTTTCCTCCCTATGTAGCTCCTTACCCTTAATCCACTCAGTTGAACCCAGAGCCAAGCAGCAGTATACAGCAGCCTCTCTGGACAGCAGAGAGGAGAGGCTCCCATACTTACATGATCACATGCTTGCCTCTGCCCCTCATGCATTATCTCGTTTAATCCCAACAATAGACTGAGAAGGTAGGCATGATATCTGTCATTCGATAGATGAGGCAACTGAGGTTTAAACCCAAATCTGGTTGATTCCAAAATCTGTGCTCTTAAGTACACTGTACTATATATCCGTGGTTCTCAGACTTTTTGGCATGAATTAAAAGTCATTCAGGGATATTGGTCAAATATGAGGATTCCAAGCTCCTATCCTAGAGTTTCCAACTTAGTTGGATTTCAGTGGGGCTCAGCAATCGGTTTAACCGATTGGTGACTTCAGTGAAGATGATTCTAATGCAGGTCAGTCCCAGAACACACTTTGAAAAACACTGCTAATAAATCCTTCTATGGGTAGGATCACTGGGAACTGATATAAGTCTGAACTATTATATGCATACAGGATTACATTTTTTAAAGTACAGCATGTGCTACTACTTCCCACAGATGTATGGATTTTATGTGTTTGAATTCTACGTAACCATTGTGGTCTCTGTTGGTTTTGGACATAGTGCATTAGTAAACATAATATTATTTCAACCTTTCATAATATGGGAAAAGAATTCAGTCTCTTTGCTATGAATCAGAAATTATATAAAGGCATATCCTATGGTGTTCCAGGGTTAGAAGCCATTATAAAAAGCCATTTATGGTCTCTGACAATGACTTTAATTAAGAACAGTGCTTCTTCTCTGGTGGAAATTTTTGGGGAAAAGAAGAGAAAATGAAAGAAAGTACAACTAAGTTATAACCTTCAGAGGTTAATTGCTCAGAAGGATTTTGTTTCTCAGTTGATATTCATTTTGGGAAATTCTTCATCTTTTGAAAGCAGTGTAGGGTCATCCTCTCTCAGAAGCAGAGATTTGTGGTTCCAGAGAGGCGTCAGAGTTGACTCGAAATGGACAGGAAGACCCTTGGCCAGGCTGGAGGTGGAGATTTCTAGAGTAAGGAGGGTCTCGAAAGGAAAACGCCCTACATTACAATTTTGTCTTTGTCTTCATTCAGGCTTCTCTGGGCTTTGGGTGGGAAACAAGCAGGACTGACTGTTCATAGGGCTGCCTTCCCTTATACCTGTGAACAGGTCAGTGAGGGGCTCCAATTCTTTTTTGTCTCCAACGTTCACCCTTTACTTTGATGAATCCTTCTCCCCCACCCTGCCTGCTGCCACGACAGTAATGGAATGTTATGGGTGAAGACTTTGGAGCCAGACATGTGGGTTTAACTCTACAGTTCCTCCTCTGTAACACAGAGGTGGTAACTCATTGTATTTCTGTGAAAAACTAAATATATGTCAAGTCCTTAGCAGGGCGTCCAAAATATTGAAAATGGCTCCATGAATGTTTGCTATAATAGGATTAAATTATAACTTAAAATTTGCTATATGCTGTTAAATGCCACACAGTGTACAATCTTTATTCCACATATATGTGAGGACCATCTATCCTGGCTGGGTCCTGGAGCCCAACAGTGAATTAGTCAGATGTGTCCCTGTCCTGGGGAACTTACATTCCAGGGAGGAAAATAGATATTAATCAAATACTGAGCACATTTTGGTAAGTTAATATTCTCCCTAATCAATAAGGAAACAGAAGCTCAAATAAGTTAAGGAACGTGGCAAAAATTCAAGGCCGGTATATAGCAGATCAGAGATTAGAATACAATTCTGCCTTACTCCCTAATTCATATTTCACCACCATGTGGCTTCAGCAAGAGAGGATTTATCTTCTGTAGGTTTTAACTTCCTTCCCCATCTCTACCACCATGAAAGGGCCTAACTGCATTCTTTTTTGGGGTGGGGAGATGGGAGTTTCACTCTTGTTGCCCAAACTGGAATGCAATAGGGCAATCTCGGCTCACTGCAGCCTCTGCCTCCCATGTTCAAGCAATTCTCCTGCCTCAGCCTCCTGAGTAGCTGGAATTACAGGCATGCACCACCACGCCTGGCTAATTTTTTTTTAGTAGAGATGGGGTTTCTCCATGTTGGTCAGGCTGGTCTCAAACTCCTGACCTCAAATGATCCTCTTATTTCAGCCTCCCAAGGTATTGGCATTACAGGTGTGAGCCACCGTGCCCAGCCTCCAAAGCCATTTGTTTTGTTTTGTTTTGTTTTACTAAACAAAAAGTGTAGAAAAAAGTACCAGAGCCGGGCGCGGTGGCTGAAGCCTGTAATCCCAGCACTTTGGGAGGCCGAGGCGGGTGGATCACGAGGTCAAGAGATCGAGACCATCCTGGTCAACATGGTGAAACCCCGTCTCTACTAAAAATACAAAAATCAGCTGGGCATGGTGGCACGTGCCGTAATCCCAGCTACTCAGGAGGCTGAGGCAGGAGAATTGCCTGAACCCAGGAGGCGGAGGTTGCGGTGAGCCGAGATTGCGCCATTGCACTCCAGCCTGGGTAACAAGAGTAAAACCCCGTCTAAAAAAAAAAAAAGAAGTACCAGAATATGATAGCCAAATCTAAAATTATTTTTAAAAATACTAGTAACAAATTAATAGCTCTTATTAGGAAAGTTGATAAATGTCACACAGGCTCACAGTGACTAGGGCAGAGTTAATGAACTTAATGTCCATCCAAAGGGTCATCCAGAGCCTTACTGTGCCCACACTCAGCTCTATTTGCCAGATGCTTGACAGATAACACCTGGTTAGTTGAAATAAATTATTTTAATTTCTTGTGGATTTAATTAGAGACTGGTTCTTGCTATGTTGCCCGGGCTGTTCTTGAACTCCTGGCCTCAAGTGATCCTCTCATCTCAGCCTCCTGAATTGCTGGCATTACAGGAAAGAGTCACCACACCTGGTCACTACTTAAATAGTAAATTCATTTGGCATTGCCAGTTGTTGTTGATGACCCTCTTTGGAGTCTCCCCAGTATCTGTCAAGTTTCCAGACGAAGTCACAATCACAAGGGCATATGCTAAAGAAGCTGTTCATTTGGTACAGATCTTGTGTATTTTTAATCACAACAATTTGCCTTTTATAAAGAAATCTCATTTGATCTCTAAATAGGCCATCATAGATTTTACATTTTATCTGAATGTATTCTTGGGTTGAGATCCCAATAGTCTTCATCAAGGATGGGTTGTTGCAGTCTTCCTAGGTACATCTTTTTTTTTTTTTTTTTGAGGAGGATTTACTAATTTTATCAGTTTCTTAAAGAGGTCTGGGAACAAAATAAGGTTAAGGATTATTGGTTTTCCAGTCTCTAATTCTTACCTGTTACCTCAAAGTCCACCCACTATCTTGATCCTTAACCACTTCCCTTCTTGGAAGCATCTTCGGTCCTTGTAGGTTAGTACAGGGTTTTTTTTCCCCTCCATTTCTGATCACCACCAATCAGAAAATATATATAAATTATATGCTGAAAGATCTGCAGAATCTTGCAAGCTTCAGAAAACTACAGAATGAAATACTTGAATGCTGTGTTCTTTTCCCATGTCTGTGCCATGTATTTTTTAAAATCAAAGTTAGCCCTGCAAGATTGGGTTCAATTTAGCTTCCTTCAGCGCATTTTTTTCTGATAAAGATAAAATCTTCTATATTTTGTAATAGCTAGAAAAGAAGATTTGACATGTTCTCAACACAAAGAAATGATAAATATTTAAGGTTTGGATATTCTAAGTGTCCTGATTTGATCATTACACATTGTATGCATGTATGAAAATATCCCATGTACACCATAAATATGTATAATTATTTATCAATTTAAAATATTTTATAAGAAGGCAATGAGGTCTTCCTGTTTTTCCTTGAAGCCTCACTATTGACTATGATCACTGAGAAAGCCAAAATCCCCACTCATTCACAGAATGTGGGGGTGCGACCAACTACCCCCCGGAGAATTTCCGTAATCTTCCTCCAGGTGTCAGCACAGGCCCACTCATCTTCCCTCACACCCCGCCCCCTCTGTCCATTCATAAAGTGGAGGGTGATTTGTGGTCTGCCTCACTGTGATTGTAGAGGAAAACAGCCATCTTTGCTTGTCTCTGCACTAGATTTGTTTTTCTAATTTCTTTTTACTTGAAGGTTTACCAGCTGCTTTATTACCAGAGTGAGGCTTCCTTACAGTCTCTTTTCTTTCTCCTCTCCCCCCTCTGCTCCCCTCCTTTTTGTTCCTAGAGACAATCAGTGTCTCTGGTCCCAGCTGCCACTGCTGATTTTTCATTACAGTTTAATTTAAAACTGGGATTGGAATGGAAATGTCTTTTTGCCATTTGGGGTTTGTGAGGCCTGTGGTTTTATTGCCAAAGGCACAAATGTTAGTTACTACTGTTTTTCCAGAGTTTGCTGGGGAGGGTGAGGGGGTGTAGGAGGGTAGGAGCGAAGAAAGACAGACTGACCTAGTAGCAGTGGGAGAGAGACTGGAGGGGGAAGTCCCTCTTTGGGAAGGCAACATTATTCTGCGAATTGTTTTGTCTGATGTTCTGAGGACTACGAGTTGGGTCAGGAGGAGGGGGAGATAGCGTAGCATCTCCCCAAATGTGTGTTTATGTAGGTTAAATATTAGTCAGCCCTGGAAATGAGGTGGCTGAGGGAGGGGTGATCACACAGACACGACTTGGAACTAGCACCAATGTAGAGAAAATGGTTTTCTTTTTAAGTAATAGTAACGTCTCTGGCTGATTCACTTGACCACAGCTGTAAATGGGAATACCCAAGGAAGGACTAAACGGTATCTAACCTCAGAGGCAACAAGCTCTACATGTTTCTATGCTTTCACCTAAAAGGAGACATCAGGCATCTATCTGCATTAGCTTCTGTGTTCTCTCTGCTTTTATATGTATTGGGCTC
Organism: Cebus imitator; assembly: GCF_001604975.1. Taxonomy (NCBI): domain Eukaryota; kingdom Metazoa; phylum Chordata; class Mammalia; order Primates; family Cebidae; genus Cebus; species Cebus imitator. The sequence continues at coordinate 3,711,425 of NW_016107416.1, forward strand.
AAGTCTTAGGATTTATGATTTATTTACAAGCCTCCCTCCAGTCGTATCTCAGTCCAGCTACACAATTAATGTTTCCTACAATCTTTTAGAAGGTTCTTAGTGAATGATTGTTTGGATCAGATTAAAACTAAACAGTCTGCTAAAATTGATGATGTTTTTACCTATGTGAATGTAAACTTAAGAAGGAAGGACATTCTTATTTGAAAGTAATCACACAGGAGGAGGTGGAGAGAAGCTGAGGCGGCTGCATGCCTTCATTTCAATATTTAGCACTGACATTGAAGGCAGTTGTTTCCTGGTTGGGGAGGAATCTACAGAAACCACAGAATGCTTATCTGTCTTGCTAAAAACAATTACTGTCCCCGCTCCCAGCAAGAATCCCGCTCCTCCTGGTTACACCAGTTTCAGATGTCAAACCGAATGCTCCATTATCTCAACAGATCACACTGACTCTTCACTCTGTGGAACATTTCAGCCTCCTCTCCAACTGGCCTCAGGCAGCTGTGAGACTGCTGAACCTGTGTGGGGTAGGCACATCTCCCTGTCACAGAGCAGCCCGAAGACTCAGCATGCTTTGCGGGGTGCTTAAGGGCTGTGCTGCTAGTCTGCACGTTTGTGTGCTCTTGGTTAATTGGGACATTTTATCCAAAAGCACATTTCGGCCAGGCTCCCTCTCCTCCAGACTCACCCCCATCCACCCCTTCCCCACCTGCCTGGGGTGTTCTATTTCCCTGCTGGAGGGCAGAGGGCAGCAGTCCAGGAGCCCAGCAATCATCCCCAGGACCAATTTCCAAGACTGTTGTGCTTGCCTTTGCAGTTCACACTGACATTCTAGTGGTTGGAATTTCCTCACAGAGGACATTCCACTAACAACAGTGGAGATAGTTCTCGTTTCTCCAGTTCAGAGTTCATAGTACACAAAGGCGGAAAGAAAATAATGACAATAGAAACCATTTTAACCCCACCAGCTGCCCTGCCTCCATCACAACAGCAAAACAGGCACAACAACAGCAAATCCCCCACGCCTGCCCAGTGTGGTTCACTCCGCCACAACCACAGCGCCCGTGACGGAAGCTGTGTGTGGCTGAACTGCCCAATGTGATACTGAAATATGTGTAGAGGAAATGCCTCTTCTGATCCCTCCGTGAAGTTTGAAACTTGAAGGAGCTGATAGGCATTGGAAGAAAAAGGCTATTTTTGTGCGCGTGCAATTTTCCTGGAAGAATGAAATTGTCCAGCTCTCCCCCTCGGTTGATCAGCCCTCCTCCAGAGACTGCATCTCATACCACGCAGTGGGCTTCTAAGGGCAGGTCTGCTTGTGCTGTGAGGACACAGGTTACATATTTAAGGGCCTTCTTTCCTGCTCCAGGATACCACATGTTGTGGTCAGCTCCCTGCAAGGCAGATATTGCAGCCAAATTTGCTTTCCAGGTTTACCAAGAGGGGAGCTATGGATGGAGCATTTGTGGTCCTGTTTGACAGGAAGGTGGCTGTTTGATCTTGTTTTGTGCTATAGGAATCTTCAGAAATCTCTTGGAAAATCTCATAAACCTATGTTAGTGGCCACATATGGGATCCATTAAATCCTCATTTCTGCTTATTCTTAGCAAATTTTTGTCTGGTGACAACCTAAAAACTTCGGAGTGTTTTTGTTTTGCTTCACACCGCAGAGAACTCTGCTGACGGGCTTTAGTTTTGAGAAAGTATTTAGCAAAAAGCAGGCTGTGGTTGCAGTGAAACAACTAATTCTAAGTAAAGCTTGGTGGAACATTGGGCTCATGAGGAAGCAGGGGGACATTTTTTTTCTTTGGGCTTCAGGGGGATTCCAGAGTTGCCAATGTTCTGGGAAGGCTTCTCCTTTTCTGATGAAATTGAATAAGAAATCCAGCTTTCTTCCTATCTCTGACTATGTCTGTGGTGTGATTTTGGAATGATGGAGTGGTCTCTCTTAGTTTCTAAATGTTTGTTTTCTAAATAGAGGACAAAACAGCAATGTACTTTTCTGCAAGACACGCCAATATCCTTAGATAAAAAGGTGTTAAATAATGACATCATACCAGTATTTGGAACTGAAATTACTCATGTATGACAAAAACCAGATTAGATGATGTTAACTCAAAGAAGACAGAGAGAAATTTAGAAGAAAATTGGCTTTTATTTTTTCGTTTTAAGTAATTAATAAACGAAACGCAACAATCCGTGCTTTCACCCACAGGCAGCATCAGGGGATCAAACATTGCCTTTGAAGTGGGCCCCCAGTAGGGAGGACCCCACTGTTCAGGCTACTTTATAGTGGTAATATACTGTCTGGAAAAAACAGATGCCAAGAAATTGTGCAGATTGTATCTCTGAGCATCTGAAACCCTAAAACTTCAGGGGGCCAAGGAGGTCCCAGCCGTTTGATTTTTTTTCTCTCTAAAAAAAAAAAATTGGCCTAAAGTATTAAATTGAAACAGGCACTTCATTTCTTTCCTTCATTTCTCTCTTCACCTCAGGAGACCTACGTTAAATTCCACTTAGATCACAGCTAGATGTGGGTTTGATGGTCTCAAGCCACCTTTTAACTGTACGTTCATCCCATAAATAGAAGATGAATAAAGATGTCAAACTTCATCCGTATGATATTCTGACACACGTGGCTCTCTCTGTTAAATGGGAGCTCGGATGAAGATGGGCTACAATGGGTTCTACAGAGCGGAGAACTACAACATACCACAGTGGATTTACGTACAGAAACAAGAGCAGTGTGGATTACCAGACAGTGGTTGGCAGAGATTCACTTGTCAGTGTTCTGAATGGATGTTTGCAGAAGGACAGCAGTTGGGCTGGTGCAGTGTGAATTCAGAGTGGGCCACTTTCTTAAAGCCATCGTCATTAAACTTTGTGTTTAAATGTCCGTTTTCCAGGGCAAGCCAAGTAAGGCCTATGCTTAAAACCAGGTGTTCTGAAACCAGATGTAGCTCTTCATGTTCTGGGTAAAGATACATGGATACTAATTTGGGGATTAAACTATTAGGGTTTATTCATTTTTCTGTGTCCTAACTAGGCAAAGAACCAAATCTAACAACTGGAAAGCAAGGAATATACTGCCAAATATTGGTAATTTCTTCCCTGGAATACTCATGGCTATTTTTAGTTTGTTAATGTAAAAAGCAGTGAGATGAAAAGTGATCTGTTTCCAGAAGAAAAACCAGTCGAATCTTCATTAATAATTCCTGTAGAACACTCCGTGGGCCTTTATCTGACAGCCTGACAAGCTGAACTAAACAACAGAGACTGTAGGAATGTAAAAGACATAATCTTAACACCAAGCCTTCTGAAGATTTGGCTGTCATTTTACATTAAAGGCAAAGGGTAAAAACCTCCATTGAACAGACCGAGCTTGCAGCATGATTATAGCGCTAAAATTTCGTGAGGAAGAAAAGGCTGACATCAGAGTTAGTAAATGGTGGTGTTGCGGAGTACTGAACAACCAAGCTTTCTTTCCATAACTAGCTGAAGAGTTTTGAGTGTGACAGATATGATGCAGGTATGATGGGATGCAATTTAATGATTCTTAGGCCTGGTGACAAATCTTCATTATCAATAAAGACCATGTAACAAGTGTTGGGCTATAACCATTGCATAAGAGCCAACTCAAGAATCTAGACTCTGCCTGCATTTCCATATAGTGATTTATACTTCCCAGTGTCTTTACATAGTGTAGTGTCTCTTTGGATCATGACAATGCTATGAGGCAGTCAGGGTAAACTTTATTATGCTTTTCTACAAATGAGAAGCTCAGTCAGAAGTACTAAGGGACTTGTCCAAGGTTAATTAGCTAGTAAATATCTGGGTTGAGATTAGATCCAGTTTTTCTGCCTTTGTACCTGTGCTTTTGCCCTCTCTCCTCATATATATATATGTGTGTGTATGTGTGTGTGTGTGTATGTGTGTGTGTAACATAGATACAATATATCTTAATTTTATTTTTATTTTTTAAAGACAGGGTCTTGCTCTGTTGCCTAGGCTGGAACGTGATGGTGCGATCATACCTCACTGCAACCTTGAACTCCTGGACTCAAGCAATCCTCACTGCTCAGTCTACCAAGTAGCCAAGACTATAGGCATGAGCCATCACATCCAGCCAGTTTTTTTTGTTTATTTGTTTTTGTTTTTAATTTTTATCTTTTATGGAGACAGGGGCTTGCTGTGTTGCACAGGCTGGTCTTGAACTCCTGGCCTAGGTGATCCTCCTGCCTTGGCCTCCCAGAGTGCTAGGATGATAAGTGTAAACCACCAAAACAAAAACAAGTGCAAGCCACAAAATTTGAACAGACTACTGTCTATCAAGGCAAAGATTTGCAAAAAAGAGAGTTAGCAAGAACAGAATAAAGGAAATGAGCAAGGGCTATGGGAACACATTTATGCTGCTGTTCCTCTAGGTTGCGGATCTTCTTGTCCATCATGTAAGCAAAATTAAGGCGTGAAATTGTCTGTTATTGTGGTGTGGCTACTTTCCCTAAGATAACATGATAATTCATAATTAATAATACACTAACAGTAACTCATACTTCTAAAACACTTATTTTATGTCAGGCTGTATTCTAAGCCCTGTACTGTATATTGATTCATTTACTTCCTATGAGGTAGGTTTTAATATTATTCCCATTTTACTGACAAGGAACCTATAGCTTTATCTGCCAGAGTTTTTGGCTGGGAACCATTCTGCGATAAAGTTAAGAGGTATTGCAGAAGTCTATTTGAATCAGCTTTTACAATAGTGCACATAATATCTCAGCCTGCAGAAAGAGAGAGAGAGAGAACGATGGTGGGGGTGGGTGAGGGCTGGGAAGGCATCTCTCTCTCCTCATTCTCTCTCTTGCCTTATCAATATTTCCTGAGCACACCCTGTCAGTGCTCCCTTTGTTAATAAGCTTCCAGTTCTTTCAGAGCAAAGGTTGGCCTGCAGCTTTCTCCCCTTCCTGCTGCCTGTCAGGAGAGGAAATCGCAGCTTTCAGGGGGACCTGACACTGGGGAACTGGATAGCACCAAGGGGTCAAGGGTAAGAATGTAGGGAACAGTGAGAAATCCCAGATTGTGTCCAGCCGGGGCTAGGCAGGAAAGGCTCCGCCACATGTTCTCCTCCTGTTTGCTGTCTTTGGTTCCTGCAGGAAAGAAAACCACAACAGATTTTCCTGTGACTATGGTGCACGTTCAGCCATCCAAACAGCTAGAGAACAATTGAGGGCTTTAGGGGGGGCATTATCTGAGACTGTGGGTTTGCCAATTCCCTGTGTATACATAAGCCAGGAAATTTAACTGAAACTGTGTGGTGTTGGTTAGATAACATAGATTTAAGTAAAATTCATTATCAGATCCTATTGATCTAATAACCTAAATGGCAAATCACACTGCATGTAGTGGCAATGGTGTATGGAAAACACGTCGTGAGAAGAGCACATTATGAAACCTCACTTTGCGATCATCCAGCAACTCCCTTCAGTGCATCTCACTTGAAACTGAACTTCTGACCCCATTAAGAATGGGGTGCAATGCATGCACCTTTCCTCCATCTATCTTGGCTGCTTCTGCTCTGCCTCGAGGATGTGGCTTTTGACAAGAACACACCTTCTTCACAGAGGTCAGTGTGTCCTGATGTCAATCTCCTTCAGCACATTTTGCTCCGAGTTCAGGTCTCCCGAGTTGTGAAAGGATGATCAGATGCAGGCAACAAATGACAGACCAGGAGGTCACTGGTTAAAGGGTTGACATTGATTGTTTTGCTGGTGATGTTTCTAATTCCCAGTAACTTTCACTAAGAATTATGTGTATGGAGTATGAGGAGGAGGCACGCTTATTAACTGAGTCTTGTTCTCCCACTGGCAGTGAATACTACCATTTATTAATGAAGCTGCATGCCCTCAAAACATATAATTGTAAAGATCATAGAATTTTAAATGCAGAATGGGCATTAGAGATCATTTAGTCAAATCCCTTGCTTTAAAGAAGAGGAAACAGGTCCTGGGAGGCTAATCACGTACTCCAGGAAGGTCATTTAGTTAGTGGCAGAGTCAGGGCTCCACCCATACCCCACCCCCACCTATGCCACACTGACAAATTAACAGGTTTTAAATAGCTTCTAACACCTCTGTAACCAGAGTGTGAAGTTCAATCTGTACTGCTTTGGGTGCATATGGAATTTGAGGCATATTTAGTGGCCAGAGGCTATGGGCCGGTTATCTTTTAAAAATGCAAATTACTATGTACTAAATAAAATGAGTGTAAGTTTGAGGAAGTTCATTCAGCTGGAGCTAATAGGCAATAGTGTTAATTAGTCCAAGGGCATGGGTCCAATTTCCACAAAGGCCAATTAGCTTCATACAATGGGGGAAAATAAAGACTGTTTCCTAGACTTGGACTGTACCCCAAACTCAGCCCGCCCCGTCCCTGGGGAAACCAGGTGAGAGAGTGAGAATGACACAGCACAAATTCCCCTCCCCTGCTGTAAAAACAAGCCAAGGCATTTCTCAGTGGAATCACCTTCCTACATTCAGGGCAGATGTTTTGGAAACGATCGTATTAAGGCTGAAAGGTGGAGCTTCCTTGGAGCACGTTTTCACACCCATTCTTCTCCCATTCTCCATTTCATAAAGAATATGAAATGATAGTGACAGGGATTTTTACTGCAGTGTTGCAGAGTAGCATCAAAGACCCGGAGAGGTAAAGTTACCTTTTTTCACCCAGGACCAGGCAATGAGAGAGCATTGATTCAAGAGCGAAACCCAAGTCATCTGGACTTTTTAGTGAACTAGATGACATGGCTTATCACAGGCACAGGCCACCACTTTCTGACACAAAGAGGAAAAGCGAAGGCATTCGGCGCTGCACTGATGTACTGGGTGTTTGCCCAGCTAGAAAGCCCGCTTCTTTTCCATGATTGGGCCAAAATATATATATATATAGATATATATCTATATATATATCTATATATATAGATATATATATGTATAGATATATGAGAAGAAACGTGGTCACAATTCAATTGCAGTTTCCCTGGGCAAAATATAAACAGGCCCAAATGAGAGGTCTCCTGTAGTGCTTCCTGAAACGGCCCTGGCCCTGATTCATGAGTCCCAAATGGGAGACACATTATGAGGATGGGGGAGGAAAGAGTGGGCACAGCTGAGAAAGGAAACTTGAAAATATGCATGTGAAGGCACATCGCATGCAACTTCAATGTCTGTCTGGCCCTTTTTGGTAGATGATTGCTTATTTCAGGCCACGCTTGTTTGTATGATGGTGACCTAGTTTATCCAGATTGGCTTTGTCCTTTATGGAAATAACTAAAAATTTGTCAGTATCAAGTGTAAAGCAGTCAAAAGAGGCACCCGGTGTCTACAGATGTTAAGTAGAGCCAAGCAACTAAGTCGTAACCTTAGACACTTTATAACGTTCTCCCAGATAAAGCAGATTTTAAGCACCATAAACGAGATTGCGCCGCATTTTAACTATATTGTCTTTTGACAACGTGAACACATTAACTATTGTTCAAAACAATTTTTACACATCACTACACAATTCAGCCAGCACTTAGATTGAATTCTATTTAATCCAAGAATTCCTGGCCATAATGTGGAGAGTTTGGGCACTTTCTCTTTTACCTGAAGTATTTTATTGAATGCTTATGATTTCTGTGAAACTTATAGTCATAACTGAACAGAAAGCAGCCAGGACAAGCAAGAACAGCTTCTCAATGGGCATTCTTTTTCCTGATGTCTTACATCCATTTGGGTGGGAGTTCCACAACAGGCTAGCAAGTTTTTCTCTTCGGGCCTGTACCAGAGGCCTGATCTCATCTGATTTTTCAGTGATAGCATGGTAAGGTTGGGAGTTACAATTGAGAACCTACTGATAATCAGGTTATCGTTTGATCCAAGCTGAGGTGGTAACAGAAAGGTCAAAGTTGTTGGAAGAGGTGCAGGTATCATTTGGTCTAGCCTGCAATTCCTTCCAGTCTCTCTTCCATATCTCTATTTATAGGAAATGCACTTTCCCTTGAGATAGCCCATTCTAATTTTGGCCAGTTCTAATTGTGATAAAGTTGTTATTTAAAATAAGTGAAGCAGGAAATATCCCCCGACTCCTTGGGGTGCCTTTCTTACTCAACCTGTAGCTGTTAACCCCTCACAGGAGGGGTAGCACTCAGGTGAGCAGGTGCAGGAGCCAGAACAAGGGTTTCTGAGGGCTGGCAGGAGCAAAACTCTGTGCAGCCTCCCGGCAGCTTCTGGAGCTCCAGAGGCCATGTGTTACAGGGCTCTTTTAGCTTTGCCATCCATGAATAAGTGTTAAACAGCTCAAGCGTTTGCATCCGTGGCTCCCAAGCTCTTGTCTGGTGTCCAAGAAGAATCAGGTCACATGAACGAATTGGAGAGTGGTGAATACGGAGGATTTTATTGCCAAAGAAATTGGCTTTTGGGGGAAGGGGAGCTGGAAAGGGGATGGATCAGGCAGGTGGTCTTCCCCTAGAGTCTGGCCATCTCCAGCCAGGCTCTTCTCCGAAGTCCCACTGTCAAGCCATCCCTCTGAAGTCAAGCTGCTTTTCTCTGATGTCTGGCTGCTTCTTCTCTTGTCTCCTTCTCTGCTGCTCCTCTGCCAGCAGAGACTGGGGTTTTTATGGGTACGGGATAGAGGATAGGGGACGGGGTGGGCCAGGGTGGTTTTGGAAAAGGTAACATTCAGGTGAGAAAATGGGGATATTGTCACTTTGGGTCATGGTTCTAGGCTTGAGGGTGGGGCTTCGCCAGGGACCCCTCCCTTTTCTGCCTAGAATTTCTCTGCCTCCTGTTCCTATCATAAGGAGATACTTGCTTCTTGTGTAACTTTGGACCAGTGGTCCTGGTCTGCCCCCTAGAACCAAAAAATGTAAGTTAAATCCCTGTTCCATCTTGTAGTTTATTATGCATTAAAATCCAGCTATCTTTAACTTATGAATTTATTCAGTTTGCAGCTTATAGTGTCCATAGTGTCTTATTCAAAGTTGAATAGACCCGTATCTTCCCATAAGGAGTCTCCAGTCCATTTGTGTTCATGTCTCTTCTTCCATCTAAAATCTCTCAGTTCTCTCAACTTTTTATAAAACACAGAAACTTCTGTAATCTGGTTCTCCTCCTCCAGACTTCACAAGGAAAACACTATTATTAATGATAGTTACTGAGGATCCACTACCTATTTGGTCCTGGGCTGGGTTCTGTAATAGTCCTAACTATTCTGCAAGGCTAGTATTAGTCCTAACTATCCTGCAAGGCCTATATTAGCCACGAGGAACTGTGTGGCTCATAAAGTAAGTGATCTTGGTTCACACAGCGAATATGTGGTAGGTGGGACATCTGAACAAAAATTGAACCCCAAACCTCCAGTTTGAGTGTGTGTATATGTTTTGAAGGGGTAGCAACTGGAATTAAAGACAGTGCTTTGTCTCTACCTTGTTCATAGTGGAGACCATCGCCCTTATATCTGAAAGCAAATAGCTCTTAGTGGTAACGCTTTCTTTTGGGTACTTCACTGCACCATATAAAATATAGTAAAGTACATTGATAGCCACATGAAATGTATTTCCTATCATAAAATTTTTGAAAGGATTTTAAAACAATCTTTTGAAAAAAAATTTATCAAGAGTGACTAAGTTAATTTATGATTGCCAATGATTTCTTGGCAAGCATCATGCATACTCAGAAATCCTTATGAAATGAGAAAAACCTAACCTACAAATTGTTTTCAAATGTAATGAAATTTTTATGAACACTAAATATAACAAATAATGAAGTTGACATCATGTAACATTTTGTAGATGTTTAATTAAACATTTATTAATTTCAATCTATCAGTTTTATATTAATTTCAATATCAGTTTTATATTTTAGAAATAGTAAATCTTTTGAGGTCTTAAAACATTTTTATAAGCTTTTGAAAGGAACACAGGCTCTAAGTGCTATGTGGTTAGAGACTAAATAACACTGAGTCTTTCACATCATTTGACTGAGGTAGAGGAGCCACTACTTCCATGATGTGCTTTAAGATGGTGACCCCAGCTTCTTTCAGAGGCCATATTATTAACTTTTCTTTTACAGCCCAATGTGGCTCCTTCTGTGGCCCTGTCGGCCCATCTTCCTCATTCTGGAAACCAGATAAAAGGGTCCTCTGTTGGATAAGAGCTCTGTGTGTCTTTCAGCTTCCCTTTGTTACTGGAAAGCAGTCCCCATCCAGACCTCAAAAGAGGGTTCTTGGATCTTATGCAAGACAGAATTTGGGGCGAGTCCACAGAGTAAAGTGAAAGCAAGTTTATTAGGAAAGTAAAGGAATAAAAGAATGGCTACTTCACAGGCAGAGAAGCCCTGAGGGCTGCTAGTTGCTCATTTTTACGGTTATTTCTTGATTATATGCTAAACAAGGGGTGGATTATGTATAGCTCCCACTTTCAGACCATATAGGGTAACTTCCTGATGTTGCTATGGCATTTGTAAACTGTCATGGTGCTGGTGGGAGTGTAGCAGTGAGTGTGACCAGAGGTCGCTCTCATCACCATCTTGGTTTTGCAGGGTTTTGGCTGGCTTCTTTATTGCAACCAGTTTTATCAGCAAGGTCTTTATGACCTGTATCTTGAGTCTACCTCCTATTTCATCCTGTGACTAGCAATGCCTTAACCTCTTGGGTATGCAGCGTAGCAGGTCTCAGCCTTATTTTATCTAGCCCCTATTCAAGATGGAGTTGCTCTTGTTCAAATGCCTCTGACACCTTGATGACCTCTATCTTTGTCTTTCTTGGTCAGCACCCCACCTATGCTGACTTGTTCCTTTACTTCTAATCTTGGTTGAAAAGTCACCCTGAGGTATCTGGTTTTATGAGTTGTCATCAAGGGGCTGGAAAATGCAACATGAAAGAGAGCAAGTTCACTTCAATCTTGCCCAATTGGAAACAGGAGAAAGCAAAAAGCCAGATAAATTCCCCATCCCTTCTCCCTTCTTGCTTCTCTTCTGGAGAAGTCCTGCTTGACTTCTGAAGCAGGGCCAATGTAGAAATACGTAACATTGTATAGATTTGCATATTCCTTTTCTTATATCCTTTTCTGCTTCACTCGCAACACCCTGGGTTTTTGTACTTTAATTCTTGCCTCTAGCTTTACCGTCTAGTTAAGAGAAAACCAAGCACCAAGTTGTCATTCACAGCTTTTGCATCAAGTAGTCTTCCTTGACCTGTTCTTTAAGTCGTGTCCTGGCTGCCTCTTTAGCCACTGACTTTTGCTTTTGGTTCTCCTGTTGGCTTTTGTTTTTAGCTCATTCTTGGATATCACTTTTCATAAAGTAGATCTAGAAAATATTAAACTTCCTATTGACTAAACGGACTGCTGGGCCACTCTTGCCTTGCCTATGTATGTTTAGATTTGCCAGCACAATTGCAAGACCTTTTATTTATCCCTGTCAAATCTGATCAGTTTAGTCCCCTCATTATTGCTCTCGCCAGTCAAAAACATTTAGACTCCGGATATAGTCATTTTCCATATGCCTCATAGTCATCCACAAATTTGATGAGCCTTTTAATTTTTCCTTCATTTATTTATGTTCTTTCATACAAGCCATGGTGGAAGAAAGAACTAGAGAACCTGTGGAAATCTTCAAAGCCCCCATTCTCACCATTTAAGCATATTTGTTTGGTTACTAATTCAGTTTTCCGTTGCCTACAGGCCAGGTAATTCAATGGCATTCTACAAACATACATTCAATGAGTGCCTAGTTTGGGCAAACCACAGTCTATGTGTCTCTTGTTGGGACATGAACATAAAGAAGATGTGAAATAATTTTTACCGGTGAGGATTTCTTTTCTTTTTTTTCCTTTGAGACTTAGTCTCGCTCTGTTGCCCAGGCTGGAGTACAGTGGTGCGATCGCGGATCATCGCCACCTCCATGTTCCAGGTTCAAGCGATTCTCCTGCCTCAGCCTCCCAGAAAGTTGGGACTACACTGTGTGCCACCACGCCTGGCTAATTTTTTGTACTTTTAGTAGAGATAGGATTTCACCATGTTAGCTAGGAGTCTTGATCTCCTGACTCATGGTCCACCTGCCTCAGCCTCCCAAGTGCTGGGATTACAGGCACGAACCACCACACCTGGCCAGACTTATCTTCCTTTTAAAGGAAGATAGGCCTGTGGTAGAGATATTGCCAAAGAAACCTGCTGTTTGGCTCCCCCTCAAATCACATGGAGTCGGTAGCTACCTGTATTCTTCTCCATGAAAGGCCAACTCTCATCAGAAAAAAAGAGATGCAGTTTAAGAATGCTTTAAGAAATTAGATAAACTAGTGAAAGAATCACTTTCTCCCACTGAAAATTGAGTTTACGAAAAAAGGTGTGAATTTAGAAACTAAAATAGCCCTCTTCCTAAGCACCTACTGGTGTCGATGAAAATTCTTTGCCAATTCACAAAGTCCTATCATGGTTGCAAATTACTCTGTCACAATAATTGTTCCCTGTTAACTTTTCAGGCAACAGTGAGAGGTTTGTTGAATGGCAAGAAGAGCATCTGGCATTTCTGGTTTCATATCTGGAATTTCAGCAAATGTCAAATACACATTTCTTATAAGAAAAAAGGGAAAAAGTCAATGGGAAAAGAAAACTTAAAGAGAGCAAAACCATTGGAAAATAATACTACCTGTGTACTCTCAGAAGTGTGCCAGAGCTTTTCTTAAATTCATTGTTAGCATTTAAAAATGAACTTCAATCATACTCTGAGACACATGTTTCTTCTAAGGGATTGGTGCCAACTGCCGTAAGTGGTAGAAACAGAAAAAAATACAAATCGCTGAAAACAAATTAGAAATAAAAGCCATAGATTCAATCACCTGGTTAATTTAGGTACCACGGTGAAACACATGGGAGAAAAGCAAGCCAAGGCATAATGCGATACCACAAGAAAGTCAATGGCGACAGTCAAGGCAGCAGGTGGATCAATTCCAAAGATTGCCATTGGTTAGTGTTTTCCAGGAGACCAACTGAACCTGATAGGAGGAAATTCGCTGTTTTTTTTTTTTTCTGTCATTTAAAGAACTCTAAACTTCCAGTTGAGCCTCGTTCCCCCTTTATTTGTCTCTCTCCTCTTACTTTAATGGGTTCAGTCTTACAGAATATAGCTAATTCAAATCCTTATTAGAAGCAGGAAACCTGTAGCTACACAGGGACGTATGTTTAACACAGAGACATGCACATGCAGAGGGAGGATATTTCATTAGGAATCTGTTAGACATCGAAATCTCGAGTTCACCTGATGCTGTCTTGGATCAGGACAGATCTGAGCTGGAGAAACAAGCCCTAAGTCAGACCTGGGGGAAGTGGAGGGGGTCGTATATCTGGTCTGGGCAGCTGCCTGGTAGCTTCCTAGCTGTGGCCTCTGGGGTGGCAGCTTGGCAGCATTTGCCATCACAGGGAACCAAAGGGAAGGGGAACAGGAAAAATTACAGTTTGCAACTGAAATAAATCCCCAAGGATTTATGACTTAATCTTAGTGCAGTATCACTGAAAGAAACACAATCCAGTTAACTGAAAGTAATTTAAAAAGCAATTTTAATCTTTACTTGTTCTCTCAAGGAACATTAAAAGGGATCCAATTCATAATCTACAGCAATATGTGGGAAAATCCCCTATCTTCTCCCTTTCAATTCTTTTACACACACAACACCCCATGCATGCAGTTTCCAGAGCTTCTCTTTCCCTAAACCCCTCACTCGACCCTCCAGCCTGCCTAACTCCCAGAAAGGACTCCCTAACACCTGCACAGACTCTTCTTTCCCTGGGGCCAGCAAAACACACCTGTCTGGGCTGTTCTAAGAATGCTGGAGACCCTGCAATTCCCCTCTGAAGGGAGCACAAAGACCCCACTTCCCACTCAGCTCTCTCACCAACTCTCCCTGCTTGTTTTGTTCCTTTGTAGCATTTCCAGATAAACAGGATATCTATTTCAACTTGAATTTCAGATAAATGATGAATACATTTTAGTATATCAAAGTTAACACGTCTTATATTTTTATTTTCTAAATCTGGCAACTATATCATTTTTGAGACTATTATTCACCAACACATTTTTTTTTTCACTTAAAGAGAAACAAATAAGACACTTTTAACAAGATACTTTCAGAATTACTTGGTAGGAAACGGAAGTGGCCTATAATTTGCGCTAAGTGAGACAGAGAATACTATTTTGTGCTGTTATTGTGAACCTGAGCCACTGTGTCCAGTTTCCCCCATTAGAAAATGTGTGGCAACATTAATTTGCAGTTATAAATTAAATATGTTTACATTCTGTCTAGAAGTTTGGGATCTGCCTAGCCTAGTACTTAGTATACAATAGATGGTACAAAATAGATCTTTTTGAGTGTAATTAAAAGATTTCATTAAAAAAAAAAAAAAAAAATCTAAAAACAAAAAAAAAAAAAAAAGAAAAAAAAAAACCCAAACACATATGGATAGAATAAGTTACATGTTAAATTTTATGATTCTATGAGTTTTGTCTTAATATAAATATATCCAAATACTGACATGCCAATGAAATCTCTTTTTGAGAGACTTCACCTTGGATGGTGATATATTTGTTCTAAGGATGTTGTGCCAAACATATTGGAGTCCTCTCAAGCCGCTTCCAGACCCCTTTATGGGCCACACACAAGAATCACTCTTCTTGCTTTATGGTCTGGCTTTGTTTTGTCCTTAGACTGTATGACCCAGCTGGATCTCGCCGCTTCACCCACCCTGCTTGGTTCTAAATGACTTTTGGCCACCTCCAAAAGGTCACATCTATCCTCTAAGGATGAAGATTCACAACCATCAGGAGTACACTGACATCTCAATTAACAAATCCCTTGGGAGCAAAGCTCTTTCATAATAAAGTGCCTGTATTAAAAATGAGATTAACTCCTTATAAATCATACACAGTAGAGTGGGCCAAGTGTACTCAATGGACAAAAATGCCTTCTGAAAGAGCTTATTTTTGCCTCTGTCCTGCTCAAAGCAAAAAAAATATTGATTCCACTTCAAACTGCAAGTCACCTAGCTCCTCCCCTTCTCTGTTGGGTACCTTTCTGCACCCCTGACTCAGTGGTAATCTCTTCCTCTCCAACTTAGCATACCCCATGCCTTCTCCACACTTTAGGACCGTGAAGAATTGACACTCACTGATTAATTAGCTGATTAAACTTTTCTGGAAATTCATTGATTCAAAAATATTTATTTAAGTTTCAGTCTATGTGTTACTTTAATCAGCAACTTGACTTATGGTTGGTATTAAAATCTTTGTTCCTGGATACAGGAGAGCCAAGAATCATTAGGTATTTGTGGATATATTTTCGGAGATGAGAGTGCATCTGAAATTACTGTCTACTACTGAGTGATCATCTAGATTTGGGAGGGAGAAGAGAGAGGGCCAAAGTGTTATTGTTTGTATTCAAATGATTCCTGTTGTTTTACAGAGAAAGTGGTGGTAGGGCCAGTTAAGGTTGCTGGAAGCCTGTTTCTCAGAGCAACTGGGTATAGAGTAGCCCGTGAAAGACTATATAATTTATATTCTCTGAGGACTTTCCCCACTCCTCTTTACTGTTGGAGAAAGTAAATCCAACAGGGCAGAGGGCAAAATGAAGAAAGGATATGGATTTTGGTAAATTTGCCTTTCATTAGTAAAAATGACAAGATATTAGCTGGTTCTTAAAAGCCGGTAAAGTTTTCCTCCTAATTTACATCCCTGACATTATTAAAGCCAACCTTATAATACCTTAATATCAGTACAGTATATTCATGCTTTTAAAAATATTTCTTAACCAAATCTGGGGCAATGATCTGGAAGATTCAGTATGTAATTACCTTGTTTTCTTTTATAAAAGTAAACTTCTAGCTGGTACATTGCTAAGATCATCCAGCATTTGAAGGTTCTGGAAAGTGACATAAGGGTGTGATGGTAGATGCTTAAATATGGTTCATTTTTCTACATTCAGGGAGAAGTGGAGGTGTTTCTGCTTTATTCATGTCTCTCTCTAAGCCATAAAAGCAGAAATAAGCAAAATGATGATGCATTGTGATGATGAATAATAATAATGCAAAA
Source organism: Cebus imitator (assembly GCF_001604975.1). Taxonomy (NCBI): domain Eukaryota; kingdom Metazoa; phylum Chordata; class Mammalia; order Primates; family Cebidae; genus Cebus; species Cebus imitator. The sequence goes on from NW_016107416.1 coordinate 3,727,540, forward strand.
TAGCAATACCTGTCTTCAGATTGTGAAGGCAATTTCTTACCCTTTTTGTATGCAGATGAAGAGGTGGATTTTTATAGCAATCTGCCTTCAGACCTAAATGCCCTCCTATACCACACACCCACTCCCAAACACAAGCTCACACTTAGGAATTGAGAAGGTGACTTAAAAATCAGGATGTCAGAAATGGGACAAAATTGGTTTTGTACTTCTCAAAAAATTTTCCTCATCATTTTGATGGGACATATTTATATAATTGTTCATAACAGGCATTTACTGAGTGTGAAAAATGACCTGTGTTGAAATTGTAGAAAACAGAACAACTGGTCATAAATGACTATTTCCTAATGAACAGAAATGAAACAGAAATGAGAACACACACATCTGTGAGCAGAATGAATGACAACATCTTTATCCTGAAGGCAAGAAAGAAATGACAATGCTCAGATATCAGTTATGTATCAGGTTTCCACAAAGTCTTAATTTTCATTCTATTCCAAACCACTTGTTAATTTAGGTCTCTTTAGAACCCTTAGGAGATATATTCTGTACTGGCTTCTTCAAAAGCTCTCTCTTTTCTGATGCATTGAAATAGTTTGGAGGTGGCTGAGAAAATATCTTGGCCTTTGTAGTCATTGGTTCAAAACTTCTTACTCTGAGGGTTTAATCAATAGGATTTCTAATTTTTGCCTCCAAAGAATTTGCATTCAATTGGAAACTGTGATTTTATGCTTAGTAAACAACAGTACACCCTGAAGATGATTCTAGAAAATTCCAGCATGTATGAAAATTATCATCTAGATGGCCAAATTTTGGATCAAAGTGGCACTATTTTGACTCTTTAACTGATATTCAAGAAAATGAGAAAGAATTTCTGTAGGCCATGTGGCTAAATTGACCTTCCAATTTTAGAACTGTAAAGTACCCTGATTGGTGAATATCTGATATAATGACTACACTAAAAAAGAAGCTTTGTAAGTTAATAAGTGACTTCAATTCTAAATAGATCTATAAAGAAAGAAAGGAATGGTTGAAGGTACGTTCTCTGTAGTCTGGGAATTATAACATCTTTTTCTAAAGAAAAAGTACTAAAGTTTTAAATATAGATTTTAGACCTGCTAATATTGGTACTAGGAAGAGAATGGGTGAACTTGAATAGAAATAATACTGTAAGCAAGAAGATGAAAAAGGTAGCATAATGAGAAGTAAGATGGTTTTGAAGAAATTAGACAAAACTACAAGAGAACTTGTTCAAGGATTTGAGGAGAAAGTATAGACCAGCAAAAACACGAGGAGGCTGGATTATGTAAGGGAGCTGACCAGAGAGCTATGGCTGCAGGCAAGAAAAAGCTCCTCGAAGGACAAGAAGGTTCTAGGGAACAATATAACTGTAATATTGGCCATAGTGCAGCTATGTATGGTTTGCATACCTTGAGATCATTTCCCACAATAGTAAGGTGGTTTTCTTGTTTGTTTATTTGCTGTTACCAAATAGTGTCCAGAGTAGGTGTCATGTGGCTGATATGGTTTGGCTGTGTCTCCATCCAAATCTCATCTTGAATTGTAGCTCCCATAATCCCCACATGGTGTGGGAAGGACCTGGTGGGAAGTAATTGAATCATGGAGGCAGGTCTTCCCCATGCTATTCTCGTGGTAGTGAATAAGTCTCATGAGATCTAATGGCTTCATAAAGGTCAATTCTCCTGCACACGCTCCCTTGCCTGCCACCATGTAAGATGTGCCTTTGTTCTTCCTTGCCTTCTGCCATGATTGTGAGGCCTCCCCAGCCATGTGGAACTATGAGTGCAGTAAACACCTTTTTCTTTATAAATTACCCAGTCTTGGGTATATCTTTATTAGCTGTGTGAGAACAAACTAAAACAGTGTCCAACCAGTGAAGTCTGGAAGGTATGAAAAATAGGTCTTAGGTGTGTAGTCTTGGGGAGGTAATATTAGATATTTACTGCAGCTGGATTGCCAAGAAATGTTCACACTGGAAGTTATCTTGAGCATCTGATAACTCTAATATCCTGTAAGGAAGCCTGGTTTCTCTGGTGTTGGCCTCATCACTGATTTGCCACACGACCTTGGTTGGCCAAGGTGCTTAAGTCCTTTATGGTCTTGGTTTCCTTGTCTGTGAAATATGAAGTGTTTTCAAACTATGCTCACAGAGGCCTAGAGCCCTGAGAAGGTGCCTTTCTGTGGCTAACAGGTAGTGAGTAGAAGTAGGCTCCATTGCTGACACTTCTCTAACCACGTGTATCTCATTTTGTATATTGTAGGTCCAGATACAATTTCCTTTTATAAATTCCCTCTACTTTAAAGACTTGAAAACTACTATTAAGCAGAGAGCCTCTAAAAGCTGCTTCTTAGCTATGCATTTATACTACTCTATGTTATTCTTTTCCACAAAACATTTTTTTTTTTTTTGAGATGGAGTCTCGCTCTGTCGCTCAGGCTGGGGTGTAGTGGTGTGATCTTGGCTCACTGCAACCTCTGCTTTCTGGGTTCAAGTGATTATCCTGCCTTAGCCTCCAGAGTAGCTGGGATTATTGGCATGTGCCATCATGCCCAGCTAATTTTTGTATTTTTAGTAGAGACGGGGTTTCGCCATGTTGGCCAGGCTGGTCTCGAACTCCTGACCTCAGGTGATCTGCCTGTCTCAGCCTCCCAAAGTGCTGGGATTACAGGTGTGAGCCACCGCGCCTGGTCCACAAAACATTTCTTGATGCCACGTGTGCCAAAACAAACACTGATATGAGGGGAAGGGTCAGGGATCCATTGCCTTAAAAATGCCAAGTGACAACCACAAAATTTGGTAGCATATAACAACAGGCATTCATTATTCATAGTCTTCATGTGGGTGATATAGGCTGGGGGCTGGGAGGGCAGGGCGGTGCTCAGGGCTTAGGTGGCAGTTAATTGGGGCCTCACCCATTTGAAAACAGCTCCAGATGTGCTGGCTTTTGGCTGGAAACTTGTCCCTCCTTCATGCATCTCTCACATTCCTCCAGCAGGCTAGCCTGGTCATATTCTCACAGTGACGGCAAGGAGTAAGAAGAGGGTGAAGAAAACCCAGGAACCTTTTCAAGTTTTGCACGTCTATGCTTGTGTCAAGTTTGCTATTGTTCTGATGGCCAAAACAAGTTGTGTGGCCTAGACCAAAGTCATTGTGGGAGGGCACTTCCAAAGCCTGCAGATACAGGAGGCATGAAAAACAGAGCCGTTAATACATTCAGTCTACCATGGGGAAACCATAAACCATAAGTCTTAAGTTCTCATAAAAGTGGCCAAATAGGTTGGACTACAGATTGAGGTTGGTCACTGGTAAACAAAAAACGATGGCAGCCTGGCTGGCCAGAACAGAATAAATAAGTATTACCAGCAAGCCTTTAAGCAGGAGAGTATGTGAGTATGAAGGAAATTACTCTTTCGGTGAACCTCAAACCTTAGATTTTTCTCTAAATCACCCTTCAAAGCTTTCCAAAGTTTTCCAACTAGGTACAGTCAGGTCACATCATTCATGCATTTAATATTTGAGAATGCAAATGCCCATGGAAAGCACAGGAAGAGTGAGAATGATTTCAGTGATGCCATGAGATTTACAAACCTCAGAGTGTGTGTGAGGTAGTATACTCCTAGCCCCTCAGAGTGTAAAACTGCAGTTTGGGCTGGGCACGATGGCTCGCACCTGTAATCCCAGCACTTTGGGAAGCCGAGGTGGGAGGATCACGAAGTCAGGAGTTTGAGAACAGCCTGGCTAACATTGTGAAACCCTGCCTCTACTAAAAAAAAAAAAAATACAAAAAATTAGCTGGGCATGGTGGCAATGTGTCTGTTGTCACAGCTACTGGGGAGGCTGAGGCAGGAGAATCGCTGGAACCCGGGAGGCAGAGGTTGCAGTGAGCTGAGATGGTGTTGCACCCCAGCCCAGACAACAGTGCGAGACTCTGTCTCAAAACAAACAAAACTGAAGTCTGCAAAATGCAAGCCCTCTGAATCACCTTTTACTGAATCAAAGAAATGGTGACTTACACAAATACAGGGGGAAATCTGTCCATGTTTGAATAAGAAGTTTGATTATGAACACTTTTGGCCTCACCTGCTGATTTTAGAATCTTATTGAAGAGAAAATTCTACCAAGCACCCCTGATAACAAACTTTTAGACTGAAGTTGGAAGACATGGCAGACATGTCACGGACCTTCCATCGGATCAGCACTGGATTGCATAGTTCTTCCCCACAGCTCTCTGTGAATCCTGCCACACCTGGGGAGTGAACACCAGGACCTTCATGCTCAGTGATTCCTTTAAGCTGAACTTGAAATGTGGCCCCAGCCTGAGCAGTGTTTCAGTGAGTAACACTGGGTGATTTTGACAAGATTTGATAAAAGACACCAAACTAAACACAAATGGTTCTGACGCTCACCTTGCCAATAACTTCAACCTAAATAACTTAACAGGTCAATTTGGGCTCACTGTCAAAAAATGGGTCAAAAGCAATATTCCAAAGATTGAAGAGAAAGCACGTGTGCTGCCCAGGCATTGTTTTAGGTAGTGCATAAATAGAAGTAGTTATTTCTCTAGATGGGTGTCTGTCAAGCCTTCTCCCCAAGAAGTGGCATTTGGGGTGTCACATCCAATTCCAGAGATGTTAGCTGACAGCCTTTAAAATGTTCCTGGAATAACCCCTCTCGATAAGAAAAGCATGTCCCAGGCACTGTGACGAGTATGACCTTGTCATAGACGTACACCAAAGCAGCCCCCGACAACAGCATCCATTTCTGTTCCTCTTTAGAGTGCTGAGTGACAACTGTGGTCAGATGAAGGTGGAAAGGGAACAAAAACATGAAACACAGTGATTTCCAATACATTTTTTTGCTTGTCTCAGGGCGAAAAATTATACCATTATGTCATTTTCATGAGGCGCTCATCAACAGGAGTGAAAACCTCATTTGTCATCTTTTGGTCTGATAGAAAATCAGAATTTAGAGAATTCAGGAGGCTGTCAGCATTCTTTGCTGTCAAGAAGAACAGCTGAAGGAAGGCAGCAGGAACACGGGGCCAGTGAGAGATGCTGAGCCCAGATGCCGACGCCGACTGTGGAAAGCCACGGAAGAAGGCTCTTTTGTTCCTCAGCACTCCAATCCAATTTGCGGAAACTGTTTATCAGGTTCCTACGCAGACAGGATGTAAATATGCCACTGAAATCTGCAAATACAATAATGAAAACCGATATTTGAAATTGTATCTGTGTGGTCGTACTGACTCAAAACTAAATGGATTTCCAACCTAATATTACAAAATGAATCCTTGAAAAATGTGAGGCCCATTACAGTGGAAGAGTGGCGTCGCTTTGCACATCCTGATGTGATAGGGACATCTCTATCATTTTGCATGATTGAAATATTTCTGTCTGTCTCCTGGATTTGCCTTGCCACAGTTTTAATCCTCTTTTGTGCTGGAAAAGTCTATGCTATGTTCCTTCCACTTGCTCCACTCTGGAGAACAGGGGCTGTGCCATCCCAGAGAAACGGATTCAGATGGACACCACTTCTCCCATCTGCAATTCAAACGTCTTCCCTTGGTGGCCTCCATGAAGTCCTCTCTTATTGTAAGGGATTCAAAACCTCATTCTGTCAATTTCTGTTAAATGACAGGAATCTTTGTAAATCTCTACTGCCTCCTATCCCCAGCTCAGCACAGTGTCACAACCCCAGAAATGTCATTCCAGCATTTAAGTCACTGAAACACATTGAAATCTTTGCTGTGGACTCTTAAATGGGTAGATGGGAAAACACTCTCTTAATAAGTCACATCTTATTAACCACCCATCTTTTCCCTCTCTTTCCCTTTCAATATTTCCATCACCAGGCGTTTTTTCCCACCGCAAATTCCCAAGAACTCTTCCTGCATCTCGGCCCATACAGATTCTCTCTTCTCTCTTTTATTCTCTTGGACTCAGCACTTTATTCTGTAGAGTAACATGGCTTCTCAATTCCCATTCCCCACATTTTGTGACACAGAAGACCCTGGATGCCTGAGGAAGGAAGAATCGCTTTCTCCTTGGATTGGGTGGAAAGAACTGAGAGAATCACAAAAATCTGTAACTTAGCAATTGAACCTGGGAGACGGAGGTTGCAGTGAGCCAAGATGGCGCCACTGCACTCCAGCCTGGGCAATAGAGAGAGAATCCATCTAAAAAAAAAAAAAAAAAAAAAGTGTAACTTCGTTTCTTTTTCCAAAGTCTCTTCTATACTCCTGAGCCTCAGTTCCCTAATCTGTACACTATCACAGCAAGAAGCCCCATATCTCAGGGTTATTGCCAGGCATCAGTGAAATTGGGGTATGAACCCCCACCACCAACCACCCCCGGTAGAGAGCATGTTTGGAGTTTTACAGTTCAGCTTCTCTATTCCTTATTCCAGTGACATTTCAAAAATCTCCAGCTTTTATTATGGTGACTCTTCTTTCTGTGAATGAAGATTTGTTATAGCTGCACTTGCTTAGGGTGATTCTCTGATGTAGTGTATATTATTTCATACCGTTAGCATTTTGGGGGGAAGAATAGTATTCTGCCTATTTTGCTCTCTCCTATAGTATTCATCAAAATGCTTTCAATATATTTAGTGCTCAATAAATGTTGGATCAAACTGCACCACTGGATTTTGATATGAACTGGATCTCATACATGTCACATCTGGCAGGACTTAGGACCACTTTAGAAACCCCAGGAAAGGATTGGGTACAGATGGTAAGAAAACTGCTTGAATGACAACATTGCCTATTGATTGAGATTTAGCATTATTCCCTTGGGGGAAAACACTTGACTTTAGTTATTTTGCCAGCAATAAATGTACCTATTGTTTCTAGGTATGAAATGCCATAGTGAAATTGGCAAAGATTTCTCTGATAGCTTATAAAACATATATGATTCAGACAAGAAGAAAATTTCAATTCCCTTTAGAAGACGCTTCTGTCCAGCATAGTTATTTGTTCCTTTTCAGTAAAGTTAAACTTTGACATTACTTTTACCCATACGGTTCTACCCTCCTGTTAAAACAAATGACCCCGATTCATGAGTCTTTTTTGAGAATAGCAGAGACTTTCAGAGTCTTGTGAGATTAGTCCTTTTGTTGCCCAAATCTATAGTATGCTTGTTTTTCTCTTTGTGTATGAAAAAGTGTGCTTTGGCAGACTTCTCTCTGACTTCAGTGTGTTAATATTCCGTACTGGTTTTTCCTTCTCTCTAACCTCCTTAGTAGAAGGCAAGTTTTAAGTATTCAGAATCTTTTCACTTCCTGTATTTTCAAGCAGTTATTTCTCATATTATTTTTAGTTTGTTTGTTTTTAAGCAATTAAATGGTGACTCTGAAAAGCGTGCAGCACTGTCACATCTGGAAGTTCAGATGTAACCATTAAGGGAAAATTCCATTTCCCTGGAGTCATTTTTGCCTCTTTTGTTACAGAGTGCAAGTTTGCCAGCAGACTTAGAAGGAGGCAGAGAGAGGGAAATGAGAGGCGACCCTGCTACACTCTACCTTGGTCTGTGCCCTGAAAATGAGTTTGAAATCGTCACCCTTTCAAAGCCTTTAAAGCAAGTTGGGAGATACTTTTAGAAATGTAAATGAGGATTTACATGGGCCTCTCTTCCTTACTTTTCTTCACTCACCCCACCAGAAATAAAGAGTAATGTTAAGACTACTAACTTTCGTGATGATCTCTCTGTTTAGCAAAATGATCCTAAGGCCAGACGCGGTGACTCACGCCTGTAATCCCAGCACTTTGGGAGGCCAAAGTGAGTGGATACCTTGAGGTCAAGGAGTTTGAGACCAGCCTGGCCAACACAGGGAAACCCTGTCTCTACTAAAAACACAAAAACTTAGTGGGGAGTGGCGGTGCACACCTGTAAGCCCAGCTACTTGGGAGGCTGAGGCAGGAGAATCACTTGAACCTGGGAGGCGGAGGTTGCAGTGAGCAGAGATTGCGCCACCGCCACTGCCCTCCAGCCCGGGCGACAGAGTGAGACTGTCTCAAAACAAACAAACAACAAATACAATTAATCATATATAAAGAAAACAGTATTTCATGTCATTTTACATGTACTTTTTTCTGATTATGCAAGTGATACCTGGTCAAGATAAAAAGTTATACAGAAGAAAATCACTTGAATCACAGTATCTAGCATGAGTCATTAACTTTAACATAGCTCCTCACGTGTTGTGTGTGCATTATGTATACACTTGCATATACTTAGCCTTTGTTAAATCTTCATTTTCATACAAACAAATGAGACAACTGCTGGAAATTATATTTCCATGTTTTCCCTACTACTCCTAATTGTACGAAAGAGAAACATTTTTATATACTGGATGTAAAGTGAGCATTGAAGGCATACTTTCAGGGAACTAGTAATTTTGGAACTTCTCATGGCCAGAATTTTTAAATGGTAAGAAACAAAAAAAGAACAGAAGGCAGCAAAGGGTAGAGAAAATGGTTGAATAATCAGCTGTGTTGTTGAAGCGGGTAGAGGAAGGAAAGCGTGCGCCTATCACATCTGAGCCTTATTCAAAGGAAAGTGGTCTCCGCTTGACGGGCAGGATGCCAGAACGCTGTAATAAAGGAGCCATGTAGGGCTGCAACATGGTACTCTGGAAATACATTTTCCAATTAGTCATAAGCGTTTATTCATCAAGGCAGACCACAATGCTTTGGTAACCCAGTTGTACAAGCAGCTGTAATTGGCAATTGAGAAGCATCAGTGCAAATGTTTTGATGCCTAATCCTGAAATTGTTCATGCACCACATTTCCATGGAATGGTCCCTCTGTCCTGGAGTGGTGTTGGCAGAGTGCCTGTGACTACAGGTTTGGGCCTTTTATAATCATCAAACATTAAATTAGGTCCATCCCACAAATCTTGCCCCTTTTCTTAATCTTGCCCTTCTTTTTTGAATGATTTCGGGAAGATAAGTTGAAATGGACTGAAACATTTTCTTTCAGCAAGGTTGGTGGATTTTTTTTTTTTTTTTTTTTTGAGATGGAGTTTCGCTCTTGTTACCCAGGCTGGAGTGCAATGGCGCGATCTCGGCCCACCACAACCTCCGCCTCCTGGGTTCAGGCAATTCTCCTGCCTCAGCCTCCTGAGTAACTAGGTTGGTGGATATTTTAAGTCTAACGGAGACTTGAGAGGTTGGCCAACTGCGGCCGGGTGCTGTGTAATCACGCCTGTAATCCTGGCAATTTGGGAGGCTGAGGCAGACGGATCACTTGAGGTCAGGGGTTCGAGATCAGCTTGGCCAACATGGTGAAACCACGTCTGTACCAAAAATACAAAAATTAGCTAGGCGTGGTGGCTTGTGCCTGTAGTCCCAGCTACTTAGGAGGTTGAGCAGGAGAATCTCTTGATGCGGGAGGCAGAAGTTTCAGTGAGCCGAGATGGTGCCATTGCACTCCAGCCTGGGCAACAAGAGCGAAACTCCGTCTCAAAAAAAAAAGAGAGGATGGCCAACCTAAGCATATTTTTCCAGATCTTCGGGAATAAAACAGAAGAAAAGAGTATCAGAAGCCCTCGCTCCTTCCACATTTCAATAAGAAGCTCAGCTGGGCATGTCAGGAAGCCGGGACCGCTGGAGAGCTCCCGTGGCCCACTCCCGATGGCTCTATTTCGGTAATGTATTGCATCAGACCTCTGGCCATCAATCCAGAACAAGTTTCAAGCTAGATAAGAACCACCGGTGAAAAGAAGAATCCCACAGGATGTTTCCTGACCTTTAAAAAGAAAACCATCAGGACTGACAGGCTTTCACGTTTAAAAACAAAAAAAAATTTTTTCACTTCTCAGTAGCATAGTGCTGCAAATGATTACTTAAAAGGGTCTCCCCCTTTTATTCTCCAAAGTTTTCAGGTACTTAGTATGAGAGCCTTGTGACAATTAAATCAATTTCCACTGGAGTCCCCAGAGGTGGAACTTCTACAGCTTCCTCAAGGAGATGTCTTAGACTAATAAGGAAACAGCAACTTATCTGAGAGGATGCTGCAAAGTAGAAAAATAGAATTTCAGGTCAAGGAAAAGCTTTGCAGCAGAATTACCACTTTCCACAGACTGAAGATTCAAGCTTATAAGACAGAAGAGTCTTATTTATAATGGGAAGAGGAGTGGAGCTGAAATTAGGCTTTGAAAATAGCTTTCTGATAGCACTATTTGACTCTTGAAAAAAAGACCTGTCATTAAAAAGAAATCTACTTCATTCTCCTTCCAAATTTAAAATGTACTTTTCATTTCCAGAGGTAAAAAAGAATCTGCTGATTTTGGTACTTAAAGCTCATGGTATATAAACAGTTATAGATAACAATAACCTGAACATTCCATTTACAGTATGAAAGCAAAAGTAAATCACCACTTAATTGCCTCTTGCCTATTACTTCAGGTAATTAAAATATGATGCTCCTTTGAGACCACAGACCACATTTACACTCCACAACACCCAAGCATGGCCCAACCAAGCACATCTTCATCAACAGGCAGCCAAACCTAGCAGGGAAAGGCCATTTGATTCCTTTCTATGGGCATTATGGAGCACCTTTTGTATAGTCAGCATATGCAGCCAAGAAGATCACTGCAGAACTCCAGGCCAAAAGATTAGAAGGCGAGGCACAGAGCATGCATTCCATGTGGACCAGCTGGGAGCTGATCGGAAGATCCAGAGTCATCTGCCCAGGTCACCAGGCTACCTTTCTGTGATGTGGCATGGGGTGTGCGTTGGGCATGTCTCAGTGCAAGCAGAGGGCTGGCTGAGCACCTACAGGCATCACAGGTGGTCTGAGCATCAAACGTCACAGAGAATCCAAAGGGCAAAGTTGGGGAGTGGCAAGAGAAGGATGGAGAAAGCTGAGGTCCTAGCAGTTAGGGAAGGTTCCCAGAGGCTGCTAGTCTGAAGACTCCTGGAACCTCCTGATGTCTTTTAAGCCAACACATTGTGACCCAATGATTTAGCATTGCTCTGTTTCACTGGCGCTGCTAAGCTTCAAGAATCATCAATATAGGCCAATCACTCAGTGTCTGTCGTTAGGGTTATGTTCTTTGCATACACTGGGTTGCAAGTAGCCAAACAGGGCTGACTTCATGGCCATTTAGCCTGTGCGTTTGCACAGTGAGGACTCTTGATTTAATGCTGTCCTGTTGTCATCTTGAAATTTATTCATTTTGTGAAAGGGGCCTCACATTTTCATTTTTCACAGGGCTTGCAAATTACATAGCCAGTTGTAGCATATCAGGCTAGCATTTCAACTGTTCCACTTAGAAATTGACTATCCCCTCCTAATGGGGGTTGGTGGGGGCGCGGTAATTGCTAGTTTTAAATAAAGGCAGAAGCTCTTCTTGAAATACAGAGAGTAGCCATCAAAGACTGGTGCAGGGTTTTCTGGAGATGGTGGTGGGAACCTCATGCCATATAGAAAAAAACAAATGAAAGCTGCTCATCATGATAATCGGGACCCATTGACTGGAAGATCAAGACCACATGTTGTTCCTTTTTTTCCCTTTCCACGTGGATTAGACTGTACTCTGCAGGGGGAAAATCAAAAGAAAAAAACAAGGAGGTAAGCTTACTTTAATAGGTCAACTAACAGGCGGCCAGCAGACCTATAGCTTGTGGGAATTCTGAAAAGGGTTTGGGGGTACACATGGAGCCCAAGCCCTAGAATCAAAGCCATCCCCAACAAGCCACGAAACTGTAGGGCAGCTGCAACAATACCACAAGGATGAACTTAGCACAAAAGTCAAAGGAAGTTGTGGTAACAGACTTGGGATGTTGTTCAGGAGGCAGGACCTAGTAGTGGTTGAGAACTTTTAAAAGGTAGCTTCAGGTAGGTGGATCACCTGTGGTCAGGAGTTCGAGACCAACCTGGCCAACATAGTAAAACCCTGTCTCTACTGAAAATACAAAAAATTAGCTGGGTGTGGTGGTGGGTGCCTGTAATCTGAGCTATTCAAGAGGCTGAGGCAAGAGAATTGCTTGGATCTGGGAGGCAGAGGTTGCAATGAGCCGAGATTGCGCCATTGCACTCCAGCCTGGGCAACAAAAGTGAAACTCCAACTCAAAAAAAGAGTGGGTCTTCCTCGACAAGATTGGAGGAAAAGTCCAAGTTAACTGACATATCATTCTTTATCATTCCCATGCTGTAATCCTTTTGACTTTAACCTATTTATGGAGATTGTGATATATACCTTGTATCCTTCCCAGGACTGTTTAGAGAGTAATAAGAGATAATGCAGTTTGCTGAGAATGATGGTTTCCAGGCTCATCCATGTCCCTAAAAGAACATGAATTCATCATTTTTTATGGTTGCATAGTATTCCATGGTATATATGTGTCACATTTTCCCTGTCCAGTCTATCATTGATGGACATTTGGGTTGGTTCCAAGTCTTTGCTATTGTAAACAGTGCTACAATGAACATTCGTGTGCATGTGTCCTTATAATAGAATGATTTATAATCCTTTGGATATATACCCAGTAATGGGATTGCTGGGTCAAATGGAATTTCTAAGTCCTTGATGGAATCCATCATTCTCAGCAAACTGACACCATAACAGAAAATTAAACACTGCATGTTCTCACTCATAGGTGGGAGTTGAACAATGAGAACACATGGACACAGGGAGGGGAGCATCACATGCTGAGGTCTCTGTGGGGGGGACCTAGGGGAAGGACAGCAAGGAGTGGGGAGTTGGAGAGGGATAGCATGGGGAGAAATGCCAGATATAGGTGATGGGGATGAAGGCAGCAAACCACATTGCCATGTATGTACCTATGCAACAATCCTGCATGTTCTTCACATGTACCCCAAAACCTAAAATGCAATTAAAAAAACAGAAAAAAGAAAAAGAAAAGAAAACCACCATAGTAATTGCTACAGGCAAGATTAATTGAATGTTAAAATGAGTGGATGTAGTAAAATCTAAATAAAGTATAGAGTTTACAGTTAAAAAAAAAATAGAGATAATGCAGGTGACAGCACCTTGCCAACTGGGAAGCACTAGACAACACGAGGCTCCAGCATCACAGAACATGCCGCCCTGCTTGCTGAGGCCAGGAGAGGCCTGTGCCAGGAGACGCTGTCCCCAGAAGAACATGTGCACTTCAACGAGGCAGGTGTGCTGACTTCATTCCAGGAGTTGATTATGTGTCCTTCAGAGGCTCCTGACATTTTCCAGCTCCACTTTGGAGGTGGTAGATTACTAGGAAATTTGTGTTCCTGCCCATGCAGATTCCCACTTGCTCCCCAGAGTTCTTCCTCCTTGGTTTTGCCTCAGTGTGATTACTCACTAATCCCTTTCCCCTCTCACTTTTGACCAGAACCATATGTTGAACTCCAGAATGACTTGTGGATGGAGGCTCGGACTTGAAACATTTGGTTGGAAAGCCACTGAAGGCTTCTACCATGAGGGATTTTCCAGGTTTCCAAATACATCCTCTTGTACCATCAAAATGTCTTAGGTCAGATCATTTTCATATTGTGGTTCCGTGTGTGTGTCTGTGTGTGTGTGTGTTGTATTTAGCAGGAAAAAAAAAAAGGGTCATGGGCCAAAAACCCATTTGAGTTTGTTTGGATGAGTAAGAAATGACGGGAATTCAGAGTATACAAGATTATAAATATTACAGAGGTTATTCAAAATCTCATTTACTTTTAGTCTGACTGCCTCTTTACCCTACATATTTAAATTCCATTTGCAGCCACCGACCCTGATACTCTTAAAGAAAATAACAACAAACAAGCTCCTGCTAAGGGAAATGTAAATTGGTTTGTTTGCTTCTTTACACTCCTGGGCAGTGGAAACATAAGCGATTGTTATTCCAAGGATCTCATTGAATATACAAAATCTTTGTCTTTCTTAGGAGTTGCTTTAAAGGTTAACCACTTTCCAAAGAGTTCTTTGTGTCTTGAAACCAATTTTATGCTCCTTTTGTCCAGCTACACAGTTCTTTAAAACTTGTTAGTTTCCCACACAATCACATTTACACTCACTTAGAATATGGAGAAAAAACAGTTTGCTTTGGGAAAATTTGTTTGTTGTTCTTCTTTGACATTTACAAAGTCCTCATAGTGTTCAGGGAGCTGCAGCGCAGCTTCTAGAAGCTGCCCTTGGAGGTATTTGTGTTCAAGGGGACAAGGGACCAGGCTTCTGAGATTCTCACTCTGGGTTGGAGTCAGGACCCAAACAGCAGCCAGCGATGATGGCAGGAGGAATCTGTGCTCAAGATGTGGCCCCATGCTCATCCCACCAAATTCCCAGGCCCCAGATGTGGCCCCATGCTCATCCCACCAAATTCCCAGGCCCCAGATGTGGCCCCATGCTCATCCCACCAAATTCCCAGGCCCCAAGGCCTTTCCTCCCTGGATAATTTTTTTTCCAGCAGCTTGTTTTATGCACTCAGAAATGTCCCTTCCCATGTAAATTCTCATTCCCCTTCTACTCACTTTTTACTGTAAATGATTGTTTATTGTGTACAAGCCAAGATGGTGTGCTCTGGCGATGTCCTCCAATACTACTATCAAAAAGAAATAATACAATGTCCAGTGCCCTCAAATGAAGTGTGGGCACCAATAAGCAACATTTCAGCAACATAGATGTCATCTGCGTTCCCCCTGGCATGAGAAATATCATGGCTAAAATCCACAACCTCAACTAACACAAAATTCAGTATTTTCATACACTTGAACTACTCAGTGTTTAAAAGGTTTCTTAAGTATGGACTCACTCATTAGATATTTAGAATGTGATTTGATTTACACAAATTTCATTCAAAAATTAGTGAAAGGAAGGTTCGTGTGCCACAATATTTCCATTTATATACAAGTCTCCCACTAGGTAATTAACAAGCATGTGTCAACCACCAATAAGAGTTGAGAGCTCAGATTCAGATACGCCTTTTAAAAATATTGTTTCTGGCCAGGTGCAGTGGCTCATGCCTGTAGTCCCAAAACTCTGGGAGGCCGAAGCGGGTGGATCACAAGGTCAGGAGTTCAAGACCAGCCTGGCCAAGATGGTGAAACCCCATCTCCACTAAAGACACAAAAATTAGCCAGGCATGATGGCAGGTGCCTGTAATTCCAGCCACTCAGGAGGCTGAGGCAGGAGAATTGCTTGAACCTGGGAGGCAAATGTTGCCATGAGCTGAGATCACACCACTGCACTCCAGCCTGGGTGACAGAGGAGACTCCATTTCAAAACAAAGAAACAAAAAAGAAAACATTGTTTCTCAGAAATTCAAAAGGAGTTCTCCTCTGCCTTGCACAATGGAGACCCTTTCTATTAAATCATAATATAAGCACTTCTTTTCCTTTAATGATTTATTGAAATTTTTTTTTAAGAGATCCAAAATGAATCTCTTTGGACATACTGTCTGTTTCAAAATAAGCTGTATTTGTTCCCATGTATCACTGCTCAATAATACAAACTGCCATTGTAATTATAGCCCATATAGGCTGTAATTGTTCAACAAAGGGTGATTCAATGAGGTCAAAACAGAATTTGAAAGCCGTTACAGCAAAGCAGGTTGGGCTGATGATGGTGCAGTAGTAACTCATTGCCCCACTAATTGGAAGGCACAGATGTGGCTATAGAACCAGAAGCTCTCTTGGCCTGGGTGAGAGACAATCTGACATAATCAGCCAGGGCTTGTGAAGATGCACGGGGCTGATGCCAGAGGGCCCGGGTGCCAAGAAGACGCCCTGATGTCAGCTCCTGGCTATGCCATGATCCTTATTTCCATCTGGACTTTAAATATCAATGTGAAAACTCAACCAAGGTTTTGATTCCTAGTGACCTGAAGAAGTGCTATTTCCCTTACAAAGGAAAGTAGAGATGTGCCACAAATGTTAAGTCTCCAAAAATAGTCACTGAAGGATATAAACTCTCACTGTGCAATTTGTTAAAATGTAATATGTTTGACTGATATGCATGTGTCTTCTCCAAACCCCTTGATGAAATGTGATCACCAGTGTGGGAGGTGGGGCCTTGTGGGAGGTATTTGAGACATGGCGGCAGATCCCTCGCGGATGGCTTGGTGTCCTCCCCATGGCAACGTGTTACCATGATATCTGATTGTTAAAAAGAGTCTGGGACCTCCTTCATCTCTCTCTTGCTCCCTTGCTTGCTATGTGACATGCCTGCTCCCCCTCTGCCTCCTGACATGAAGGCCCTCACCAGAAGCAGATGCTGGCACCATGCTTTCTGAACAGCCTGCAGAAGCGTGAGCCACATAAACCTCTTTTCTTTATAAATTACCCAGCCTCAGGTATTCCTTTATAGCAACACAATGACCATCCTAACTATATCAATTAGGATGCATTTGGCTTCTTTTTAATTATCTTGGAACCCCGATTCTAAGCACCAAGTCTTCATGTGATAATGTCCTAATGCAAGAAGGAGGGTAAGAAGACAGCAAACATCTATTTCCGACAGCTCTTTCCCTCATGTCTCACTGGCTGGTATTGGGTCACATGTTCACCTGTACACCAATCACTGGAAAGGGAAAAATACTTCTGTGGTAGACTTTGGTTAGTCATTGTTGATCTTGGGAGGCAGAAGCTGGAAAGAGGGGACCTCACTTTTCCAGAAAACACAGCCAACACCATCTGAATGTAATTAGGGTGCTACCTTGTATCCAGTCCCAATGGGATACAAAAGAACAATCAAAGCTACAGAAAACATTGCCTCCTAAACTAAACTGAAGCAATGTAGCCTGGTGGATGAATGCCAACCTGGAGAGACGTTGATCTGGGCTGCTTTGTCAAATGACTCACTCCCTGCTACATGTCCTTGGGCAGCTCTCCGTGGATCTAAGCCCCAGTTTGTGCGTCTGTCAAAAGAGAAAAGTGTCATTTACCACCTTCTGGCCTCACAGTTGGGTTGTGTGATGAATAAAAGAAGTCCCATAAGAACTATGAATTTTTCAGCTTAAAGTGCTGACTTTTCTTTGGATGACAAAAATCAAATTGCTGAGCATAAAACCAGCATCGGTGTGCCTCTCAATGTGGCTTGGAATCCATAAGACCCAAGTATGGCGTCCTCTCTTGACAATTCTGACTTGACTCCTCTGGGGTGTCACCCTCCTTTTCCCAGATTTTCTTTGCTGCACTTGGACTCCGATTTCTGCCCCATATCCTACCTCCCTCCAAAGCTAGGAGCACCAAGAGTTTGAATAATAGGGCAAGGGTAAAAATGAGAGTGTGATGAGGGGTTGAGGAGTAAGGGAACGAGGACAGTGAAAAACATCTACTTTGGTTTCCTTCTGCAAATGTCAAATACTGTTTAAATCCACTACTGTAATACTTCAACTATATCATGAAATGCTTATTTGGTGCCCAAGACCAGTACACTGTGGTCTCTTGATAGCAGGGTTCCACGTGTTCAGGGTTTCAAGCTAGGTTTCAAGTCTTGATTTCCAAAGCTGCCCCTTCTGATCTTGGTGTGGACGCTGGTGCAGCTATGACCAGAGCAAAGAGTACGCAGACAAGCTGTTTTATCTTGGACATGGCAGTCCTTGTTTTGCAGACATTATACTTAAAGACACAACCCAGTGCCAACACAGACCCATTGCCCTTGTGTTTATTTTTATCTATTTTCAAAAACAAATGAAAGTGGCCTTTATTTAAAGATATAGAGAGTAGACGTTTAACAAAGAAAGAGAGCTTATACACAATTAAAGACACATCAGATGGTGATTCTGAAAGGAAACAGAACGAGTATGAAATTCCACAGCTTTAGACAAATGAGAACCCGATGTGTTATATAATTCTCTGTATGTAATTTATTTGTTGTTGCTTTCACTTTTTCTTCCTCTCCATCTCTATATGTCTTTGAAAGACACATTTTATGTGGAAACTTAAACTAATAGCTGTTATTAAATTCAAAAAGAAATGTCATCATGTATTTTATCTTAAATTCTTCTTAGAATAAAGTGTAGCACTTGAGAGTAATTAGTTGGTCAATCATGTTGCTTCTTACAGAAGACTCACTGAGGAACAACAAAGAAGAAAATATCTTTAGCTCTGGTTTTATAGAAGATATAACATTGTTTCTGAAATTAACTAAATGCTTCTTAAAGCAAATCTTTTAAAAAGCAAATGGCATATTACCTTATTTTGCTAAGCCAAGAGAAAAAGCTAACTACAAAATTTATAAATTGTTTCTGTGTGTGCTGTCTCCAAAGCTTCATGTTCATCTACAAAATTTCCCAGTCTGCCTTTGGACATTGTATTCCTTAGTTAGCCAAATCAGACGGCGCTCCTTTCTTCATTTGTCAGCAACCCTCCTATGGCAGATTTTAGTAGGGAGCTTCTTCTTCAGCTGTGGGAGGCACCACAATGTAATGGAAAGAAGAGGCTCTGAAATCAGACGGGCACAGGTTCAAATCCTATTCCTGCGACTTACAGCAGGAAACCTGGGCAGGTTGCTAAACTTTACTTAGCCTCAGTTCTGTCTAAAGTCAAATAGGGATCAAATATGGGTAATAGTACCTCCTGGCCTCCTCCATCTCAGCCACCAAGCCAAGTCCCGTTGATCAGGTCCCTTCAATAGACACATATCTGCCCTCCTGCTGCCGTTCCTTCCTGACTCTACTGAATTCAGCCCACCATTTTCTCTCACTGGAATTACCACAAAGCCTCTGATCTCTGCTTTGGATCTCACCCTCCCCCATCCATCCTCCATATTGCGGTCAAAGTGAGCTTTGAATCGTGTTACTCCTCCTCCACTACATATTCTTTACTGACTTGGCAAAGAACCATTGTCATGACCCTGGCACCAGGTTCAGGCATCTTCTTTATATGTACCATAAAGCCCTTCTCCATCTGGCACTGCCTATTCCCCCTAGCTGGCTCACCAACCCCAACTCACTCCAGGTTCAGCCACAGTAAACTCTCATTTCCAGGGAACCTGTCAGAATCTATCTCCGAATGGAGGCTTTGCTCAGATTTCTCTCTGCCTAGACCACCCCTTCTCCTGGGTCCTCTGCTGAAGTCTCACCATTCTTACACCCTGCTCAGATATGTCACTTTCTTCAGCAGACCTACCATGTCCTTACCACCTTCACCACTGCTGCCCGCAAGGTCCATGAGAGAGTTCTTCCCCTGTGAGTTTCCTTAGCACCTTGCATTGTCATGAGCCTATTTACCTCTATTTGCCTCTCCCACTGACCATGGGCTCCGTGAGGGAGAAACGACATTTTCCACATTTTGACATTTCTTCGGGGCTCAGCTCAGTTGCCTCATACAAAGTGGTTTAAAAATATAAAATAAATGAAAACATGAGTTGATGAATATATTTTGGGATTTTTGTGTGGATTAAATGAGATAGGAAAGTTACTGGAAATATTGCATTCACTCAATAAATGATAATCCTTATAACTATTACTCTTATTACTACTGTTGTTATTAATACTATTGCATAATATTGTACTGCTTGCAGGTATGATTGTGTCTTCTGCCTGTTGAAACACATGAGCAAATCTCTCAAGGGCTTTTGATACTTTTAATGATGAAAACTGTTATAGGCAATGGTTTTGTTAAGTCTTTGTAAAAATGTGCCCCTACCTCCACCTCCTTTATTTTCTGGTTTGAGTGCCTCTTGCAACCTTTTAGAAATAAGTGGGTTCATTCATTCTAACATGCACTTTTGCCAGTTGGTTTTCTTCTATGTAACCCCTTGCGTCCCTATTCAACAGAGGCTAGTAATTACCATAGCAACCGCAGCATGTGGCTTCTGTGCGCTCTCGGAAACAAAGCACTTGCTCTTTAAAAAAATCACACACACACACACATTAATTTGTAACATGAAATTCTGTCTCATGGTGTTTATGAAGGGGAACCATGGCTCCCAGTAAACGACTCACCTTCCTCTCACTAGACCCAGGGCTCAAACTGCTGTCCCTCTTCCTCCCCCACCCCCGACCCCATGGTGCTCCCTATGCACATATTGATTCATTTTAAAAATGAAATTTTTGTGAAATAGGAAAAAAAAGTATGGAAAGGATTCAGTTTCAGTGGGAAGGCACAAAGGTCGGTGAGAGGGTGCACAGACCCGTATGGCAGTTGTTCCTGTCTGAGTGATGATTATACTACCAAGGGGATTCATTAAAATGGAGCCTATTGCTGTTACCCTGAATGAGGCGCTCCATAAATTCTGCTGTGAGCTTGTCAGGGGCTAAGTCCATATGTAAGGCTTAGATCCAGTGCCTGCGTCTGCATGCTGGGGTTTGCACCCAACCCTCCTCTGCCTCCCTGAATGCTGGGTACGGGCATACTCACTCCAGCCCAATCAAGAACCCAGGGCTTGACATCCTGCGCGTGGCCAGAAGTGAGAATTCCTATTCTCGGATTTCCAGGAAGACATTAGGTTTTAGAATGTGACAGGATCATGAGGTAGCCACTGGTTCTGGGTCCCAACCTAGGGGAAAGCAGGAAGGGACCAAGAAGGCTTTGGTTATATGAAAGGAAAATATCTTGGGCCCCAAAATCACTAAGCTGAGAGGAAAATTCAAGATGGAAGCTACTCAGTGCAAACCTGCCTCTGATTCCATTCAAAGTCATTGCTCTGCTCACTGAGATAGTGGAATATTCTGATTGGCTTCTTTGGTAAAGCTTATCAGAAATGCAAAGGAATGCAACCGTTTGTCCCTCACCTACCTGTGACCTGGAAGCCCCCCTCCCTGCTTCCAGTTGTCCCTCCTTTCTGGATGGAACTGATTGACTTATTACATCTATGGATTGGTGTGTCATGTCTCCCTAAAACTGAGTTGTGCCCCGACCACCTTGAGCACATGTTGTCAGGACTTTCTGAGGCTGTGTCACGGCGTGCAGGGCACGCATCCTCAACCTTAACAAAATAGACCGTAAATTAACTGAGAGCAGTCTCAGATTTTCTGGGTTTACAGTTAGAGCAGTTTCAGGCTGTGTGGTTTCGTGACCTCTCCACACCCTCCAAAAAAGAGGGCGGAAGGGTGTGCCAGGGAGTGTTCAGGGTGCGGATGGCTCTTGGTGTCATGACTGATGAGCAGAGGCAGGTGATGGAGGGTGAACTGTTTCTGGTCACCTGAAGAGAGGGGAAAACCTGAGGAGAAACCCTGCTTCCAACAGACCTTTTTGTTTTCAGTTGTTGTTTAAGCTCAGTCAGTGGGAAGCCTCTTTATGAGTTCTGTAGTTGAAACTCTGACTTAAAAAAAATTGCTTTGGTCTGAGGAAAAAATAATACATTCTAGTGAAAGCCTTTGTAGGGTCCCAGAATCATCTGAACCTTTCAGTCTATTCAGCAAGGAATTCAGTGAGGCAGCCTTCTCAAATACCAGGAGATTGTCTCTCAGAAAATGGAGCTCAACAAGAAGCGAGGGCAGGTCAGGGCGGGAATGGGTTGGCAGCTGTGTGCTATTCAGCTTTTACTAAGTATTGGGTGAAATGCACTAAATTTAAATGGGAACTCCTGGTCGCTATTTCCCTGCTTGGCTGGAGGAGGTACTGACGCAGACATCAGATAACTGATATTGAAACGAGAATTCACAGTTCTTTACTGACAACTTCAAAAAGCCAACTGAAGACACGCAGTTCTCTTGGAAGCCACTTCCTTTGACCTTCGTGGCCCAGTGTCTCCAAAACCAGGTGAGAATGAGACTTCTTTTTGTCCAGGTAGGGACACGGTCTCTCTCGCCCCCTCCGGCGGCCTTGCAGAAGATGGCCACTAGAGGGCGACTTTCGCCCAGCCATGGCTCCAAGCGCTAAACCTGCTTCATAGGAGAGCACATTAGGCTGAGAAGCAGGGAAGTCAGAGACGTGGGGAATTATTATGCACAGTTCATTTCCTTATAATTTAACTCTCAGGGTAACAAAAGCATAATATATAGCCTAGTTTTCGGGTCTGATTTACAACAATTTAAACTAAAAGATGATTTCTGCCTCACCCAACCCCTTCTAATCACTTCTGCTGATATCAGCAACGGAGAATTCTGTATTTCATCAAGTGCTGTACCCTCCTAGGGACACAGATCTGGGAAGAGGAAAATGTATAACAGGGTTTCTGCAAGCAGAGCTGGATGCAAATTTTCACTTTCTGCTTCAAATTTCATTATGGCCTTGCCAGATAAACAAAAAAAGAAACAAAACTTTATGTCTTTATTATGGCTGATTGGTTAGTATCCCTCACTACCTCAAAACATCAGGAAGTCCAAATGGGGCAAAACACTTTGTCCCCAAAGGGCTTATGGTGTCAGTTTCAAACCCAGAGGTAAAAGGAATGAGCTTGGCGCCCCCCCCACCCCCACCCCCTAGTAGTTCCCTCTGACCCATCCTCCAGCGGCTGACCCTTTTTTCCCCTTCTCCTCAGCCCTTCCCTGTAGACTCCAGCCTACTCTGAAGTCTCCTTCCTCTGGCTCCTTGAGCACTTACTGACTGTATCAGCAATTTAGCATTGTGTATCCATTGTCTCCTTCACTAATTGCTTCATATGTGTATTTTTTTTTCTCCCCAAGGAAAAGGAAATAACATTTTTTTTTGAGTGCCTACTTTGTCTAAGGCTGTTTGCTAAGGGTATTACATGTGATTTCCTTTAATCTTTTAGACAACCCTATGCCTTAGATGCAATTGATTTCATTTTACAGACGAGAACACTGAGTCAGAGAGGCTAAATCACTTATACAAGGTTACATTATAAATAACAGGCAGGATTGAAACTCAGGCATCTCTTTCTGTTATAGAATTCTGATGTCCACTTTGATGGTAAACAAGGTGAGTATCTCACCCTTCCACACTTTGAGCGCCAAGCAGAGTGACAGGCTGATATAAAAGGAAAGAGAAAATCATTCGCTGAGGTGCTCAAAATTCTTTCAGCTGTTGATTAGGGTTGGCAAGTGAGTAATCAAGTGGCACCTTGCATAAAGGAACAATGGGTTTTTATAAATATCTGGTGCCTCCCAGAACTCTCAGGGCATTGGGCCACTACAAAAGCATTCAAGCAAGTTAACAAGATCAAGCCCCCAAATCAAGTCAGTGAGGAGGTGGTCTCTAAAGACCCGGTGGAACCTATAAACGAGGATGCGCCTGCTCATCGCCGGTTCACTCTGCACTTTAGGAAGCAAGGGAAATTGGGGGCAGAGGAAAGTTGATTCCTAACCTCTGAGACCACATTTAGTAAAACATATGGAACAGATAAGGAAATGACCATCGTCTCTGAAGAGTGGCTTTAAGAACTCAGAATTTCATTTCATTTTGGGCTAGAAACACAAAAAAGGAAGCAGCTTGGGGTTTCACTTTTATCTTATTTTTGAATTAAGTGTTTTCCCAGCTTTGCTGAGGTATACTGACAATAAAAATGTGTATATTGCCAGTATAAAGGTGATGTTTTGGTATATGTATACCTTGTTTAATAATCACCACAATCAAGCTAATTAACATCCATCACGTCACATACTTATCATTTTTTTATGTGTGGTGAGAACATCTAAGATCTATCCTCTTAGAAATTTTCAAGTATACATTATTATTTTTAAATGGAAATTGTATTTATTTATTTTTGAGACATAGTCTTGCTTTCTCACCCAGGCTGGAGTGCAGTGGTGCCATCTCAGCTCACTGCTACCTCTGCCTCCCAGGTTCAAGCAATTCTCCTGCCTCAACCTCCCTAGTAGCTGAGCCAGGTGCCCACCACCACACCTGGCTAATTTTTGTATTTTTAGTAAAGACGGGGTTTCACCATGTTGGCCAGGCTGGTCTCCAGCTCCTGTGATCTACCTGCCTTGACCTTCTAAAGTGCTGGGATTACAGGTGTGAGCCATTATGCCTGGCCAAATATATGTTATTATTAACTATAGTCACCATGCTGTATGACAGATCTCCAGAATTTCTTTATCCTAACTGAAACTTTGTGCCTTTTGACCGATGACTTCCTATTTCTCCCCCATCTCCCAAAGCCTGGCAACCACCTCTCTGCTTCTATGCGTCTGACTCTTTTAGATGCCACATATAAGTGAGATTGTGCAATATTTTTCTTTCTGTGCCTGGCTTATTTCACCTTGAACAGTACCTTGCAGGTTTGTCCATGTTGTTGAAAACGTCAGAATTTCGTTCCTTAATCAGACTGAATAGTATTCCGTTGTGTGTGTTCACATGTGTGTACCAAATTTTCTTTATCCATTCATCTGTTTATAGACCCTCAGGTTGAGTCCATGCCTTGGCTATTATAAATAGTACTGAGATAAACATGAGATTCCAGACATCTCTTTGATATACTGATTTCATTTCCTTTAGACTGATACCCAGAAGTGGGATTGCTAGATCACACGGTAGTTCTATTTTCAAAAATTTGAGGAGCTTTTCCATACTGTTTTTCACAATGGCTGTACTAATTTAAAATCCTGCCAATGGTGTACACAGCTTCCCATTTCTCCACTCCTGTGCCAACGCTTACTTTTGTCTTTTTGATAATAGCCATTCTAACTGGTGTTGAGGTGATATCTCAATTTGCATTTCTCTGATGATGAGTGATATTGAGTATTTTTTCATATATTTGTTAAGTATTTGTATGTCTTCTTTTGAAAAATGTCTATTCAAGTCCTTTACATGTTTTAAATTGGGTTATTTGTTTCCTTTGCTATTGAGTCATTTAAGTTCCTTATGTATTTTGGATATTAACTCCTTATCAAATATGTGGTTTTCAAATACTCTTTCCCAGAGTAAAGAGGCTGCCTCTTTACTCTGTTGATTGTTTCCCTTGCTGGGCAGAAGCTTTTTAAGCTGCAGGATACAAAATTAATATATAAAAATCAGTAGCATTTCATATACTGCCAATGAATGATCTGAAAGAGAAATCTAAAAAATCTCATTGCAATAGTATAAAAATATTCAGAAATAAATTTAAGCAAGGAGGTAAAAGATCTGTACACTGACCAGTAAAAGACATTAATGAAGGAAATGAAGAAGACACAAAAGAATGGAAAGATATCCTGTGTTCATGGATTGAAACAACTAATATTGTTAAAATGTTCACATTACCCAATCTATAGTATCTACAGATTCAATGCTGTCCCTATCAAAATTCCAGTGGCATTTTTTTCACAGAAATAGAAGTCTAAAATTCATATGGAACTAAAAGGGACCCCCAAAGAGACAAACTAATAGTGAGCAAAAAGAACAAAGCTGGAAGCATCACAATACCTGATTTCAAAATATACTACAAAGTTATAGTAAGCAAAATGACATGGTACCAGCATGAAAATAGATTCATAGACAAATAGAAGAGAATTTAGAGCCCAGAAATAAATCTATGCATTTATAGCCAATTGATCTTCAACAAGAACACTGATAATACACTGTGGGGAGATGAGAGTTTCTTCAATAAACGTTGGGAAAATCAGATATCTATGAAGAAGAATAAAATTGGACCTTTATCTCACATCGTATAGAAAAATCGACTCAAAATTGATTAATGACTTAGATGCAAGACCTGAAACAATAAACTACCAGAAGAAAAGGACACAAGCTTCTTGATATTAGTCTGGGCAATGATGTTTTGGATGTGACTCCAAAAGCACAGGCAACAAAAGCAAAAATAGATAAGTGGGATAGCATCAAACACATCTGGGGGTTTTGACTGTTAGGATTGCCAAGAAGCTAACTAATGCCTAACTTTAAGGGCATCCCTAGGGCTGCATGATCACAGCACTCTGCCCAGCTTTGACATGAGTCCCTGGTTCTTTGTGCCGTTTTTGAGTGGAAAGTTCAGAATGAAGAAGGAAAAGTGCTGAGCTTTGAGGACAGAAAATCAGACAGACTTTGTTTCTGTTTCCACTTTTGCTTCTTGTCTTCTCTGTGACCTTGAGTCTATGACTACACTTGTCCAGGTCAATTTTCTCATAGTTAGAATGGGAATAATGAATAGTACTTGCTCCTTAAAGTCAGCATGAGGATGAAATCAAATAAAGCATGAGTAACATGGATTTAAGAAAAACCTGGGGCTGGGATTTAGCAATAATGTCATGAAGAAAACCCCTCAACTTTACCTACCCACTGAGGTAGAGACCATAGCTTATCAGTTCTAAGATACCATTGGCTATAAGATATGACTTGGCTTTATGTATTACCAAGAATGAAAAACAGGAACAAAAATAAAACAACCCTACCAATTAAACTCTGCACTTCATTGATTATAAGATACATCCCAATATTAAAAATGCTAAAATGGGGTAAAGTTATCTTAAGAAAAAATTCATTTGAAAGTGAATGAACTAGGGTATTTGCTAAAAAGCCTGTAAGGCAAGTAGCTATGGAGTGGTTTCCACAGCAAAGGCGGTAATGTACAGAGGAGCACTTCTGATCAACTGGGAGGGAAGGATGGGATAAGAGGTTAACAGAAATCGAATTGTAAGCCAGGGACTGGGCATGGGGTGGCGGGCTCTGGGAGATCCTGCTATAGAATTTATTTTAAGGGAAGAAAAAGTCAGAATCTGTAATGGACCTGAGGGTCAGGGATCTGCTAATTTTAGAAACAGAAACATTGTAGCTGTTTCTTGAATTCTCTCTGATTCAGTCACTCTAGAGCAAGGTGGGTATCCTTAGGAGGAAAGGATGAAAAAGAGGAGCAGGCTCACCAACCCATGGGATTTGGGCTCAGCCATTTGCTGAGGACACCCAGTCAGGCTAATGCAGGCAAGAGGGTGATGTCTTCCATCTGCCTTCATGCTAGACTGAAGCTGGCAGGGACTCTTGAGGATAGAGAGTGATAATGCTGCAGCCGCTCGCTGTCCATCCTCAGGTCCCTAGCAGCAGTGGGCAGGAGCAGTGGTGGCGACTGATGGCTGGCACTGCAGAGGCCAGGGTGCTTCAGGGAGCAGCAGCCAGAAGGGCATTCAGGCAGGAGCACTTGGCAGCCTGAGGCAGCAGAGAGAAGCTGTGGCAAGGCTGATGCCTGAGTGCACAAGTGACACTTTCCAGGGCCTCCCTGAAATACCTGGCAGGAGGAAGAGACCTTGAAAGTGAGCTGGGAATCCTACCTATGCTGATGAGGCAAGGAACCAGAGAGCCCAGAGCACTTAGGTTAATGGGATCTGATTTATATTCAGAAGTGGCTGAGACTTGGGATCCTTCCTGTAACCTTTCAGATACCTATTGCTAAGAAAATACTAAGTTCCCTTTTCTTCTGTTCCCTTCTCTAGAAGGCTTGTATCAAAGCAGTATTAAGACCCAGTCCATCTGTGATCATTTTTTCCCCCTAAGCATTAGCAAACAAAATAGAGTCAAGTTGTTTTTAAAAGGATCTCCCAAGGTGTCAATTCAAACAAAATCCTTTCTTCCCAATGTTGCTTCTCTCAGCTCTGTTATAAGCCGATGTGAATCCAAATTGATGAGGTTCTGGAAGGCATACCAGGCTCACTCTTGTCTCAGGGCTGGTGCACCTGCTTTAACCCTGTCGGTGGGAAGAGCGTTCCAGGGAGTTTGTGTGTCTTATTCTCTTGAGTCTTTGTTCAAAGGCCATTTTCTTAGTGAAAGCTACCAGACCACCTTAATTAAAATTGCAGCCACCTACCAGCCCCACGTCCCTCCCGTGTGTGCTTTTATTCTCCATCATATTCATGACTACCAATACACGTTTTAATAATAACTTGTTTATTGTTTGCCTCCTGCAGTAGGACAGAGACTTTTTTTTAGTCCTGTTTATTCACGTATCTCAGAGCCTGGAGGGGTGCCTGGCACATGAAAGCCCTCAAATATTTGTGTGAATGCTATGAAAATGTCCCACTTCTCATTAATATTTCTGCCATTTGATGTTGGCTGGATTGAAAGCGGCATTTTATTTTCTTAGCATCTTTCTTAATATATCTAAGAATTCTTTCTTGCTACATTTAACTCTGGATAAAGAGAAAAGTATGCATAAAAGAATAAGACAAATGCCATATAGAAAAGCAAATGAAGGCTCACAGAGCCAGCACATGGCAACAAAACCAAAGGAAGATTATTCAGTCCCAGAAAGCTAAAGACTCCATACCAAGTGATAATATAACGATAACAATAATAACAGTAATAGTGGTAGCTGCTGGCGGGTACCACCTGCAATCCAGGGCTTCATTTTCCAGACATGTAATTAGTATCACAGAATTGTCTTTCAGGAGCTTATAATTCCTATGACCTTATTGGGGCAGGGGGTGGGAAACTACAAGGAAACTGACATGAAGATACATAATAACAGGAAGTAGGAGTAGCAAAAGGAAAAGGAGGAGGAGAAAGAGAAGGAAAGTAAAAGGAAACAGGCCAATATCCCCAGCTGCCCCCACCCCCTGCCCACCCCGGGAACACTCATTTCACGGGTGTTCTGCTGTTTCTGCTCTCTGCTCCAGCATCAACCCCCGGCTCAGGTGGGCTTCTTTTCCCTCAGTATGTCAAACGTTTAAAATCACTTGCACCATCTCTCTGGTGGAATTATTTACAAATAAGGCATCTTAAAAAATTGCTTAAGATACCTTTCTCTAACGGTTTAAAAGTGTGAGTATCCTAGCTCCAGCATAGCCTGAAAAGCATCTGAATACCACGGGATAAAGGATCTTCCAGGGCTTTTTGGAGGAAGGAAAACTGCATTGGCAGGTTTGGAAATTCAGCCTTAAGCTCCTGTTACAAAGGTGAACAGGGAATTAGGGATGAAGTGAATCTGGGAACTTAACCTCAGCGGTGTGTGGCACACATGAGCTCACAGCCTCTCTGACTTCCTTCCAGCACACTGAGCAAAGCTGAAAGCATCCACTCACTTGGAGGAATACACCAGGAAGCTAGGCACAACAACGAAAATGCCACCCTGTCCATTTTCAATCCAAATGAAACAATGGTCAGGATTTGGAACTGAGAAACTGCAAGGAGCCGAGAGAGAAAGATTCTAAACTTCTGTTTGAAAAGGGTTTGTCCCCAGGAGGAGCAGAGTGGGCATAGATTAGTGTCACTGCTCTTGTTTTAGATGGAGAAATTATGCCAGGAGGGAGAGTTGCTGTGATTTGCTACGTATTACACAGGTGGAGCAGAGTTTTTAATAATTACTGCTGACAGCAGCCGTGTTTTTAATACCATAGCAACAATCAACTCCTAGTTTATTCTGAGTTTATAAAATTATCCAGGCCACAAAGACATTATTAAACATAAAAAAAATAGAACTGCCATGGATTTAAGGCAGTGTGTCTCAAATTTTACCGTGCTTTGGAGTCAACAGGGGCTGCCAACTAAAAATGCAGATGCCATAGACTTAACCCCTGAGGTTCTAGATCATAATGTTTGAGAGCGAAGCCCCAGAAACCTGCATTGGTAACAAACTCCCTAGATGATTCACAAGTGGGAAGTTCACAAAACAGCCTTTGAGAGATACTGCAGACCAGGTGTGGTGGCTCACGCCTGTAATCCTAGAACTTTGAGAGGTAGAGGCAGGAGGATCACTTGAGCCCAGTAGTTCAAGACCAGCATGGACAGCAAAATGAGACACAGTCTCTACAAAAATTGTTTTAAAAACTAGCCAGGAGTGGTGGCTCACACCTGTTGTCCCAGCTACTTGGAAGGCTGAGGCAGGAGGATCGCTTGAGCCCAGGAGGTTGAGGCTTCAGTGAGCCATGATCACACCACTTCACTCCAATTTGGGTGACAGAGTGAGATCGTGTCTCAAAAAATGAGAGAGAAAAAGAGAGATACTGCATTAGATCATGCCTAAAAGTTGAGTTGTTAGTCTAGTGCCTTCCCAAGCAGCACTGGGGCAGACCCCAGATCTGTCACATGTGGGCTCTGGGCACCAGGAATCTAGTTAGTCTACACTGAGACCTGCTGTAAGTACAAAATGCACTGGACTTCAAAAACGGTATATATATTAGAAACAGTGCAAAATATCTCATTTAAAAATGTTTATATTGATTATATGTTGAAGTAATGATATTTCGGCTATAGTGTGCTACATAAAATATATTACTAAAGTTAATTTTACTGGTTTCCTTTTACATTTTAATGTGGCTGCTAGAAGATCTGCGGTTATATATAAGACATGCATTATATTTTAGAGCTGCTCTAGATACAGGTGTTTCTGGTCATAGAACAGGTCATAAAAGCTTTCCAGACACGAAGTATTTCCAGCTTTATTTTCCTTCATCTTATCTACACCCTTTAACGAAATGGGGGTAATGGAGGCTGGTCTAGCCTGTTGGCAGAGGTTGAAAACAAGTAGGTTTTTACCTCAATAAAACCCATAGAGATGTCTCAACTGCAAAATGTTGGCCCACGCAATGTGTTCCAAAAATCTCATCAACATTTTAAAAACTAAATACTTTAATACATCACATCGTTTTTATTTCTAGCATCTCTTGAAGAATCAGAAGATTCAGCAATACTAGGCCCACCACCCCAGATGAAAAAATCCTGCTTCCTCCAGGATGAAGCAAACTGCTTCACCAGAAGCCCTAGAGAAGAACATACAGGTATGAGCAAAATATTTAAATTCTGTCATTTAAACCTTCATCATGAAAGAACCACAGCTTTCTATGTATCTATCCATTTTGTTGTCATTGTTCTATTTGTTTTCATGAAAGTGTGTTTGTCAAGGTAGGAGGCAGAGGATAGAACACAGGTTATCTTGTACTTTGCTGGCTTGATTTGTAACTTTGCAATATTTAGACATAAAATAGATGGACTTTTGTTTCTATTGATGCAGACCCGGTAAAGTTAGGGACAAGTCTAGTGCTGAGCACCTAAATGAAGATTTAAATATTTGCTGACTGATTGGTGTGGAACTGGAACAAAGGCAAAAGGACTTTTTAAAAAAGGATGTTTAGAATTTTGAATTCCTCTTCACCCCATTGCTTAGGTCTCAGCTTGAGTCTCAGGGTAATCTCAGTGAAATTCCCTGGCTGGGATGACCAGGGCAGCTGGTTGGTTGTGAGTCAACAGGTAATGTCTCATTCGTGCTAACAAAAACCACGTGACTACATCCCCCATGTCAAACCTCCGTATTTGGGGGTCTCATTGCCAAGCCTATGGAATTCTGCCTACCATTTTAAAAAGTAGCTTATTTGAGCAGTACTGATTATCTTTTATTTCACACTCATGAACTTAGGAAGCTCCTGGGCCTGTTGACTCAAGAGAATGTCAAAACTGACTTGAAATCCTTCTCTCTATAAATCACAATAGGAAACTGTGTATTATCATTGGATAGCTAACTAATATGTATTAAGTGAATATGGTGTGTTGCAATGTTATATTGGGCTCCATGCAAGGGATTGGGAAATAGAAAATATGATAAAGTAGGAGACATGGCATTTCAGAATATCCTTCTTATCACCCTCCTTTATGGGGGAAGACCACTATATCAAACCATGCAGTGGCATACAGCCATTTACATTTCTAATCACCCTTCTGTGGCTCTGCTGGGGCAGCTCTGCCTCGACTGTGGGACTGTGAGTTAGTTGGGGAGGCTCCGATCCACAGATGTTCATTCTGGGGTCTAGGGTAAAGGGGCAGCTGCTTCTCATGTAGGGGCATCCTTCTCATGGCTATGGCAGGAGGAGAGAGAGCCAGGTCCACCATGCAGGCTGACTTTAAGCCTTTGTGTGTGCTGCTCCTGTTGACAGGCCATTGGCTAAAGCAGATTGCATGGCCAAGCCTATGTTGGGATGAAAAGAAAAGTGAATATTTGCAGAAAATAAATCCAAACAATCCTGACTTCCCTAATGTGAGTCCTGGGTGTGCAGGGCACTCCATCTCCCACTTCAGTGGTTAAAGAAGCAAGACATCTCTTCTCTCTGGACACTGCCCTGGCTTGGCCAGCTGAACAATTCAGAGGTAGTGACTCGAAGAGGTAAGAGAGATCACTCACTTGGCAGAGTAGAATCAAATGAGCAGAGCTGGGCGCAGTGACTCATGCCTATAATCCCAGTACTTTGGGAGGCTGAAGAGGGTGGATCACTTGAGGCCTGGAGTTTGAAACCAGCCTGGGTAACATGGTGAAACCCTGTCTCTACTAAAATTACAAAAATTAGCTGGGCATGGTGGTGTATACCTGTAATCCCAGCTACTTGGGAGGTTAAAGCAGGAGAATTGCTTGAATCTGAGAGGCAGAGGTTGCAGTGAATTGAGATTGCACCTCTAGCCTGGGTGACAGAATGAGACTCTGTCTCAAAAAAAAAAAAAAAATCAAATGAGCAGGGCAGTCATGTCCTGTCATAAGTAGCTTTCTCAGCAGATTATCCCTGGGGCAGGGCCTTGGCTATGTTCTCCTTTGCCTAATATTTCCTGGGCCGATCTGGTTTTCTGAGCCTGGTTCTTCAGCCTTCCAGATAATTCTGGTATTGGTCCAGTTAACTGCTTTCTCCTTGCTAGCCAGAGTTATTTTTGGTTGTTTGTCACCAAGAAAGTTTAGTGGTGAGAGTGGGCACAATATTTTGCCCTTGAGAAATATTCTGTAGATTGAAGAACTAACATTCTCAAAGAAAACTCTTGTACATGTATCATGCAATAGTCTTGGAAGTGAGAATACGGACTTAGGGTCTAATAGTTATGATTTCAAATCTCAACTTTGGCAATTCTTGCTGCACGACCTTGTGTGTATGATTTAACTTCTCCAAGCTTTCGTTTCCTCACTTGTAAATAGAAACACCACTACCTACCTCTCCACATCTCTGCATAATAATAGCGTGCTTAAATCTCCTAGCACAGCACCTACTATCGTGTAGCTCTTTAATAACTAGCATTTGTGACATTTATTGTAGTAAGGGGTTGTTGAGTGCGGCAGGCATCCTGAAGGAAGGGAGCTGTGGGTAAAGTCTTAAAAAAAAGTGGAGTGACAGAGTAATGAAAGGAAATAGAGGAGCATTCCAGAAAAAAAAGTGTGTGTAAAAGTCAAAGTAGAAGGGCAGGAGTGGACATGCTGTATGTGAGAGATGTGAAGGAGACTGGCATGGCTATTTAGAGGGGGTGCATCTGCATGGGAATGAGAAAAGGCTGTGAAGGAAAAGATGATCTGATGCTAGATGGAGGCCTCTGAATAGTAGATAAGGTTTAAATTTGATGATTTGGTAATAGGGAGCCCTTACGGGTTTTTAGGCTGACGTAGAATATATGTGTGTACATAAGGAGAGGTTACACATATTTTACAAATATTTTGGAGGTTGTGTGGGATGGCTTCGGATGGAAATGGAGTCCAGTTAGAAAGCAATGGCTATAAATCTAGTACAGGGTGATGAAAAGCTGGACTTGGGTAATGGTCGTGGAAGTAGAATTCTCCCATATGAAGAAACCCATCTGAGGAATACAGGAGGCCCAGTGACTGTTTAGAAGCAAGGATGGGAGGAATGTGGGGTCACTGCTTCATTTGGAAAGTGACTGAATTCATAAGCAAGAATCAATAATTACTTCTTTTTTATTGATACATGATTTGCATTCCACACATTTCACTGTTTTATAGTATTACAGTGTACAGTGCAGTAGGTTTTAGTATATTTACAAGTTTGTGCAGCCATCACCACTATCTAATTCCAGGACATTTTCATCATGCCAAAAAGAAACTCTGTATCTATTAGCAGTCACTCCCTTTCCCCTGCCCCTAGAGCCCCTTGCAGCCACTAATCTACATTCTGTCTCTATGGATTTGGCTATTCTAGACATTTCATATAAATGGAAATTTTATAATATGTAGCCTTTTTGTGTTTGATTTCCTTCATTTACTGTAATAATTTCATGGTTTATCCATGTTCTAGTATGTATCAGTACTTTGTTTCTTTTATGTGGCTGAATAATATTCCATTGTATGGACATACCACATTTTATTTATCTATTCATCAGTTGATGGACATTTGAGTTGTTCGAATTTTTAACTATTGTAAATAATGCTGCTATGAACATCTGTCTACAAGTTTTTGTATAAACATAAGTTTCCCGTTCTTTTGGGTATATACCCAGGAGATAAATTGCTGGGCCACATGGTAACTCCCTGTTTAATCATTGAAGAATCGCCAAGCTGTTTTCCATAGCAGCCACACCATTTTACATTCCCACCAGCAATGTAGGAAGGTTCTAATTAGACGACATTCTTACCAACATTTGTTATTTTTTTGCTTGTTCTTTTGTCTTTATGGCCATTTCAGTGGATGTAAATTAAGTTGCCATTTTAAGTTGTATTTCCTTTAGGACTAATGATGTTGATTATTTATTTATTTATTTATTTTGAAACAGAGTCTTGCTGTGTGCAATGGTGCAATCTCAGCTCACTGCTACCTCCACCTCCCGACTTCAAATGATCCTCCTGCCTCAGCCTCCTGAGTAGCTGGGAATGCAGGGGCCTGCCACCATGCCTGGCTAATTTTTTTTGTATTTTTAGTAGAGACAGGGTCTCACCATATTGGCCATGGTGGTCTCAAACTCCTGACCTCAGGTGATTCACCCTCCTTGGGCTCCCAAAGTGCTGGGATTATAGGCGAATTATCCTTTTATGTGCTCACTGTCCATTTGTGTATCTTCTTTGGAGAAATGTCTGTTCAAATCTTTTGCCCATAATAGTGAGATTTGTGCCATGTCCTGTGATTTGTGCTAAGACCATCTCCACAAAATGCCATTTTTGATAGCTCTTTAGGGTATAATTGACACTGTGTAGATCTGAATATTCTAAGGTTTCCAAGTTTTTAAGCAACTAGAGTGATCCATCTTTTTTTCTGTTTGGTCTGCAAGTATGTGATCAAGAAATTTAAACTGCACTAGGGAGCTGTTTCTCTACTCATTCCGTCTCCCTCATTATTGTTCAAGTTCAATGAATGTAATTGATATTAACACTTTGGATTTATTTTTTTAACCTTCTTTTATCTGATATCAAGGACAAACCAAATAGAGTTCTTTACGAAAGTTAATTAATTTAACTTTATTTGAACCTTCTCCCAAATGGAGCTTGGTACTTTCCAAATTAGCAATATGGAAATAAACTACACAAGGATATTTTTAAGTAGCTATAAATTAAAGGGGTTGGACTAAATTATTTCAGACTTTTCTTTCAGCTTTAAAATTCCACGATTCTAACATCGTTGGTTGGTAACTGAGAGGGGATGTGAACACAAGAATGCTAACTTAAGCCCCCTTCTTTGCTCAAAATGCCATTCTTCTCTGATGAGGTCATATTTGCAAACTAAATCTGGTCCCTTGGATCCTGAGAACTCTGGAAATGTAAGAACTAGTTCATGGAAGGAAAGGTTCAGAAACTAATGTATACACTTAAGAGAGTGGTCATAGTCATTATTTTGTGGATGAACTGTACTTATAGATAAAAGTCATGGTTTAAAAATGCAAAACAGATGGTGGTTAGGTAGTGGGGTGAAATTATTCCTTGGGAACCAATGGGATTTGGACTGAGACATTTTTGAAAAGTCCAAAATGTTAACGAAAACTTCAGCATGAGGTTAAGGAGAAGTATGCGGAAAATATTATCCATTTGCACTCTGCTTCCATCTAGCTATTAGAATGGGATGGAATAAACCTGAAAATAGAATCAGGAGGAAATAGAAGCCAGTATACTGCTATGAGTTGGAGGTAAAATGAGTTTCAGAATCATGGAAAGTTTGTGTGCTTTAAAAGCTAGATTTGTTCTGCTTTCAACACATTTCAGGTTTTCTGCTGGAACTATTTGAGAGAGAAGGGCTAAAGAGAACAAGTAATTGGAATTTGAATTTACTGGATGTTTTCTGCTTAACACTTTCCTAAGATCTTTGGGCGATTTGAACTCTGAGCTAAAGGAGATTAAAATCATTCCTATATGAAACATTTTAGCTATACAACCAAGCAGTGTGTGTCATTGAATGTTAAATTGTAAAATGGTCAGATGCAGTGGCTCACACTGTAATCTCAACACTTAGGGAGGCCGAGGTGGGAGGATTGCTTGAGGCCTGAGTTTGAGACCAACCTGTGTAATGTAACAAGACCCCAATCTGTATTACTAATGAAAACTTAGCTATTTGGGAGGCTGAGGAGGGAGGACTGCTTGACCCCAGGAATTGGAAGTTACAGTGAACTCTGATTGTGCCACTGCACTCCAGCCTGAGTGACAGAGGGAGACCCAGTCTCTTAAAAGGAAAAGTTAAAAAAAATACATATATATATATATGAATTGTGTGTTATAGGAAGTCAGTTACAGGAGTACAGTGATCAAGCCAGGTCAGAGAAATCAGTCTCAGGAAGAACATCCAGGACTAGGTTACTGGGACATGGACATGAAGAATGAATGGAATTTGGGGAAGGGATGTGGAGAAAAGAGGGCAGGACTTGGAGGGTGAAGATTTGGTATAAGAGATGGACATAGTGTGACCAGGGTATAGCAAATAGTCTCAGACTGGGCTGGAATATCTCATCAAAAATGAGAGGCTATAGTGCTAATGACCTCAGGGATGATATCTCACTGGGCCTTGAATGTGAAATATGAAAGCTCTTGTTATTAAAAGACTAAAGTAGCAAGGAACTGTTTACTGGATATCCACCCTAAAAGGGCAGAGATTGTAGAGAGAGGTATAACCTAGAAAGAATCTGCATTACGAATATTTTACAAGTCCAGTTTCAACTCTTGACTTTGTCTAATTCCTTGATAAATTCATGCTGTTAAAACATATGCTTTTTGGAAGAATCGCAAAACAGAATGTAAAAATTTAAAAAAACCCTTAAAGTCATCAAATTCATTCTTCTCATTGTATGTGGGAGAACTGAAGAGTCAAAGGAAATAAGTGGCTTGCTCAAAGTCACACAGCTGGTAAGTGGCAGGGGCCACATCTCTTAGACCTTGGCTTCTGTGCCACAGAAAATGCATTGTTTAAGCTCCAAACTTGATTTCCTGACATCCTGACCTTGCCATGTCTAGCCAAGGATTTGTTCTGTTTCTTTCTGGTATCTTGGTGTACAAAATATCATTTTATATAAAATGTCTAGAACCCTGTCCCTCAAAGTATGATTCATAAATCAGCTGCATCAAAATGTTCTTAAACCCCATCTCCAAAATATTATATAATGATTTCTGGGGTTAGAGCTGAAGAATATGTATCTTACTCAAGAATCTGGGTGATTTTATATGTTGAAGTTTGAGAATCACTGCTCTAAAGCATAATATAATTCATCCAGAATGCTTTCTTTTGTTTATGAGATCTCAGATAGATCATGTAGTAAAAATAATTTAAATAGTCACCAGTTTATTATTTATATGGGTTGAAGAAGTAGGGATTCTGCATTTTTAGTATTAATGTATAATATTCACATATTTAATCACCGGAATCCTACAGGGGAGAATATAAAAATGTGAATTATTTTTTACTCACACAGCTGCAGGCTGAAAGAGGACATATGTCTGAAATATGTGGAGTGTGAGTGTGTGTATATATGTGCCTGTGTGTCTGTGTTTACATTATGGCATAGAGCATACCCAGTGAAGAAACTGAATTGATAATCCATGATCTCCGTATGTTCCACGAGTCCCTGATCCAGATGTTTTTAGAGGTGAGAGTTATCATATTTTCAAATAAGAGATCATCTTTGGCTTATATAGGTTGTTTCAGAAAGAAAAAAGTTATCTAAATTTTATGGATTTAATATAACTACGACTTGAAAACTGGATACGTATAAGAAAAGAAAAATAGAATCATTTTACTTATAAATAGATGCAAAGATCTTCAAGAAAATGGTAATTAACCAAGTAGAATCAAATCCCCAATGAGCAAGAGGAATAAAAAGATAGTTTAACATCAGAAATTCACCACATTAATAGACAAAAGAAGAAAAATCATTGATTATCTCAATAGCTATAGGTAAAGCATTTTATATAGTTCAATGCAGTGATAAAGCCTGATTACAGTGATTAATCCTGAGCAGAAGAATCAGGTTAGATTTGTGTGTGTATATGTGTGTGTGTGTGTGTGTGTGTGTGTGTGTGTGTTATAGTGTGTATACAAATATAAATATGTTTATACAGAAAATATATTAATCATACTTTTGTATAATATAATCATTCAGTAAGTAAGGACTCAAGTGAAATATTCTTAATTTGATGAAGGCTACATACCTAAAATCTGCAACCAACATTGTATTAACAGAAAAATCTGGCAGGTGCCGTGGCTTACACTTGTAATCCCAGCACTTTGGGAGGCTGAGGTGGGTGAATCACCTGAAATCAGGAGTTTGAGACTAGCCTGGCCAACATGGTGAAACCCCATCTCTACTAAAAATACAAAAATTAGCCAGGCGTGGTGGTACACACATGATCCCAGCTACTTGGGAGGCTGAGGCATGGGAATCACTTGAATCTTGGGGGTGGAGGTTACAGTGAGCTGAGATGGTGCCACTGCACTCCAACCTGGGCCACAGAGTGAGACTGTATCTCAAAAAAATAAAATAAAATAAAAAGAAAAAGAAAGAAAGAAAAATCTCTAGGTTTATTCCAATTAATATTAGGTACAAAATAAATGAATCTGTTCTTATCACTACCCGGCTGACATAGTGCTAGATGTTCTCGCCAATTATCTCAGCTAAGAAAAAAGAAAGCTTTTGAAAAAAATAGATGAATCATATTTTACTGATAATGTTTGTCTCCATTGAAAATTTAATCAAATTGAACTAAGAAACCATTAGAAGTGTTACGAGTTCAACAAAGTTGATGGGTACAAAATTATCTAACGAAATCAATAATGTTTCTTTATACCAACAAGAATAAATGGGAAAATATCATAAAAAATAAAATGTTATTCACAATAACATTAGAAGTTGATAAACTGTGACCTGCAGGACAAATGTGGCCTCCTAAAATGAGGTTTTATCAGAACATAGACATGTCCATTTGCTTACATAAATGCAAGGATGCAAGGAAGAAAACCACATAGAAAAATGAACAAAGATAAGTAGTCAACTCACGGAAGGAGAGGTCCCAATGACTTATTACTAAGGAAGGAGATGCTCAAATTACCCTGGTAATCAGCTAGCTTTCATTTAAAATAGGAAAGAAATAACACTAGGATGGCAAAAAATTTAAAACATG
Source organism: Cebus imitator (assembly GCF_001604975.1). Classification (NCBI taxonomy): domain Eukaryota; kingdom Metazoa; phylum Chordata; class Mammalia; order Primates; family Cebidae; genus Cebus; species Cebus imitator. Next base: position 3,766,580 of record NW_016107416.1, read on the forward strand.
AGTAATAGCAAGTGTTGGTGAGGACATAGGGAGATAATTTACTGCTGAAGGGTGCAATGACTATAAATTGGTACAGGCACACTGCACAGCTAGTGGTATCTGGTGAATTAAAATACATATACATCCTATAATGTGGTAATCCTAATCTAGTCTTTTATCATAAAGACTTCTTGCAAAGTTCCATAAAGGAACATGCACAGCGATGTTCATAGATGTATTGTTTGCTCTAGTGAGAAGTTGAAGATAAGGGAGGAAGAGTGCATGAATCAAATGTGGATGCTGTTCTGGAACTCTGCCAAATGCAGAAGGAAATATATATGTATACACGTTTATATATATATTGTATATATTTTATATATAAATATATATATAAACGTGTTGATACTAAAACATGGTGGTAAGTAAGAAATGCTGGGAACAGAATAAAATGTATAGCATAATGCCGTTTCTATAAATTGAAAATTGTATATACATAGAAAACAGCATTAAAATTTTATAAGAATAAATGTGTGCATCAGGCCATATATCAGATACATTGGACAGAGTACCTGTGGTGTGGAGGGAGAAAAATATAAGTGTGGAAATGTGGAGGGGAGAGAGGAAGTGAAATAATAAAGTTGACAAAAATCCTTTTACTAATTGATAATATTCTGTGAACTGGAGAGTGGAATAAATTTAACTGTACCCCAATGTACAGTTTGTTCTCACGCTGCTATAAAGGAATACCTGAGACTGGTTAATTTATAAAGAAAAGAGTTCTAATTGGCTCTTAGTCCCATAGACTGTACAGAATACATAGCTGGGAGACCACAGGAAACTTACAGTCATGGCAGAAGGTGAAGGGGAAGCAGGCACATCTTACATGGCTGGAGCCAGAGAAGAGAAGGGGGAGGTGTCACATGCTTTTAAACAACCAGGTCTTGTGAGAACTCACTCACCATCATGAGAAGAGCACCACAGGGTGAGATCCACCACTATGCCTCCCACCAGGCCCCAGCACCAGCAATGGGGATTGCAATTTGACATGAGATTTCGGTGGGGCCTCAGATCCCAATCATATCACCCAGGTTAAGAAAAAACCATAATGGCAAACTTTTACCCAAATTTTAAAAACTTATCATTCATGTATATATACATGAACAGAATTTCTCTTCTTTTGTGGATATTTCTTAGCTCAGTCAGAAAACTGTGTTTATGGGCATTTGGGAGGAATTGAAGGTTGAGAGGGTTTTGCTCTGCTGCTGCTCAGAATGTAATATCCGACGAGGCTATCTGTGTGGCTATCAGCAACATTAGTCCTCCAGTGAATCAGAATGCCATGGGATATGGATTAGCATTTAAATGTAATAAAATCATACCCAATACTGCTGTGGATGAGAAGCTGAAGCTATTTATTCCTAGTATCCAGCTCAGACTTGTATCATACCAACTGAGAATTTCTTTTTTATTCCTATGATTCTAACAGTATCAGACACACATTGGTATTTTTTAAATGTTGAAAGAATACTAGTTGAATAAATGAGTAAAAACAAAACAAAACAAATTACCCCCTTGCCTTAAATGAGACCTTAAACTTGTAATGTATTAATGAAAATTCCACCAATAACATATGTAATAATTGCAAATCTTGGAAAACTTGAAAAAATATTTAAAGAACAAACATTCCCTTTCTTAGATAAAGAAAATGTTTTTTGGTAGAAGGCGTCTTGCACACTTTTTTATGGGGCCCATCTGTCCTCTTGTTTCATGACCGGCAACACATCAGATGATGGCTTAAGCCTAAGTGCAATGACTGGAATTATTGGACTGAGAGATGTCAGCTAACCCAAGGGTAAAATGACTAGAGAGTAAGGAGAATAGTAGTGAGCAAACAAGGATTAGAAAAGTTCTTTCAAAGCTACTGACCAAGAAGGGAATGTCATTCTTACAATCAGGAGAGTGGGCCTGGGCACACAACGTCAGCTAGGACAAGGCTGCTGTTCCTTCTCGGTATTTAAGGTCAAATGGAACTTAGGCCAATGGAACAGACATTTTCCAGCAAATCTTTGGGAGAAGTGCTTTTCAGATCTTATCTTCTTTAATCCTTACAACATTATGAGGTGGCTGAGGCGGTTATTCCTGTCTTTATTTCAGATGGGATAGCTTAAGGCTCAAAGATCTTAAGTGTCTTGCCAAGGTCAGTTCAGTGGTAGAAGTAAAATATGAACTTACAATTTTTTGCTCTAAAGTACTGGCTATGCCCATAAAATGACAGTCTCTTTTTTAACGTAAGCTGAGAGTGAAGGCAGATGAAGGAGAAAATATAAATGTATAATGGCCAGAAGAGAAAGATCTGAGTTCAAATGGGCTGGCCTCAGGTAACGGGAGCTTGAAAATATTCACAAGTGATGTTGCCATTAAATAATGCTTATTTTCTAAATTGGAGTAGCATTGGAATGTGTCTACTCTATGTGCCAAGAGCAATTTACTTGTGCATAATTTTTAACATTTGCATATCATCAAAAACTTTTCATAGTGCCTGTTAGGTATAAGATATTCTGAGTTACCGGACTAGGGGTCGTAGCAGAGGCTGGGGAAGGATTTAGAGAAAACTTTCTCATTCTTAACAGGTTTGAAAAGTAACTGAAAAGACAGAACAGGTAAAAAGTGGACAATAACAAGATACACTGGTGGAAGAGACAAAGGTCATGGGAAGATAGAGGCAAAGGTGCGAGCTACCGAGTGGTTAGTAGGAGAACATTTTAAGGAGATAGAGAGATTTAAGAAAGGACATAAAAATGAGAACAGTTTAAATCTGTGTTTCTCAAAGTATGATCAGAAGACTCCTGGGGATTCCCAGAGACCATTTCAAGAAGTCTGGAAATCAAACCTGTTTTTATAAAAATTCAAGATTACCTTTCTCCCTGTGTTCACCTTTGTATTTATAGCACAAAATAATGTGGATAAAACTGCAATGGTACTACGTTATGTAGGTAGTGCATAGATTTTCTTCACTGTTTCACAGTTATAGTTTTAAAGAATTGTAATTTCACTTAAGAATATCATTGGTGGAAAAGTAAAATAATTTTATTAACTCTCAGCTCTTGAGAACAGATCTTTTCATACTGTATACTGTGTGATAAAGTGGGAATATACAAAAAGCACTTTTGGTATGTAATGAAGGATTGTAGTCCTGAGTTGTGAGCTGAAATAGCTTTTTTTTTTTTTCTCGTATGACACCATATTTTTTTCTTGAAAGAATGACAAACAGACAAACTATGGCTATTCAGGCTTGGGTATTTGGCAGACATTTTCTAGAAACTGAAGAAAGTAAGCCTTTCACTTCAAGGAAAACAACTGATAGTATTTGTTGCCAAAAAAAAACAAACAAAAAAAAATCGGGGGAATACATATCCATTACCATAAGCTTGACAGCTTTTCAATACCAATTCTTAGAGTTCTAATATTTAGAGTTTTCTGATGAGATAGGTAATGATATTAATGGATGCAATATACATACTATATATATGTGTGTGTGTGAATATATATATATATATATTCATACATATGTAGCCTGTTGAATCTGGTTTCTTTCACTTAGCAAAATGCATTTGAAATTCATTCACATTGTCAATTTTTGGGTTTCTCCTTTGTTTTTGGCTAGGTAGCATTTCATTGTATGGACATAATTTTGCTCATTTGTTCATCAGTTAAGGACATTAGCATTGCTTCCAGCTTTGGGCACTTATGAACAAATATTTACATACAGGTTTTTGTGTGTACATACATTTTCACTTCTTTTGGGTAAATACATAGGAGTTTCACTTTATAATACAGTTTAGATATTTGAAGAAGAAAAAGGAAATATTCTAGATCGGGAGTTTGCAACTCCCTGGCCATGGACTGGTACTTGTCTGTAGCCTGTTAGGAACCAGGCCATACAGCAGGAGGTGAGCAGCTGGCAAGTGAATGAAGCTTCATGTGTATTTACAGCTGCTCCCTATCACTTGCATTACCGCCTGGCTCCGCCTCCTGTCAGATCAGCGGTGGCATTAGATTCTCATTGGAACGTGAACCCTACTGTGAGCTGCTCGTGTGAGAGATCTAGGTTGTGTGTTCCTTATAGAATCTAACACATGATGATCTGTCACTGCCTCCCATCAGCCCCAGATGAGGACGTGTAGTTGCAGGAAAACAAGCTCAGAGCTCCCACTGATTCTACATTATGGTGGGTTGTATAATTATTTAATTCGATATTATAATAATAATAGAAATAAAGTACACAATAAATGTAATATGTTTGAATCATCCCCAAACCATCCCCATCCCCAGTTCTGTGGAAAAATCGTCTTCCATGTAACTGGTCCTTGGTGCCAAAAAGTTTGGGAACTGCTATTCTAGACGGAGACAAAATATAGGTTTGTGCCCTTTTTTGGATATTTCACAGCTGAACTATCATCATCTTTATCTTAGTCCTCTCCTCTGCAAGTGCCCACTATTGATCAAGTATACATGAGAGAGATGTTTTAATGACAATACTGCTATGCTCATAAATGCAGGATTTTTTATGGAGATTCTGGGGCCTGGTGAATAAGCCAGTTTAATTGTTGCAAGAGCCTTGTGAAGTAGCAGAAGGGATCCTGCAAAGATGCTTTGGAGCCAGCTTGTTGAGAGCTCTGAGTGCCAAACTAAATAAATAACTATTTCTTAGTAATGGATTAGAATTAAAGACCTTCCAGAAAGAATAAGCACTTCTTACTCTTATTAACAAACTCATCATTTAAAAATATACATATAATTAATGGTTACTATAGACATTTTGAAAATTGAGTTTAAAAATCCTTTACCAAATAAATTACTATACATTTTGGTTATTTTCATCTGATCATTTTAATCCTTATTTTTACATAATTATAATCACATTCTTGATACTATTTTACTCATTTTTCACTAATACTTTATTATAACAATTTTCTTCTTATAAACATTTTCAGAAACACAATATCCCATCATATAGCTCTAACATAGTTTACTTGGTCATTTCTTGATTATTTCTTGATAATTTCTTGAGAGTTTGTGTTTAAATATTGTTTGTTTCTGTTTTATCACTAGTATAATAATGCTGCGGATGAGCATCTTCTTTTGTAAAACTTTTTAAATTGGATTACTTCTTTCTTTACATTCCCAATGACAAAACCACACTTGAAGCTTCAAAAAAAGTATAAAATTATGAAGAGTAACATCTTCAATGACCCTGGGAAAAGATTAAATTTCTTTTTTTTCCTGAGTTTAGTAGCATTGGACACCTATCATCTGTTGATTTCCACAGGGATGGAAAGAAAGGATTCAAAAGAAATGTAGCTTGACATTCAGATTTTGAGTATCCACTTTAATTAAGTAAATACTGGTTGCCTCTTCTACCCAGTATCATGCTAGGCAATGGGATGTTATGGGTCATAAAAGTAGCTGGTACCTAATGAGGAGCCAGACCTTCTCAGGGCTGTGAAGAGATGGTGTTATTTCATCCTCACACCAAGCTATAATGCACGTAGTATTGTTAACCTCACTTTATAGATGACGTAGAGGCACAGTGAGATGAACTGACTTGTCCAAGGCCATATAGCTTGGAAGTGGCAGGGCCAGGATGTGAACCCAGTGTTGTTGCACTACGCTAGTCTTCTCTCAAGAAAACTAGGTCAGAAGAAGAAAAGGTCCACAGCATCTGGTGTTCCAAGGAATCTTTTCCCTGCAGGGACTTACATTCCAAGAGCAGGTCTATGGGGGCATAAGAGACCAATGGTCCCTGGACTTAAGCTGCTAATACTGGAGGAATCTCAGTACTGATTGCACCATCAGGGTGCTTCTACATAAAGTAAATTAAACAAATTCTGGTCATTGGAATGCTTTGCAGGTAACATTTATGTGCAATGCTTTTAAGTGTATTTATTCTTTTAAAACACACGCACAGGAAAGCAATGAAGTCTGAAGTGCAGACAAAAGGCGAAGAAAACCTGCATTCTTAAGAAAAAAAGGTTAGACTGGACCTGACCACCATTTCCCAAATGATATTTTGTATAAGAGTTTCACGGGTCTGCCAAATTTAAGGCATTCTGCATTTTTAACCTTCCGTTTAGAGATTCACTAGGCAAATTAATTAATTTAAGGCTCTGAGAAGTCCTGCAGTGAAGCAACCTGTTCAAATTTATTTGATCTGGAATCTTTCAAACTTATTTATGCCCAGGACATGTTTCTCGGGTGACCCCTATTTGCAACCCACACACTCAGGGGAAAATGTTGCACCAGACTTAGTGCTGATTGGACAGAAATTCTCCTTGAGTTGCTTCTGAGAGCAGAAGCCACGGACCATCAGTTGGAGGGTTTCTACAAGTGGTGGAGGAAGCTGGCCGGACTGTGGGGGCGCTGTTTTTCCTCTTTCATCATAGCTCACCAATGGGATAAAACAGAGTAGTGAAACATGACAATTCCCACCAAAAAGGCTGATTCTCACATTCTGCCTCATTTCCCTTATGCTTTTGAAAACTCTGGAGGCCAAAGGGAGCCATACTTACAAAGCAGTGGAAGGCCCTTTTTCCACATTTCATGTGACGCCTGGTTTGAGCGTGTCCTGTTACAGGGAACACCTGCTGCCTATTCTGTGGTCTCGGCTGTTCAGCCAACTGGCCCAGCTGGTTCTCCCTCCCAGCCCAGCCATTTCAAGGTAGTGTGATGAAGGCTTTGACTCAGCTTCCAAACTGTCTTCTCCCTTCCCCCAGCCCCCTCTGGCTATTGTGTGGATGGAGGTGGTGATTGAATTAAGAAAGCTGTTAAAAGCCAAAAGGAACCTAAGCCCCCCAAAGCAACTTCATTTTCTCTCTACTCTGCAGCAAAGATATGAGCTGCACTTAAATGGTACCTGGTGATTATAGAATCAGCAGGGCTTTGCTCCTCAATGCCTGTCACTCATTGTCGTTGAAAAGAGGTCTGAACCAGGGGAGCTGCCAAGAAGCTAGGGACGATCCACAGCCCTGTAATGATGAGACTAATTCCAAAAAGGTCAGAACTCCTTAATTAAACATTAATCAAACCATTTTGTAAATGATGATCATTCCATCCAAGGTGGGAGGAAGAACAAACAGTCTGAAGGCCAAGGGCAGTAGCCCTGAGTCCTCTTGAACCAGAGTAGGTTTTGAGGATAAGTGTTGGTAAAAGCAAATAGCTTTACCTTCCTTTACTCAGGAGGAAAAAAATCAGGAGTAAGAGGGTTTTTTTTATGCTTTTAAGTACAAAATAACACCATATTCTGTGACTTTCCTTTTACCTTTAATAACCATGTAGAGGTCCAGTTACAGGATGACACTCCAAACCTGCAGACATTTCTCCGCCCTTACCCTTTGCAAGTGCACACCTTTATAACAGTTCTTGAACTTGCAGAGCCCACTTCAGGTTATAAAACACTTCAGGTTGTGTCGTTGTATCTGCTTCTTACAGCAACTTCACAAAACAGATTTAAGCCATTATTGAGATGAGCAAACTGAGACTTAGAGATACTCAGTTTCTTTCCTTTGGCTGGTCAGTAACAGAGGGAAGACTCACACCAACATTTTTTGGTCCAAAAGGCAGTGCTCTTTGCACATACAATGTCTTCTATTAGAGTAGATCTCAGGCTCCTGAACTACCTGAGCCTCTTAGTCCATAATCAGGGCTTCGTCATCCTGCTTCCTCCAGCTCCACTCCGCCGTGACTTTTACTCTCTAGGGTTCTTCATTACACATCTCCCAGTTACAAATAAATAAAAGAAACCCACAAAAAAACCCAATACCCTCTGAAATTTCAGACACTTTAGAAATACATTAAAAGACACACATAGACGCACAGGGTTCCTTTCATATGGAAAAGTATGCATATGTGGGGATTAGTCTGCATGAAAAAGCATATCTTATTCACTGGATCACTTAAGTCTCATTATACATTTTTATAAAGGCTTTGAACCATCTTTGCCATGTATTAATTTTTCTTAAAGCATTGCTGATGAGCTGAAATCAAGCTGATGGTAAATTTCTAGAAGCGCTCATTATGCAACTGGTCTTGGTCATCCTTCTGGGCATAGTGGATTTCTTTGTAGTCCTGTATTGTGTGCACCACCAGTCTGCAAACTCCAGGCAGTACACGTTGGCAACAGCTTCCTCTTCCAATGCTCATTTTCTCTCCTTCCCGGGGTGTGAGCTCCCCAAAGTGTGATTAATCCATCTATTGATTGCCTCCTGCCATAGTGAGGGTGAGATATGGCTAGCAATTGGTGCCAGGCTGCCTATGTGACTGGACTGCTAAGCCGAGGTGAGAACAGACAAGTGCTAGCCGGTGCTTTTCAACCCTGCAGACAGAGAGGGGGCAATCATAGCCACGCTTCCCACACGCCTTGCTAAATGATCCCGCTCATCAAAATGCAGCCGATTCCTTTTCAAATGAATTATAATGTATATTCCCTGCTTTCTCAATTGGCTTCACAGAGGTCCAATAAAAGTTTATGGGCAAAGGGAAAGAAGATGAAAAAAGAAGTAAGAAGACAGAAACCTCCTGGAAATAAAGCCAAACAAGAATGTGCTGCTTTGATTAAAGCATTCCAGGCAGATAGAATGGATGACCAAAAGTATACCAGCAGAGGGGATAAGAAGAATAAGAAGGCATTTACCTGATACTCAGAGGCACCGTAGTGGGGGAAAGCTAAGGTGAAGATAAGCTGAGGGAATAGACAAAGGCTAGAGAGAAAATCTTCTACCTGCAGATGAGGAGTGTACATGGAGAAATATGGGTGCTACACTCATTCCTAAGGCTAGTTTTGGCCAGTAAGCTGAGGAACAAAAATTTGGCTAAGGAAGAATTGGGAATACTTTTTTTCCTCTCCTTTTCTGCCTCAGAGAAGGTCAAACATGTCTACCCTCAGCTGTAGATGCCACATTTTCTTTTCTTCTGCCACACATGTTTAGAAGAATTTCTTATCCATAAAGTCAGGCCACTGTCTTCATTTCAGGAATTTCTGCCATATGCAGGAAGTCACCTGGGATTATGGAGCACCTTCCATTTCTTGTGGAATTGATTTTCAATGCATCCAGCCAGAGCATAAGCAAGTGGAAAAGTTGATCAGCTGTCTAAAACCTAGTACACTTCTGCATTAGGGAGGGTGGCAGTGTAAATTCAAAGACAGCAAGACCATGTCTAACTCATGTTGATTTTCCTGCTTGCCTATTGCAGTTGTGCACAAGGCCCAAGGAACATCTACAGACATTTGGGAGAGACAGAATTTGTAGTTTGCAAGAAAACAGACAATTATAATATGGTAACATGGTGGGGCCAAAATTGTATGGTAAGATCTTTAGCTTGGGATGAGGTAGGGGCTGAACCCAGTCACAGAATCCAGACATGGCAACTCTTTCTCAAGGTTCCTCGAGGAATGACGGATGAACTGAAATCTGAAAAATGGATAGAAGTTTGCCATGTTACAAAGGAGGCAAATGAAAGAAATAAGAGAGTGGGTGGAGAAGACCTCAGATGATTCTACAAGGAGGGACCATCATCACACAGACCTAGAGGTGAGAGAAAGCAGGGCATATTCAGGTAACTATAAACTATCAAATATGACCAGAGCTCTGTGTGTGTGTGTGTGTGTGTGTGTGTGTGTGTGTGTGTGTGTGTAAGACAGCTGCAAGGCTGAAAAGTCAAATCAGGGCCTTGTAGGAAGTATTAAAGTGTTTAGACTTAATTCTGAGCACAATTGCAGAGCCACAGAAGAATTTAAAGAGGGCAGGGATGTGATCAGTGTTGAGGGTATAGAGAATGGATTAGGAAGGGGTCATCTTGAAAGCAGGGAGACCCATTAAGAGAGGATCACTCTAAACCAGGTAGCCTGTCCCAGGGTAGTAGTGGGGATGGGATGAAAGTAAGAGAGGAAGCCAAGATGATTTCTAGGGAGAAACAATGTCCATTGAGAATTTATATAGAGAATACATACTTTATTATAAATGCGTTCCAGGAAGAGCCCAATACTTTATAGAGGCCCGATAAATAGTTAACAAAAAATGTTGAGTGAACACTTACTCTTTCTTGTCCTTGTTGTGAGTGTTCCACAATTCCAGGAGATAAGAAAACAACAGATATGCTAGGTTTATATTCCACTTGGAAAATAGTCCCAGAACACAAGGAAAAGCTCTGTAAGATCCAAAAGGAAAATGGAGCTATGAGCCACGTGCAAAGAACTGGTCATGCCAGACTGAATCAAATAAAGCTATTTCAGTAGTGGTGTTCTCCCAACCACCAGGCAATGAAGGCAAAGTTGGATGTGCTTGGAGATGAGCAAACCATTCCCCTCAAAACCAGTGTTTCAATATTTTGCTTGGCATCAAAATCAAATTGGATTGGAGAAGAATGTGGTTTGGAAATAGGTTGAGAATTAATAAATGAAGTTGTCCATGAGAAATGCCAGTGTTTTCAAATATGGGGCATGGTCTCTGATAGAAATATTATTTCTTACTGTCTTTATTCATAAATTGGGAAGAGGAATTTACTTATTGATGCAAATTGCAGATGCTTCTAAATTAGGCAGCATCGTCAACACCTGACAAATCACAATGTCCCCAAAGAGGTTAGAAATGAGGGGCAGGAAATAATAAAACAAGGTTAAATTTGGCTAGATGGAAACTACATCTGGGGAAAAATAGTTCAAAAAGCAGATATTCATTGGGCGAAAGAAATCTGGACCACGCTGGTGCCAGAGGAGACCCAGGTGCTATACCGGATGGCAAATTAGGTAGGAGTTTAAAATATGCTAGGGCAGCCCAAATCCCATTCAATCCTGGCCTGCCCCATCTGATAAAGGAATCTCATCCTATCAAAGGAAAAGACCTGGCCTGCCTCAACCTTCCCTGTCTGCAGGCCATTCAAAGAGGAAATTTAATCCACTTATTGCCCTGGTTTTAGTTGTTTTATCTCTTATTGAGATAAAACAAAAATCATCTAGCGGAACTATAAGACTTCTACATTATATCAAGTTCATGGTCAATGGTTTTTAGCTAAGGAAATAAAGCCACAGTGACTTGCATATAAAAGTTTCATTTATGATAGCTTACGAGGTGTCACTGCTGTTCTTTCATTATTCTCCCATTATTATCTCATTCCAACAGCCTTCCAGGTAAGTGGCCAGCAAGTCTTGTGGTCTATCTCTGTTTTACATATTAAGCAGCTGGGGCATTGTTGCCAAAGGCATTCAAGAATGCCAGTGACTGGTCTCTCTGGTGCTTTGTTCATTACAAGGACATCTTTCTTGTGATTGATTTCGGTTTTTGAGAGGCTTTACAGGGAATTGGAAAGTTGTCATCAATGCCACCACAGGTCAAAGGGGCATTTTTGGATGACTCAATGGGCAGGTTAGTACGCAGCTTAAGGCACCAATGTTTGAAACTTAAGTGGTATATAAATAATCTTTATGGTAAACATCAGAACTTTGCTTGACATTCTTAGTTTAAGTTTCATTATTAATACTATTTAGAGCTATAAAAGGAAATATGGATGGGAAATAATCATCATAATTTCAGGGCTAAAGATTTTTTAAGGCCTATATGCAGTCTACCTATATGCAGAAACCTTGAAAAAAAGGAAGGCAAAAGATAGAAGTAAATGCTATTATTGCAAAGAAAATTATTTTGTTCTTTCCTCAATGTGCTTTTATGACTTGTCAGGCACACTCGGAGGATGTAAATGCTTCTAGAGCGAAACCACTTTATTTTACCCAACTGTAATGGCTCAATTTTAAACAAACCTATTGGCCAGGTACGTGCCTGGGCAGAGCCAAGGGCCATTACAAATGTGCATGCTCAGAAGCTCTTCCCAGAACTATGATTGCATTTCGACCTTGACTAGAGTCCGAGCAATGTGGTTTAGTGGGGCTTTGTTTACTGTCAGATTCATTTCAGTGACATTGTCTGAGTGACTACTCACTGTTGCAATTAAAGTAAGGCATAGTTTGTGATTTGGGTTTTAGTAAGGGATGGTAAATTTTGTAGTGTATATAATTTGGAACATGTCTGTGTTTCAGCTCATATGTGGCTATCTGGCCGCGTGCTTATTATTATGCTTATCTACAAATGACCAGATGCCTTGCCCAAATGTAGAGAACCATTTAGTGCCATTTTAAACCATTAAGGCTATTAACCCTGACTGGAGATCATCCTGTGCCCAAAGGGAACTAGCTTTGCTGTCCTTCAAAGTCATCAAATATAATTAAATGCCATATTGAGGAGTAGGGATTAATGGATTAAGGGGACAGGACTGTCAACCAGTTCTGGGTCAACCAAGGCAGAGGGAATATAGGAATAGCTCAGACAGAGAGGTGTCTTAGGTAAAGTACTGGCTAAGCTGCTGTAACAAGAAATGCCATAAATAAAATATTGTTACTCAAGAAAAGATAGTTTATTTCTCTCTAAGACAAAATAAAACAGAGATGGGGAAAGGCCCAAGACAGGCAGCTCTGTCCCTTAAGATCAACCAGAGACCCATATTCCTTCTATCTCATTGCTCTGACATCCATGATAGTATTTTTCTTACCCTCCTGGTTGAAGCTGTCTCACCAACACATCTGTATTCCAGGCATCTTTAAGGGGAAAAGAGAAAAGAAGGAGTTCAAGCTAATGTGTTTTGAGGAACTGATGGTAATATTGTACACATCACTTCTGTTTACAATTCCACTGGTTAAGAACTTATTTGATCATCAGTAGTTGCAGAGGAGACTGGAAAACATAGTCACCGATGGGATGGCAGTGTGTTCTGCTCAACTCAGTAGGGGGCTTATTCTTCTGAAAGGAAGAATGACAGAATGGATGCTGAAGCTGTACTCTCTGCCACAGTTTTGTTCTGGAATATATAAAAACCAGAGATAGGAATTGGGAAGCTACCATTTTAAGGAGTAAGGAGGTCTGAGAAATCCCACAGCTGAGAAAAGATGGCAGCTGGTCAACGCCTTATGAGTGGGACCAGCGAGTATGCTACATCTTAGTCACTGAAAGATGCCTTGTATACATTAAACCACTTACTTTTCACAGCAACTCTAGAAATAGTGTATTTGCACAGATCCTCCAAGTAAAGGATACCAGGACAGGATTAAACAGGAATGAAACTTACTAGGGGAAGTGTCTATGAGAGAAAATGAGATGGGAGTCAGGGGAGTCTAGGGGAGCAGATCTGACACTGAGTGAGGGAGAAAAGGTAGCAAAGAAGGGAGCAATAAAGTTCAAAGGAAAGCTTGGAAAGGCCATCAGGGAGTGAGTTAGTTTTTATGCCAAGTTCCCCAGAGACCCACATCTTCTGTGCCTTATCTTAGGCCTCAGTCACCTGCATCCTGCAAGTCTCAGTTATTGGTTGAGAGAAGTCCATGTGAAGTGTGGCTTCAGTATGAAAGTGGTGAACAAGTTCAGAGAACAGTAGCTGGGGCAATAGGCCAATTATGCTCTCTGCATAAGAGACCTGAGAGGGATATTTTCATGTCTGTTGCATAGAGGACTTCCTTCCTTCTTTCTTTCCTTCCTTCCTTCCTTCCTTCCTTCCTTCCTTCCTTCCTTCCTTCCTTCCTTCCTTCTTTCCTTCTTTCATTCCTTCTTTCTTTCCTTCCTTCTTTCCTTTTTTCCTCCCTCTGTGCCTCCCCCCTTCCTTCCTTCCTTCCTTCCTTCCTTCTCCCT
>NW_016107416.1:3780514-3868665 GCF_001604975.1 Cebus imitator
TCCTTCCTTCCTTCCTTCCTTCCTTCCTTCCTTCCTTCCTTCCTCCTAAAAAGGTTAACACACAGGCCAAATTTAATAGCTGGTAATGGCAGAGATGGAATTGAGCACACAGCCTATCTTTAATCAATGCACACACTGCCTGCTAAGCTATTGGGTGCACACAGTACATAGTTTTCAGAGGTCAAATCAAACTGGTCAGATGAATATAGTGTATATGATGTCCCCAAACCAAGACCTTAAAGGTGAGGAAACTCCTCCCTCAGACTGCCTGCTGGGGGCAAGAACCAATGCCATGGCCCCTGGTCCTGGAGGTGGGGGCGAGGGTGGAGGGCATCACAGAGACGGCTGTCATTTACACAGGATTCCTAAAGCTCCTGCCTGAAGCAGCTCTGGGAGACAAAATCACAGTCGCAGCACCAAGCCCTAAGCCTTGGATTAATCTTTTCTCCTTTCTAAGCCCTTCTTGTATCCTGGACGGCTCCTAAAGTGAGTTGTTTGGGGTCTGTCAGAAATAAAGAGGAGTTCTTTTACTGGGATGAGGCAGGTTGGGCTTAACCCAACCTATGCCTCTGTGTGAATTGGATAAAGGCGTCCCCACTGGGGGCAGAAACAGTAGCTCCCGGGTGAGTGGTTTTGTGAGCTGAGGGCAGACTGGGTTTTAAATTCTATTCATCCATTTCACCAAATGACGCAGGGCATAACCATACAAAGCAGCCCTGGTTAGGGTTCTGTGAGCCATCGGCTTGAAAGTCAACAGAAACCCCAGACTCTTAGCATGGAAGCTAAGAAATGCCTGCATCCTGGAAACTTTCAGGGCCAGAGTGCCCACAGTAAGCTGTCCTGGGTACCTGAGCAGCCTGCCTTCTGATACTCTCATTCTGTACCCTGCGTAGCCATTTTCTTTCTGTCTTACAGCCATCTGGGCTCCCCCTACCTCCACCCCCATCCCCCAGCTCTTCAATCCTTGTCTCTACTTCCTTGTTGGCTAATGACTCATCTGGTCCCTGAGCATGTTTTCAGTATCTTCATTCAACAGATTTTAATTGAGCAACAACTAGGTTCTGAAAATAAAGAGATGAATACAATTCAGACTCTTTCCTCCACAGCTCCGTCAAGTCAGGAATCTGCTGTAATAGAATTTGACTTACACAGGGAGTATAGAGAAGGGACATATTTTTATGCTTGAGCAAGTCATGGGAGGTCCCAATGAAGGATGAATATAAGTCAACTAGGTGAGGAAATGAGGACGAAGGTCATTCCAGAGAGGGGGAACAGCATGTGCAAAGGCCCAGAGGTACCCGAAGCTGCATGCATTCAGAGAGCTAGAATGACTGAAGCTCAGGCTGTGTGCAGCAGGTTAAGTGGGAGATATAGATGGAAAGGTAGAGAACGGCAAGGTCCCGAAAGGAATTTGGACTTTGTCCTGAGGGTGCTGGGAAGCCACTGAGGGGCTCTAAACTGGGAATGGATATGCCAAATTTGTGTTTTTAAAATGATGGCTTCTGTTTAGCCTCTTTGGGCTGAATCCTTTGCTATTTGGGCCTACTGGCCCCACTTACCATGAGAGATAATACAATTAGCATGCTGAAATGAGTATTAGAAGGCTCAGAAATAGGAGACAGACTTGGTCCTAAGGGAAGATTGCCTGTCTCTGAATATCTCGACTTCTGGTGGACTGGTTCTGTGGGTTGATTAGCCTAAACTGAGGTAACATTGGATCTATTGCTAAAAGCCATTTTTTACTCTCACTGATTTTGAGTGATTTAGTTGATTCACTCAATTTCAAAAGAGCCTTGTTCAACAGTATACATTGTTAGACCAAGCACACTTTAATGTTCATACATTTTTATTGGTTGCAAAGTACTTTAATGTGTGTTAACTCATTGAATCCTTACAGAATTATTATAAGGTCAGTAGTAATTCATATTGTCCACTCCTATTTGGACAGATAAAAGTACAGAAGAATGGGTTAAATGATATATCCAGAGTAAAAGGACAAGTAGAAACTTGAAAACAGGTTGACTCCAAAGCCAGTGCTTTTGCTAGTATAGAGTGTTAGCTCTAAAATAATTTATTCATATTCTAATTCATTTTACACTCCACTTTAAAAAAATGGCTGGGTGTGGTGGCTCATGCCTGTAATCCCAGCACTTTGGGAAGGTAAAGTGGGTGGATCATGGGGTCAGGAGTTCCAGACCAGCCTGACCAACATGGTGAAACCCTGTCTCTACTAAAAATACAAAAATTAGCTGGGCATGGTGGCACATGCCTGTAATCCCAGCTACTCGAGAGGCTGAGGCAGAAGAATTGCTTGAACCCAGGAGGGGAAGGTTGCAGTGAGCTGAGATCACACCACTGCATTCTAGCCTGGGCAACAGAGAGAGACTCTGTCTCAAGAAAATAATAAATTAAAAAATAAATTTAAAAAATGCGTGCAAGGGAATATATAGATAGACTAAAAATGTAAGACAGGAGAGAAGTAAAAATACTACCCACAAGTTCCTACATAGTAATTAAAATTAGTTTGTAAATTGAGCTCTGAGCTTTTAGGCAGTGAAAGCAAAAGAAGAAAAATGTGACTCATTGTGTCCATCAGGAAAAGACTTGCTGTATCTCAGGAGAAGCAAACCCTCTCTTGGCACTCAGATATGAGAGGATTTTCTCCTGTAAGTCCTTTATATTGAGGATATTGGATGATGCTCTCTATAGATTCCTCAAAAACATTCCTGCCAATGGGGCAGAGACAGAGATGCACTGCTATTTCTTATAGATGCTCCCAATGAGTATGAAGAGCAAAAACCAACCCTGCTTTTTATAATTTTCCTCATTTGTGCCATTTTTCAGCCATAGGTGTGTTGATGTGTGGTTTTTGAAAGATGAATATTGAAGTGATTATTTTGGGAAAAGAGAAATTCCTTCCTACAGTTGTAAGTGTGTGGAAAGCCACTGAAGTTTCTCCCCTTGGGAAACGCTACAGAAACTTCTCCCCAGTTTTTCAAAGCTGATCTTGACTGGCTCCCTCCTGGGATATGTACCTAAGGCAAAACTCAATACCAAAGAAATCTATGCTCCTCCATTTACCACATTACCTCAGAGCATAAAGATAAATTGTATTAAGATGAACTTCCAATGCAAATTCTCTCAAAAGGGATGCAGACAGCTCTTTCCCACAAAATTATCAATTTGGTGACAACTGCAGCAAGACACACATTACATGTTGCTCCTTAACTTGTATCTGGAAGAAGTCATTTCAGTGCTCCTCAGTCTGTTCAGAAAGGGATTACTGGAGCATACACTCCTTCAAAAAGCTACCAGAGATGAGGACAGAAAAAATCCACAGGCTCAACATTTTGTTGCTCTTGTTTTTCCCTGTCAGAACTAAGACACAGTCTACATTATTTCCATAAGGCTGTTGGCTCAGCACTTCCCTAGTACTGGTTGGTTTAGAGAATACAGGTCTCCTTCCCTCTTTACAGACAATGCCCTCCTCCTAGATGGCCATGACAATGGAGCTTGATGATTTAATCATGCTTACACCAGGCTGCCTAGGAGACAGCTGGCTGGGACTAGGATGCAATCTGTGGCTATGGAGCAGAGCCAAGTTCACTGGGGTTGAACCCATGACCTGAGCCTCCTGGGCATGAATTCTAAATCAGTTGTCACATGTATGACAAGACTGTTATGTATAACAATAATCATAATAATAAGAGTGAGAGTTTGCATTGATAGAGCACTTCCTACATGTCAGTCTCTTGCTGAATGTTTTTATGGGGATTATCTCCTATGAGTCTCTCAACTCCCTTTGAAGAATGCCTATCATCTTCCCATTGTACACGCCAGGAAGTAGAAGCTTAGAGAGTCTGAGACTTTCCCGAGGGCACATAGCTAATAAGTAGTGAAAACAGGATTCAAACAGGCAATTCAGTTCCAGAGCTCATCTCTAACTACCACCCTATCCTAGCCCAGCAGGATCATCCACATTACAGACAGGGCAACAAATACAAAGCTGTGTCATACACCTTCGCGTTAGCTGGCAGAGCCGCCTGACTTTCCACTCAAGACTCATTCATTAGACACAGTTTTTTTATGTGTAAGTACCAGCACCGTTGTTTCTAAAGACTCAGAATCCCATCTTTGGTGTTGGATAATGACAGCCCCAGGAAGGAAGGACTGGCATTAAACATGCTCACCCCAACCACATTCTCAAGAAATATTTTATGAAAACCTGGATTTCCAAAGAACAAAGATTTGATCATCACTGCTTTTCCTTCTGCTGGTAGGATTATAAATTTGTATGACTTTTGGGGAAGGTGCTTTAATAATGATGTATATCAAAAGCTTTAACTGGGGGTACAAATTTAACCTATGCATTCGCTTTCACCAAGGAAATAATTTGAGAGAAATAATGCAATGTTAAAATCAACCAAGAATTTTAGTCACATTATTGTTTGTAAAAATGAAAATCGAATGTACCCTTAACAGGTCATTAATGGATTGATGGAATACATTTTGTTGCATTCTTACTATAGAATTCTATATAGACCTTTCAAAGGATAATCTGAATCTATGTATACGTTTGTGGTATACCAGGAAATTCAAGATGCTTGTGATATATTGATATGTGAAAAAAGCAGCTATCAAATAATCTGGGAAATATGGTGTATTAGTTTCCTGGGGCTTCTGTAACAAATATTCACACACTAGGTGGCTTAAGACAACTCTGGTCTCTCATGGTTCTGGAGGCCAGAAGTCCGATATCAAGGTATCATCAGGCTTGCTGCCTCTGAGGGAGAATGTTGTCCTTGCCTCTCTCCTAGCTTCTGGTGATGACCAGCAAACCTTTGTGCCCCTTGGCTTGTAGATGTATCATTTCAATCTGTCATCACGTGGCCTTCACCCCTGCGTCTCTTTGTCTTCTCTTTTTCTCTTCTCTTATAAAGACCTTCATCATTGGATTTCGGGCCCATCCTAATTCAGGATGATCTCATCTCAAGAGCCTTACTTTAATTATATTTGCAAAGACTCTTATCATAGAAAGTCACATTTTATGGCCATAATTGAAAAGTGAAAAACAATAGATATTGGCACATGTGGTGAAAATGGAACACTTTTACACTGCTGGTGGGAACATAAACTAGTACAACCAGTTTGGAAAACAGTATGGAGATTCCTTAAAGTACTAAAAATAGAACTACCATTTGATCCAGCAATACCGCTGCTAGATATCCAACCAAAGGAAAATAAGTCATGATATGAAAAGATACATGTACATGCGTGTTTATACCAGCACAATTCACAATTGCAAAAATATGGAATCAACCTAAGTGCCCATCAACAGATGAGTGGATAAAGAAAATGTGGTATATATACGCTATGGAATACCACTCAGCCATAAAAAGGAATAAAATAATGTCTTATGCAGCAACTTGGATGGAGCTGGAGGACATAATTCTAACTGAAGTAACTCAGGAATGGCAAACCAAATCATGTATGTTTTTACTTATAAATGGGAGCTAAGCTATGAGGATGCAAAGGTATAAGAATGATATAATGGAGCTTGGGGACTCAGTGAAAAAGGTTGTGGGGGGGTGAGGGATAAAAGACTGTATACTGCTCGGGTGACAGGTGCACTGAAATCTCAGAAATTACCACTAAATAACTTATCTATGGAAGTAAAATTACTTGTACTTCAAAAACTACTAAAATAAAAATGTAAAACAAACAAACAAAACCAAAATAAGGTCACATTCTGAGGCTTCAGGTAGAAACAACTTGGGGGACTCAATTTGACCCACTACATGTGGTTCTCATTTAGTTTTATTTAAAATATGGATTTGTAAATTAATATATACATCTATGTGAAAAAGAATTTATCATAGTTATATTGGACTTTGGAAACAGACACATAGGTTTTTGATCAATATGACAAGGTAACTACCACCCTCTCCTCGCCCTGTGTCTTGGAGGGCTTAACTCTTGGAGTCTCAGATTTCTTACGGGGGTTAATTCTTATTAATACTTTAGGTGAGTGACTATACTTCACTTGGTTATTGTAGTGATTTTGAGATAACATACATAAAGTACTTAGCATAGTACCTGATTCACTAAATGTTCTCTATAAATAGTAGCTATGATACATTTCTAAAAGAGTTGTGGAAGGATAAACCCCAAAATATTAACAGTACTGATTTATTATAGAGGTTAATTATTATAAGTGGTTTTTACTTTCTTTTTAATTTATTTGTATGTTTTATTAAAATTTTAACCACATTCTTTTGGGTGAAAGAACAAGAAGACTTATTAGATCCCCTTGATCCTTGTGTGTACTTATGAATAACTCAGGCATTGTAGATTAAATTAGCCGTGCAGCTAACTTTTATAAAAATTCTCCTCTTTTAGCCTTGGAAGCTCCTATGCAAAATCGGTGTTGGCTTCAGTGTGGTTTTTTAGTGCCAAAACCATGATATGCTGAGAAACACTTAGGAATAACAGCGTTTCTTAAATGTCCACAGTGCAGAGGGAAGAGGTATGGCGTGTTTCAAAAGATGGGTTCCTACTGTGGGAAGAGGTGTGTTTTCTGAGGGGGACAGAGTAAACACAGTGATGTTGGAGTTCTGTCCGCAGTAGGATTGGGGCAGGGAGGAAGACAGCAACTGTTGAAGCCAAGAGATGAAATAGTCTGGTGAATTTGTGTCATATTTTAACACATATTTTTAGGATTAGTGGCCTTTTGAGAAAGGAAACACCTTACCTGAAAACAACTATTTTAAAATGTTTTCATATAAAGTAGTATACGGTAAATGAAAATGAAGAAAATACAAGTAAGCAAAATTTTTAAAGTCAGACTCCCACCACTCAGTGGTAATGACATTATATGCATGCACAATTGCACGTGTGTATACTCACGCGTGCATCCATGCATGGCTTTGCCAGAACATACAGCACCTGTGTGCAAAATAGAAAAAGGCAACTCCCTTTGGGGATCAGATTAGAAAAGAGATGACCCCTATGGGCAGATTTGGCAAGTAGAGAGTACTTTTTATGCAAATTAGAGAAAGAACTCCCTTTCCTCTGACCTGAAATATTCTCTTGCCAAGACATCCATCTGGATGCCCCCGTCAGGGGATAACTAGTACAACTGCATGCGATGGCCCTGAAATGAGGATATATTGCCCCTGCATTTTCAGTGTTTTGTAATGTAGCATCTGATACATACAAAACAATGCAGGTGGTTTAAATGCAAGTTATAGAGTAACATTTTTAAAAGTTGACCTATCAACCAATTTTGGAAAAGAAGCGTTACCAGTATCATTGCACTTACCTCTGTCTTGTCTACTATCCAATCCTAGACTTTTTCCCAAAACAGAGAACTGCTTTTTTTTTTTTTTGAGACAGAGTTTTGGCCTTGTTGCCCAGGCTGAAATGCAATGGCACGATCTCAGCTCACCACAACCTCTCTGCCTCTCAGGTTCAAGAGATTCTCCTGCCTGAGCCTCCCGAGCAGCTGGGATTACAGGCATGCACCACCATACCTGGCTACTTTATAATTTTAGTAGCGACAGGATTTCTCCATATTGGTCAGGCTGGTCTCGAACTCTCGACCTCAGGTGATCCATCTGCCTTGGCCTCCCAAAGTAGTGGGATTATAGGCGTGAGCCACCATGCCCAGCAGAGAACTGCTATTTTATGTATGGGAACTTCATGTTTATTATTTCTTTTGAGATAATAAAGAAATATACATATATATATATGTATATCTCATATATATTTGTCTGAAAAGTAAAAAGATATATATCACAAAAGAAATAAAAGATATATATCTGAAAGCAACCATTGAATATCAAAGTTTTGATATACATCAAAATAAATATCAATATTTTCATATACATATTTTTGGATATATTCATATCAAAATATATACAGTCTCCTATGACTTACTTTTTAAGCTCATACTATTTCACAGCCTTGTTTTAAACTTAACAAACATCTTTTGTGCCGTAAAATTTTATCGTACAATATTGAAAAATTTCAAAGTGACCCATTAATTTTTTGGATCATAATTTAATTCACCCTGTTATGTTAAATTTATTAAATATGAATTATGTTAAATTAACATACTTTAATTAAAAAGGCAGACTTTTATTTTCAGTGTTGTTACAAGACTCTTTATGATTGTCTTTAACTTCCATCTAAATGAAATCTTGGACAACATTCTCAACTATTTTCTTAGAATGTAACTGAACCCGGGTTTCAGCTGCTCGCAACTTGAAAGCCAAACATGAGAGATGATAATTGGTGGGAGGAAAAAGGTTTTGTTCAGAAAACCAGCAAAACTGAGAAGATGGTGAACTAATCTTCTGAAGCACCATCTTAAGTTCTACAGACTGACTGGAGGGTTTTTACAGTGGGGGGTATAGGGAAGAGGAGGGGGTTGGTATCAAGAGGTGACCAATGACCACTGACTTCCAGGTGTCAGTGAAGGTCCAAGGAGGTTGGGAATTTCATTGTCCTTGGTCAAGTCACAGTGTTCCTGCAAACCTTCAACAAAACACAGTTATTTACATACTTCCTCTTTAATCTCAGAGATAAAATGTTTTTGCATTTTTTCTCAGTGCTCTCAAATTATCCTAACTATGTGCAGGAATGAGTAAAGGCCCCTTAAACAAAATGGAGCTAGTTATGTTAGTTTTTTTGTTTGTTTGTTTGTTTGTTTGTTTTTACTGTTTTGCCATTACAAAAATAAATCCCTAGACATTGAATTGGTGGGTCAATGGTACATTAATTATAAGGCTTTTGATGTAGATGAATACTGGTGATATTGTTAAGGTGTTGAAGAAGCTGCCTAGTGGATAAGTGGTAACTTATCCAAGGAATTTCATTCAGGGTTAATAGTCATGTAAATACTTTTCAGATCTGCCGACTTAGAGAACTCCACTGTGCAGCAAACCTTACAGAGTTGTTCTCTCTGTTCTGGCTCCAGAGGCTCAAGATTTACCATAATGATGTGAATAGTGGTGGTGGGTGTGGAGGTGGTCGTTTGGGGCAGAGTTCTCAAGCAAGACTTGAGCACGAAGAATCACAAAACCAGCTCATAGAAACTTCATACCTGGACTCGTGTGAGCCACAGAAGAGGGCAAAAGCATCTCTGTACCGAAGTCGAAAGGAAGGTCAGCCCAAGAGGGTGGGTGCTGCAAGGAAGTTAGAATATGCATAGGAAAAGCAGAAAGGAGGAGTTTGGATAGCCCAGCATCACCCCCGGTGCCGTCCCACAGTGAGCCTTCACCTCTGAGCAGAGTGAGAGAATTGAAAAGGGACAGGAGCCACCAACTTCAGCTTCAGGAACAGACAGAGAAGACTTAGGATTCCTTTCCAAGAACAGAGAAATGAGTGGAAAAGCAGGCCAAGGACTGCATGAAGAGGTCCTTCTTCATCAGAGGAGAATGACTAACTCAGTCATTGCCTAGTTTGGCCTTCACAGATATTTAACAAGCAGGAATATTGTTTATATATTAGTATATTCATTGCTTTAAAAAACAAATGTTTAAAGATCTTTCTTATTCAGGAAGCATTTCTATTTTTCTAACTGATTGAATTATTTGAATACTATGCCTAAAATCTTTACAATTGAAATGAGCATGCCTTCCTTTCTATCATGTCTGGAGATCAGAAATTAAATTTGTGTGTTAAGTAGATTGTCAATAATGCATTTCAAAAGGTCATAATGTCTGGACTTAAACAAAATTATGTTTTTATATAAGGAAATGTTTTCTCTTGTCAAAAAACATGCCAGTAGTTTCTTTTTGTTTCAATTTGCGGCATTGGCCTGCTGTGCTACGTGATGAGACAGTGTCTGCTTAGAACAACCAAACAATAACAGTAGTTGCTGTTGTTGAACAGAGGTCCTGATGGAGACCCCGAGCGAAGGTTCTTGGATCTTGTGCAAGAAAGAATTCAAGGCAAGGCCATAGAGTAAAGTGAAAGCAAGTTTATTGCAATAAGAAATTAAAGGAATAGAAGAATGGCAACCCCACAGGCAGAGCAGCCCCAAGAGCTGATGGTTGTCCATTCTAATGTCCATTTTAATTTCTTGAGTATATGCTAAACAAGGGGTGGATTATTCATGAGTTTTCCAGGAAAGGGGTGGCAGTTCCCAGAACTAAGGGTTCCTCCCACTTTTAGACCATACAGGGCAACTTTCTGACCTGGTCATGACATTTGCAAACTCTCATGGTTCTGGTCAGTGTGTCTCTTAGCATGCTAATGAATTATAATTAGCATGTAATGAGCAGTAAGGACAACTAGAGGTCCCTCTCATCGCCATCTTGGTTTTGCTGAGTTTTGGCCAGCTTCTTTACTGCAACTTGTTTAATCAGCAAGGTCTTTATGACTTGTATCTTGTGCCTACGTCCTATCTCCTCCTGTGACTTAGAATGCCTTCACCTTCTTGAAATGGAGCCTAGTAGGTCTCAGCCTTATTTTACCCAGCCCTGTTCAAGATGGAGTTGCTCTGGTTCAAACGCCTCTGACATTACCATTGATTGAGCATTTATTACATGTCAGGCACTGGTTAAGTACTTCTATGTGTAAAACAATCCTTTTAACAACCCACGCAGGAAGCTGTTGATGTTTAACAAGGGAGCAGGTTGAGGTTAGTAAGGTCACCTAATGGGTAGAAGTCACATGTCAGAGGCCGTGACTCAGCTGCATGCTACCTATCTTTCATCTATAACCTGTGCCAAGTACCAAATAAAAGGGTCAAGGTGAGGGGAGCATCAGCCAAGTTCCAACATTGGGATGGGGGCAGGAACATGGAAGAGTTGAGTGGGGCCTGTACTGTTTCTTGGGTGAGGTGGGGCCACATTAAAAAGTCTCTGCCCTTAGATTTCTTCTCTTTATGTCTTTGGATGTTGCTTCCCAATGCT
Source organism: Cebus imitator (assembly GCF_001604975.1). Taxonomy (NCBI): domain Eukaryota; kingdom Metazoa; phylum Chordata; class Mammalia; order Primates; family Cebidae; genus Cebus; species Cebus imitator. Next base: position 3,791,437 of record NW_016107416.1, read on the forward strand.
TTTTCAAAAGTTCCCCCCATCCCCCTCACCCTGGCCTGCAATGATTGTTTTAACACTGCCCTGTCAACATACTGGCTTTTACTTTAAAAAAAAAAAAAAATGGCGATCACCTTTAGAGAACATGCTCAGTAGAAATGATTACTCACCTCACCAATACTCCAGCTTTCATTTATAATTATGGCCCAGGTTAGAAATAAAATCAAGTACCTCTATTCTTGAGCTCTGGATTGGAACTTTGAAGAATAGGGCTATGAAAAGTTTTCAGTTGCAGAGCTTAATGTAAATTGGATTTATGGACTTTCTAGGCTTTGTCAAAGTAGCTTGGCCTTCATGAGTATTTCATTTTGAATTTATAAAGAATGCTTGAAGAGTTAGTATGTGTGAGGAACTATACCAGTCACTGGGAAGACAAAGATGAATAAGGCATTGTGCCTGTCTGAGAGAAGTGAGGAGAAGGCCGTGAAAAGAAACACAAAGGTTATCACAAAACAGGGGCTCTGAGGGCTGGCTGCCCACTGCAATCATCTAGAGAACTTTAAAAACATACTATGATTGGATTTCACTTTCTAAGATTTTGATTTAATTGGTCTTGGGTGAGGCCCAGTCAGTTTTACAAACTCCCCAAGTGATTCTAAAGTACAGCCAGGATTCACAATCGTGGAACTGAGACATGTGTAAGATGCCCAGGGGGTTTGGTCTGGAAAGCTTTGGAGGAGGTCATATTTGAGCTTGATTTGAAAGGATTGATGGGAGAGTGCCAGGCATTTCAGAACAGAGCTGAGGAAGGGCCTTCCTTGTCAGAGAATGGAAGAGAATGAACAAAGGCACCAACATACCACTGGGAAGTGACTTCCACGGACTGACTGGAGCACTGGGGCAGTCAGAGCTCAATGGGAAATGATGTTGAACAGGCGAACCAGGCAGGTGTCAGGAGAAAGGGCCAGGGAAGGGCCAGTCAAGAAGGACTTTTTCTTTCATGCTGAGGAGATGAGCCCTTATTCTAGAGGACAAGAATCCATCAACAATTTCAAATAGATCCCAGTTGCTCTGTGTGTGTGTGTGTGTGTGTGTGTGTGTGTGTGTGTGTGTGTGTGTGATGTGTTTTGGGGAGAAGGTGATGGCTGGGAAAGAAAGGTCCTCCTATAGTGAGTGGGCCTGGAGATATGTAGAGTGAGGCTAGTGAGTAGGTTCTTGTAATCCTTCCAGAGAGATTTTATTCAAGAAGATAAAAGCAAATAATGCAGACATTTTTGTTTGTTTCCTTAGAATTGCAGGCCAGTAACTACAATCTATTAATCAAAAAGCAATTGTTTTGAAAATCTACAGATGGTGAGTGAGACACTGGGGAAACAGAAGTGAATGAGGCAGACGCAGACTGCTGTCCTGCTGCTTACAGTCTAAGAGTTGGGGTAGAGGTGATGGATTTTCCAAAGACATCTTTGGTAAAACAACTTCAAGAAGTGAAGCAAGTTGAAACTATACATACATTCAAGAGGGATTTGGCTAAGTGTAATGGGAGGATAATCTAGAGTTGTTAAAGGGCGGTTAGGAACATTTGGGATGTTTAAAAAAACACTTTTTATAATTGCTATCATGGAGGTCAATGCATGGACTCCCAAAAGACATCACTGAATCCATGTGGCTTATTGTCTGTATCAAAGACAAGATTCTTGGTTGACAGAACTGTTAGTACATCCTAGCACAGAATTTCTTTTTAATAAATTAATTTTACATTAGCAAATATACATTCTATGTATTTATCATGTAAAACATATAGTTTTGAAATATATATACATCATGGAATGGCTAAATCAAGCTAATTAACACATGTATTACCTCACATTCTTACCATTTTTTTGTGGTGAGAACACTTAAAATCTACCATCTTGGCAATTTCTCAAGTATGTAATACATTGTTTCTAACTATAGTCCCCATGTTGTACAATAGATCTCTTGAACTTAACTAGCTGAAATTATCTAATTTATCTTAAGTGAAATTTTGTATCCTTTGACCAACATCTACCTCCGACCCCAAGCCCCACACTAACTCCTAGTAGCCACCATTCCATTCTACTCTCTACTTCTGAATTCAACGTGTTTATACTCCACATGGAAGTGAGATTGTGTGGTATTTGTCTTTCTAGTAGTATGGAATTTCTTATATTCCAATTATTCTAGTTTGATAAATATGACACATGCCATATAAGAAACTTGAATTTACTTTAACTGTCCCACACAGCAATAATTATAAGGCCTTTGTTAATTTAGCTTAATAACCATTACAAATGTCCACATGACAACAGTTGGACACTGTATCAACTATTTTAAGCGCCCTGTAGCCTATCAGAAATATCATCACTCAAGTGAATGTAAATATGCGTGAGACCTCTTCCCCTCAACCACTGTGGAACTCATCTAGAGTAATAAAGATAAGGATAATAGATTTATTATAACTTACTAACAAATATAAATTGTTGAAATCCACTTTCAAAAATCTATTTGTATGCAAAATCATTGTTTATCATAGGAAATAATTTTTTGACATTAAATTAGTGGAAGATTGGGAGGAATATGGATTCAATCAGCAATTTCTTGCTTTTTTTTTTTTAAAAATCAAGCTCTAAAAGCAGATGAGGTGTTTTAATTATTTCATTTCACATGTGGAAAGAATAAATCTGAAGGAAATAGCTTAGGATTCCTTCCAAGTTTGAATTACAAATTATCCCAGGACCCTGGAGAGAAGCAACAGCAAACAAGATTTTAGTCAGTTCTTTGTCAGGTCAGCCTTCGATCAATATTGAAAGCTACCTTGAGGACCTAATTTTTTTCCTGGTGTTTTTTCCCTGGGTTGAGGGGGAGTTTAAGTGTAATCTTTCTCCTGACAGGTCTGTGGTATGCGTTATTTGTGTTATGTGGCTGGTGTTCCAGGCCCAAATCCTATGAGAGCTGCTTTGTGAGGACACCCCTACCTCAAATGAGTTTATGGAATAAATGCCCACCAAACACCCAGACAAATCACTAGGGCTTCAAAAGTTACCCATGGCACCTTTTGCTCAAGGCCTGTACAACAGACAGGTGATGCTGACTATCCCTGTGCCCTGCCTATTGACCATCTTGATCTTTACACTCAGGAAGGAGGAAGCAGCTGCCCCTGCAGTGCTTAGGGTGGAGCTGGCTGAGAACCCCCACAATGGACTCCCATGTCACAGATGGTTCTCTCATCATTCCTTTTCCCCCAAGCTCCACTTGGGACCTTCTCTGCTTTTCCAGGGGCTTAAAGGAGACAAGATCCACATGGTGAGAATATATTGCATGGAAGAGAGGTGTTCCAGGACAGATAAGAGAATATTGTCTAATCTGGTTTTATCTGCAGTCTCTGTAATTCTCCCTATAAGTTCCCACTCTCACCTTACACTGGGAAATTGTATGGCCCTGAGAAATTTTTCTTACTTTTGATTCATGTCCTTAAATGTAGACATGAAGGGAGACCTTGAACATCTCTTGGAAATAAAAATGTACCACCAACCATCACCAAGACATGCCACTAAAAATCACAGTTTATGCCAGATGATATTAGGAAGAAAAAAACACCTGAAAGATAAAATATTACTTTAAAAAGTCTAAATATCATTTCCCTTTGATAAAAGATGGTAGAAGACATAAAGTATTTCATAGACAGGCTCAGCAAACCCTTAGGAATTTTGTGTTATGGGAAAACCAAAAGCAAACTAGACAAGGATTTAGTGTTTGACTGAAGCTTGATCTAATTTCCATCCTTTACAATGGTCAGCAAGAGAACTATTATTTTTTATTTTTTTTTGGTGGTAGTTTTTTAAAAGTCTTCTACTCAGGGGATTTTTTTTTTCCCATTTGCACTAATTTCTCTTGACTTTTAAACTTCCAGCTTGGCACCTGAGCAACTTCCTCAGGCATTTTTAAGCTGCAAAGTGAAGAGTCTCAGGCATCTCAGAACATTGTATAGTCACAGAATAATCTGCCTGGAGTGACTGTGCCTCCCAGAGCACCTATAAACTGTTCTCTCTCTCTGCCTAAAGGACACCTCCTTTTGGCATCTAGATAGACAGTTTTTTCCTCTGGTGCAATGCAGCTACCATGGCAATTGATGCCGGGAGCATTCTGCTGCAAAATAGGAGTAAACGGAAAACCAGCAGCCAAGTGACTGTATCATTTTTTAAAATACTAATTGATCTTATTGAGATAATTACTGCAGATTGAGAAACTTGGACTGTCTCTGGCAGGTTGCATGGAAAAGTTACTGATTCTGGTGAGAATATACTAAGAAAAAAAGTTTGCTGTACTGAATGGGAAGCCTCAGGCTATCTTAAAGGCAAATATTTCGTATTCACAGATCATGAAGCTGAGGGACATGCATTTACTTTAAATCTGGAAGAAAAACATATACTCGTGAGGTTATATTTTGTCTCAGAATTTCAAAGCACTACATAGTCCTAAAATTCTTCTTTGAAGCCCATAGTATTACTCTGTATCTATATTGCAATGATTCAAAATCATCCAAAAGCCATTTATTGAGCACCTACTGTTTACAGTGCTATATTAGATTCTATGTGCAATGTAAATACAAATCACAATTTGGTGCATGACATCAAAGAGCTTATGCTGTCACAAGAGAGGTAATATATTTATAAATAAATATTGTGCAAAATAGAAAATTCTATGACAGCCAGCAGTCAGTTATATTGTTAAGTTGAAACTTGAAAGAGGTCATACCTGGCATTAGCTTTGGAATCATTGAATTCAACTATTTTATTGGAAATCTTGTACAAATTCATCAAAATTTTTCAAGGAGCATTAATTCATCAAAAACAAAATTCTGACACAAACTATGATGATTAGGTTAAAGTACAATTTACCACTGACTGGGTTGCCAAAATAAAATCATTGCATTGGTCTTTAATTATTAAATTACATTGTCATCAAGTCAATGATGATTCATATGCTGACTGTCAACGTCCAGAATAGAGAGGGATTTTTATGTTGTTTTTGGTGATAGTTTGGCTTCCTCATAAAGAAAGAAATATTGTCCTGTTCAACAGTTATCATAAGTTGGTCAAGGATATAGATGACATGCTGGTCATGGTGGACCCATAAATGAAACTAGGAGACATTTATTGTGTTTGGTGACAACAATAGGTTCCCAAACAATCTCAGCCAGCTATCACAACATGTTTGTTCTCAAAGGATGAAACTCAATAGGGGAAAGAGTGCAGCCTGTGTTTGGGTCCAGAAAACGAGCGACTGTTTATAGATGACAGAGAAGTAGCTGAAGGCCAGACACATGGAGATGACCACGGTTTCCTATAAGCCTAGTATGAGCAAAGCATGTGAGGCGGCATCCAGACAAGGGAATACCTACTCAGTCTGCATTAATCAAGGAAGATTCTTCCAGATAAGAGGAGCAAAGCTCCACTATAGCCTAAGCTGGTCAGAAACCATGCCTGAAATATTTTGTGCCTTGTTTTCAAAAGGCCATCAGTAAACCATAGGTCACCAAGGTTGGTGAAGGGAGTTGAAAACCATCATTTACAAAGAATGCATGAATGAATGTAGCATCTGGAGAAGAGACTCGATGATGGGAAGTACATAGGGTTATCTTCAAATAGGGGAACAGCTGTCATGTGGGGAAAAAAGGAGACATTCTGGGTAAATGGTAGGAAAAAAATGGGACCCAATAAAAAGGAGTCATAGAGAAGTAACTTTTAGCTCAGCATAAAAAAGAATTCTGTTAACAATCTGAAGCATCATTAAGAAGAGCTTGGTGGTTTGAGAGATGGTAAGCACTTTGCCACTGAAAGTATTCAGGGAGAAAAGCACATGAGCATTTTTAATGGGGGTGTTAGTGTGAGATCACATAACAGATGGAAAAACTGGACAAATGACTGTTGATATCCTTGACAGATCTGGGTTCTGTGGCTCTACATACATGATCCTAGAGAATGATCCTCTGTCTCTGTTCATCTTAATAACTACATTCAATCACAGAACTGCTCTTATGAACAAAATCACCAAGAAAGAGACTTGTCAAAGAGTGACAAGTCACCTACCTTGTCACCTGGCTCATACATAGACACTCAACAAGCATTTATTAAATGAGTGAATTCGCCTTGTAACACCAAACAAATGAAAGCAAAACACAAAGCTTTATGAATAATGCAGTATTTGGGGTATGTGAATTAAATGCTACTAGGCACAGTTTCTGTCTGCTCCCTGGACAAGGAGCAAAAATTAGAATGCTTTGGTACCCTAGTTACATCTCTTTCTTTACTTTTTTATCTCACTTGATGTCACCTCCCATCACTGCTTTAGAAATTCGATTCTAAACCTCTGAACTCCAAACAATCCTTCCCCAACTGAAAACAATTTTCAGTCAGCCACTTAACCTTGCTGACCCGACAGACACATCACAGTAAATGACTTTTCGTCAATGTGTCACTTAAGCAGGCCTATGTGTTTAAAGACTTCATCTATAATTGGAACACAAAAACTCAAGAAAGTAAACTCTGATCTCCACAAGGAGGGGGCAAAGTAGGAGCTTTCAAAGGGTGCAGGAGTTAGCTTTGAACCCTTCCACTAAGTTCCCTAGTGTGGCAGAAAACTTCGAAATAGTGGAAACTACAGCTGCTAAGTTACTATGAAAAGTAAATAAATTCAGCTTACAACGTAATGAACCATAACTACACATTCTCTTTGCTGTTCTACAGTTAAAAGAAATCAGATAATTTCTTTCGGAGAGCTAATAACTAAGATAAGCCATGAGCGCTATCACTCAACAAAAACCTACAACTGCTATGCATCCCAGTAAACCAGGCTTTTCTCTCCTCCAAGTTGTTGGGTTGTTTTTAAGAGGCGGGTGGTGGTTGTAGTGTGTACGTGTATGTGTACTTGCTTGCGTGCATGCACATGTGAGTCTGTGTCTTTGTGATTTAAGCCTTTGAGGTTAGGAGTGAACATAGAAGAACATGGAGCTCCTGAAGGTCAAGCTAATTCTGTCCTTTGCATGGGGCTCAGAATGGATTTTTCCAGCTCCTTCAACTTCCTTGGGTAGGGTGGGCCGGTGTTCCGGCAGCTTGTGGCTGTTGGAAGCCTCTTTTCAGGAAAAAATGCTGGAGGCTTCCATCTGTGTCTGTTTGATGCTTCCTGGAACACTCTGACTCTGGGCTTTCTCTCTGTTCTCCTCTTGTCTGTGCTTCACAGGCCTCTGCTCTGCAAACCCTCCAGCCATTTCTCCTTTCCTTTTCTTCACATGTTGAGCTCCTCCCTCTCCCAATTTGAACCAATCTCTTTCCCTTCCCTATCTTTGACCCAAGAGATTCAGATGTGTGTTTTACATTTCCAGCTCATTTGTTGCTAGCTTAACTAATTTATTTTTATAACTCCCTCTTTCTGACATCCTAAATGCCTCCATGTGTCTCTATATTACTTCTACCTCTGCTAACATAGTTTCTGGTATCAAAGAGGATATTGCAGCACATGCTCTGCAATTAGTTGAGGTTTTACTCTATTAATACCAGCCCCATCCTTGGCCCTTCCAGGGTTTCATGCATCCAGGAGAGAGAAATAAAGCTGCAGGGCATTTCAGAAACGGCCTCTTATAAATTCAAAGCATTAACGCCACAGCACATCTGATCTTAACAGCCCCTGCCCCTTGCCACAAGGGAATGACTGCTTTAAAGCAATAGTCGTCCTTTCCAGGCACACAGAAGCCCAGGGGTAGACAAGTTCGTGCCAGGTCTTGTGACTGCAGAGATTTAGTCTTTGGTTTCATGATAAACCCCGCTTCATGTTCTCAGCTGCCTTACCCTAATGATCCTTTATGCCACTATCTTGAGAAGGAGGAAGATATGAGCCGAAATGAAAACATCAAGTAGAGAAAAGACTCCACAACAGCCCTTCCAGCTGTGAGGTGGGCTGGTGATGTGTGCCGTTGACCTGCATACTTAAATCTAATAACACAAACGGATGCCTGGGGTTTGTAGCAGAGTGCAGAGGAGAAAATTACATGAAATGCTGGACATTGGAAATGGGAAGGGGAGGATGCTGACGGAGGCCTCGTCTAGGCAGGTGGTCCTTGCAATCTGTGCAAAGGGTCTTCTTTGATCATGATCTTTGGATGACCGACTTTTAGGAGCCAAGGCCACCTGTGAAGTCACTGACAGAGAACACATAGCTGAAGAAGCAGGGAGGAAAATATGTTTCAGTGAAAGTGAATCATGTCCAGTCACCCCACCAGGCCCACTTCCCAAGGGATATGGTTCCTGTCTGGCCATATGGCCTTCGCAGAGACCTGGTTTGCCATGACAAAAACAGGTCACTACCGAGGACTGAGGCAGCTGCCTTCCAGGGACTCTACTGGGAGTCAGAACTATGCTCTTCAGAACAGGGAGACTTCTTTAGAGCCTCAAGAACTCCCTTCTATTGACTCAAACTGTCAACCTCTTGATGTCCTACCTGTTTTCCCCAACTTAATTAAGTTGCTATGGGGTTGCATAGGCTGATATGTTTTTTTATGTGGCGTTTGGATTTGTAACCCTGTCTGAGTACCTTACTCTAACATGAACCTGGGAGAGAGGAGGCTCTGGTCTCAAGTTCTTACTGCAAGGAAAACTCAGGAGGCTGGGTAAAGCATTGCACCTCCAGACACACCTGTCCTGGAAAGAGGTAGTGATGAGGGCCGGGCATGGTGGCTCACACCTGTAATCCCAGCACTTTTGGAGCCTGAGGCAGGCGGACCACAAGGTCAGGAGTTCGAGACCAGCCTAACCGACATGGTGAAACTAAAAATACATATCTTTACTAAAAATACAAAAATTAGCTGGGTGTGGTGGTGCGTGTCTGTAATCCCAGCTAGGAGGATGACAGACTCAGGAGGCTGAGGCAGGAGGCAGGAGAATCTCTTGAACCTATGAGGTGGAGGTTACAGTGAGCAGAGATTGTGCCACTGCACTGTAGCCTGGTGACAGAGCTACACTCCATCTCAAAAAAAAAACAAAAAAGTGGTAGTGATGAATAAGATGGGGCAGGTGCATGGGCACACCGTGCTCTCCATTCCTTGCCATTTTCCCAGGCTGGGAGGGAATCAGAGTCCTGTTGATTTTTTTGTTGCAGTTGTAAAGAACTGGTCACAAAAACACAATCTGCCAGCATGCGTCCTTTCCTTTCCCCTTACAGCTGAAATTCCTTCAAAATCTTGTCTGAGTTCATAGAGAAAAGCTTTTGGAACTGTGTATCACCAGGAGGCTTAGCTCTAATACTGGTTCTAGGGTCCAAACAGAGATGGGGAAATCTCCCATTTTTATTTCTACTGGTGAGAAATTGAGACTTCAGTGACATTCTCTTAAGTTTATGCACATGCGGAAATGGGGAGAGACCATTACACACAGAGACAATTGGATCTAGAAACATCTATAGAGATGGAACTAGAAAAACAACAGTGGTCTTTTAAAGTGCTGATAATTATCATGCTTTTTAATTTCTAATGTTCTTCTGTGCATTATTTTTATAGCTTCTTTATTTTTACAGCTGCCCCTATATTGAAGAAACACAAACAAACAAACACAAATCTATTTCCCTTAGAAATTTAATTCTAAACCTGAACAACTGACTGGAATTTTCTGCCAATCCTCTTGGAAACTGGCCAGGGGACCTCCTTCTGAGGCAAGTATAGTACCCCAGAATATTGGCACTCTGGAAACAGTCCATATGACTGTCAAATTAGTTCAATTTTCCCGGTAGCCATAGAGGATTAGTGCCCAGTACCAGAAACAATGGTGTTCAGAGCCAAACCATTCATTTCACTATTTCTGCCTCCTGCACTTCCTTACTCCATCTGAGACTTTGAATTATTAAGCTTGGCTCCATCAGTAATGAGACTGGTCAACTCTTTGCAAGAAATTTGTGTAGCCAATTCAGCCAAAATTAATGATACTAGCTACTACTACTATTACTAACATTAACTGAGCTCTTACCCTGTGCCCAGCACTATTCAAACGACTTTTATGCATTAACTCATCTAGTCCTCGGAGTGGTTAATAAAGATGGATACATCTTTCTCCTCTATGACTTCTTAAGTTTGGATAGAAATAGTCCATGGCAACTCATATTGAGTATTTTCTGAGAGCATAGTTCCTTATGAAACATATCATATATGATCGGCTATCTTTCTCTATTTTTTTCATTTGGGAATTGGAGAATGCCCCTATTATGTTGGTTTTGGGACTCAGAAAACAATATCCCAAAATGAAAGCCTCAGAGTCAGCTTCAGAAGCAAAAGTTTTTCCCTGACCTTTTTCTATTTGCCTGTCTCAGTCCACTTCTCCCTCCAGGCTAACCAGAAAAAGTAGAACCCTTCTTCCCCAAGGGATGTCATAGAAAGCAGAACTCCTGTTTCCCCAGTGCCAGCCATAAAATCTAAAAATATTACTCTAATCTCCCCTTCTACTTTTCTGGGTAAAAACCAGCCATAAAGAAATTATCGGATCTACTTGCTTGACTGCAGGTCGTAAGACCCCCATTCCAGGGAGGGTTCTGCTCCATACCCGGAAGGAAGGAAGGAATACTCAGAGATGCCAAGAAGAATCTACACAGACAGGCCTTGCTGGGTTTCCTTGCTTAGTCTATTAGCATTAGATCGTGCCATTTTTGTCCAATCATATCTCCATATGACTATTCATACTCTGATGAGCCTAAATATAAAAATAGACAACCTTTCTTGTATCTTTGGGTCTTCATTCTGAAGGCTCCCATGTGCACATTAGTAATAAATTTGTATGCCTTTTCTCCTATTAATCTGCCTCTTGTCAGTGATTTTCAGCAAACCTTCAGAGTGAGAAGGGGTTTTCCTTGGGCCCCTACATTGGAAAGAGAAGAGTCTGACATGAGTTGATCTTTTACTATGTGCCAGGTACAGTGGTAATGGCTTCCATATACAACATCTCACTAAATCCTTACATCAATTTTGCAAAATAGATATTCTTATGCTTATTTTACAGACAAAGAAATAGAGGTCCAGAATTTCAAATCTCATGGTTTTCCCCCCATGACACTATTTTTGCTTCCTACTTTTGAGCAGGGTCAAATCCTGCCAGATTGCTTCTCCTTTGCCCGGACTTGCTTTGCCTCTTACCTGTCCTTTTCTCCCTCTTGGTCTCCACAGCCAAAGTGATCAATAGAAATGACAAGATTAAATTCACAAAAACATGAAACCATTTCAATGCCTTTTTTTCTACTTCCAGCCTTAGAGAGGTATGATAGCCTGGCATGACAGGAGATGATTGAGCACAGATGCTCTCAGTCCAGTCAATGTCATGCAACAGCAGCACAACTTCCAGGTGGGATGACTAGTCATTGTATTACCTACTGTAGAATTGCTGAAGCCAAGTGACATGGCTTGTGAAAGGCCGTTTTCCCAACTGCAGTATGTGTTGCTTAATGATGGAGATATGTTCTGAGAAATGGATTGCTAAGCAATTTTGTGGTTGTGCCAACATCATAGAGCATACTTATACAAACCTAGATAATATAACCTAGATGGTACACACCAAGGCGATATGGTGTAGCCTGTTGCTCCTAGGCTACAAGCCTGCGCAGCATGTTACTGTACTGACTACCGTAGGCAGTTGCAATATAGGAGTAAATGTTTGTGTGTTTAAATAGAGAAAAGGTACAGTAAAAATATAGTATTGTAATCTTAGGCTGGGTTTGGTGGCTCACATCTGTAATCCCAGCACTTTGGGAGTCCAACGCAGGTGGATCACTTGAGGTCAGGAGTTTGAGACCAGTCTGGCCAACATGGTGAAACCCTGTCTTTACTAAAAATACAAAAATCAGCTGGGTGTGGTGGTAGGTACCTGTAATCCCAGCCGCTTGGGACATTGGGACAAGAGAATTACTTGAAACTGGGAGACGGAGGTTGCAGTGAGCTAAGATTGCCCCACTGTACTCCAGCCTGGATAACATAGCAAGACCCTATCTCAAAAAAAATACAATATTATAATCTTATGGGACCACTCTCATACATTTGGGAAACATCGTTATGTGGTGTGTGACTATACAGAAGAAAATCACTCTGGCTTTTAATGTGATATGCTTGTAGTATAGGAGCATGTAAGCCCTCAATATGAGCTCCCTGTGACCTGGCAGTTCCTTACCCTGAACATGCAGAATCCACCAGCTTTGATGCCTCTCCTGTGAGGAACTGAAAAGACTCTAGCAGCTGTGCTCACTGATCAGACCCTGTCTGACATCATAGCATCTTCCAACCAGTATCAGTTTAACTATTAGATGCATGCTTAGTTAGCTGGGAATGACTCCTTGAAGGCCTTGATAAAGAACTGTGATGTTTATAGGACACAGCCTGTGCCCGAGTGTTTTTTCTCCCTGCAGTACCCCAAATCTCATCTTTTGTAAGACAAGACTGTTAGTCATCCAAGGCTAAAGTAATCATTACTACCACCCCCACATCTGAATGTTACCAAACAGTTTTCGGAAGAATTCCATTCACTGTGACAAATTATAATATTGTATTTGTTAAAAATTCTTTCTTTCCTCCTGCCCATGCCCTTCTCTGTGGGCTGAAGGTGCTTCACTTCCCTGTTGACATTGGTCTTAGCCAGGGAACTTGCACTGACCAGTTAAATTTTAGCCTTAAGCTCAGACTTTAACAGTCATATCAAGTTTTCACTTGCTGTTTTCCACTGTAGTTAAAAGCCACGAGATGAACATAAAGGAAATAGCTATTCCATGTTAAGCCTGGGCCGTGGAATGAGAGACACCTAAGCAGACTTGAACCTAAGCCCAGCCAAGCTCAGCTGAGTCACAGCTGATCAAAAAAACCCACGATAGAAAAGTATATGTTGTTGCAAACCACTAAAATTTTGGGATGTTATGTAGTATTATTATAGTGAAACCTGATTATAGATTTGTATTAATTTCCTATTTTCTCAAAGCAGCTCTGCAGATGGATAGGAGAAGAATCTTTGTTTCCATTTTACAGTGGAAGCAACTGAAGATTAGAAAGGATTTGAGAACCATCTAATATCATGAAATTAGTAATTTGGAGAGTCTATCATCAAACCCAGATATCCTGATGCCAAGAGTAGTGCTCTTTCTGCTTCATATACTGGCTCAATAATGTCCCTCTCCACGGGAAGGCTCTAACCCATCAATAACCATTTTCTTTTCCAGTCTTCCACCTAACTAAGCACATAACTAATAGCCATGCAGTTATGAGGTAGGAAGATTCTCTGATATAAAAACGAAGATTCAATTTGTGTAAAATTTTATAGGAAAACATGCTGTAGGAGTGTTATAAATTATTGAATATTTCCCATCTCAATTGATTCTTACAGTGTACTGCATTTTTCTTCATTTTCTTTTGTAGTTGTTGTTAAAAATGGAAGGATTAGCTTTTCAAATGCCACCTGGGAAACTCCATGCCTAGTCCTTTTCTTAAATTGGTCCACTGGACAACTGCATCTCCCTGCTGGGTGCTGGGCAACATTACAAGGGGTTTGTGGGCTATAGAAGCTGCAGTCACTCCTAAACAAAAACCAGGCTAGTGACCAAGTGGCCTGAGTCCAGATGTCCAACTGACCATGTTAAAAGCCACCCAGGCAGGGAGGATGTAAACACAATGCCATTTCCTCAAGATATATCTTACTATTATAGTTATTGACATGTATTAAGCACTTAGAATTCCCAAATACTAAATGCATGTTAATAACAGATTATCCCCACACATGTGATTCAATTTGGCATGTACCCTGTTTCTCTTTCTCTGCCATTTCATCCATAGGGGTTCTCTAGGTCTGCTGACTCTGTCTTCAGCCCCAGTGGTAGTGATGGAGAATGATTTAATAAGGACTCTACTTTGGAACAGAATTAAAGATGAAAGACCCAATATTTACACCTGTAGGTGATGGTGAACTAGAGGGAATGGGGTCACAAGCACTTTGGGAAATAGGATCAGAAATCCATTTGGGAAATAGGATCAGACATCCATATGAGTTAAAGTAACTAGACCCAAATGAAATGAAACGCAGCAAGGGAAGTGTCTCAGTGTCTGGGCAGCAGGCAAGAAGGCAAGTAAAATGACAAAGGCTGGAGCAAAAGGCATGAAGTGGGCATGATGGATACCAAGGAGGGCCAAGCCAGTGATATGGAGCATAGGTCCTGAGAATTCTGTCCTCCTCCACTGACAATCTCTGACCAAAATACCATAGTCACGACTAAAGAGTTCCTTTTTAAAAATTTAACAAATATTTACTGAGCTCTTTGTCCATATCAAGCCCAGCACTGAGCAATGTTTGCATCACATTCTGGCCAAGTAGACAATATATTTGCTTCATTGCTTAACTGGATGATACAATGTAGTAGAGAGCTTTCTCACAAAAGCATCAATATAATCAAGTATTAAAAATACCTTTTAAGAAATATGAACATGAACTGTCTGATTCATGAAGTGATGTAAAACCTAAATGCATGAAGGACTAGTTTCAGAACAAGAAAAATTGGGCTTCACAAAGAGCAGGAGAGATTTAGTTTCCTGGTGACAATGACTTTAAGTGCTGGAAAGAGTTACTGAAGAGGTTGTTGTCATCACCTTCTAAAAATTAGAACTAGCCTCTTCTGTTTAGTATGGTATTAGAAGATAACATTTTTTTTGAGACAGGGTCTTGGTCTATTGTCTAGGCTGGAGTGCAGTAGTGCAACCACAGTTTACTGCTACCTTGACTTCCTGGGCTCAAGCCATCTCCCCTCCTCAGCCTCCTGAGTAGCTGGGACTACAGGCATGTGCCACCATGCCCAGCTGATTTATTTTTGTATTTTTTTTTGTAGATATGGGATTTTACCCATGTTGCCCAGGCTGGTCTCAATCTTTTGGGCTCAAGCAATCTGCTTTGGCCCCTCAGAGTGCTGGGATTACAGGCATGAGCCACTGTGTCCAGCCATGCTTGTCATATCTTAGCACGCATCAGAATCACCTAGAAGGATTTGTTAAAACACAGGCTGCTGGACCTCATCTTTAGATTCAATTTCAATAGGTCAAGGGTCGGGCCTGAGAATCTGCATTTCTAGTAAGTTCCCAGATGTTGCTGATCACATTTTAAGAGACATTGGTATGAAATTGTGTTTCTTAAATCTCCCTATTTGATGAGAATCACTTACAAATGTAGAGTTGGGTCTCTCTTCTTTTATCTCTGCTCCAAAGTGGAGTCCCTTTGAGTTCCTTGGCTTTTATCCCCACTTTGGAGTTGAAGCCCGGTCTAGCAGCCCCATAGAAGTCATGTGGACAGAATAACAGACAGGGAGAAGCTGTGTAGATGTCCAATTTCCTTGGCCTATCCTCTGGATATTTGCATGCCACAGAACTAGGGTAGGGTCCAGAAACTGCCATTATGTAGATATTTTAAGAGATGCTCATGATCAGGTAAACCTGGGAATCAGGGGTAGATAAAATCTGCAGTTCCCTTCCATGAATTTATGAAAACTGGTCATTGGTCATTTAGTGCAACAGGGAGAAATACAGGTTTCACTGTCCTTTGCAACATAGTGCAGTAAAAAGATAGACTTGGAGTCAGAGATCTAGTTAGTATTTAACATTCCTATGCTTTGTGATTGTGAGCAGATCTCTCTAAGCATCAGGGTTAGCTGTAAAATGCAGTGTTATATATAAAATAAGCCTGATTATAATTCTGTCAGGACTGACTGTGTGCCAGGTGGTTACTGAGCTAGGACAAGCACAGCCCTGCCCTCACAGAGCACACAGTCTAGGTAAGCAGAACAGGAAATCAGTTACAGCAGTGAAATGTGATGAGGTGTCTCAACCAGTTTGTGGGGTTGCTGTGGGGTAAGAGGAGATCGTATGGAAACACTGGAATTATAAGACACTATAAAACCCAGCAGGCACACGAATATTTACTCCACCACCATCATCCTTATTTTAGCAAGAGAGAGGGCTCTGTTAATGGTCATTGAGAAACAGAAATTAGGGACCAGAAAATGAATGTCCTAACTGGGAAATGTTGACAGAATAAGTAAAAAGGGGAGGAGAATAGGGAGAGTCTAGCATTATAGAAGCCAGGAGAGGACAGAGTATTAAAATTTCAAAAGAGAATGATCAATAGTTTTTTGTTTTTTTTTCCTCACTCTATCACCCAGGCTAGAGTGCAGTGGCGGGATCTTGGCTTATTGCAATTTCTGGCTCTCTGGTTCAAGTGATTCTCCTGCCTCAGCCTCCCAAGTAGCTGGGATTACAGGCACCTGCCACCATTCCCAGCTAATTTCTGATTGTTTTTTTTTTTTTGACAGAGTCTTGCTCTGTCACCAAGCTGGAGTGAAGTGGCATGATCTCTGCGCATTGCAACCTCTGCCTCCCAGGTTCAAGCCATTCCCCTGCCTCAGCCTCCTGAGGAGTAGCAGGTGCATGCCACCATGCCCAGGTAATTTTTGTGTTTTTAGTAGAGACAGGGTTTCTCCATGTTGACCAGGCTGGTGTTAAACTCCTGACCCCGTGATCCACCCGCCTCAGCCTCCCAAAGTGCTGGGATTACTGGCATTAGCCACTGCAACCAGCCAAATTTCTGTATTTTTAGTAGAGATGGGGTTTCACAATGTTGGCCAGTCTGGTCTCAAACTCCTGACCTCAGGTGATCCGCCTGCCTTGGCTTCCCAAAGTGTTGGGATTATAAGCATGAACCACCGCACCTAGCTGATGATCAATAGTTCTAAATACTTCAGAGATAAAAGAGTGAGAACTGAGAAAAGGTATTTAGGAGGCTGAGTTGGGCAATTGGTGATTTGAGAGATGCAGGCAGATGGTAAAACAAAAGAGGTTATTTTCCATCAGTTTTATCGAGTAGGACACTGAATAACAGAGAGATAGCCCCAGGTAAGTCATTTGCAGAAATCAGATCAAAACGCTCTTTCTAAAGGTCAAAGTTATATCATCGCACATTAGAAAGTCCCAGTGGTTTGCTGCAGTCTCCAGCTCCGGCACTGATGCCAGCCTGAGGAGGTTCCGGGCACCACACAGGCAAAATGACTTTCTTTTTAGAGGTGGCTCCTTTCAGGTTAGGGTGGCACTATTTAACGTATAGGTAGATGGCCTGGCACTCTTTTTTATGTGTCTGTAAGGTACTTTGGGGTTTAGGAGGCTGGCACACTATAAATTGTTACATCATTAATAATGAATAGTGCTCTGCGAGAAACCTGCATTGCAGACATGAGCGCTACAGTGTTAAGACAGCTCTACTGTAGGGTGAATTTCACAGACGGTAGTAAAAGGGGTCAATTCACCCAGTGGGAAGGAAGGACTCAATATCTAACGTATGTTGTGACTGATGTTTCAAAATGTATATTTTTAAAATGTGGAAGAAAGAAATCTGCCTCTAGGCTGGCTCTTCTTATTCTACTGGACTGGTTTGTAAAACCGAGGCATAAATCCTGAAAAAGTCTGACGCCAACAAAATGTAGATTAACTGCAGGAACAGATGCAAGGCCACAGTGACAGATCAAAGGGAGGCTTCCAGGGAGCTGCTTAGCCCACTGTGATGGGGCATTACCATAATGAAGTTTGTGAGTAAGCAGCTCACTTTAAAATCGTTCCTTTTGATCTATTAAGAAGGTGTTTACTGTAATCAGGAAAAGGTTTACTTGGCAAGGGAAAAGAAAGAAAGAAAGAGGAAGCAAGATAGACAGTTTTCGATCTGGTTTTAAAGAATTTTCTTTGCTCTTTGGTGTCTAGACCCTCTTCCTAGGTGCTTACCTTCTCTGATTTCCTTAACCTTCTCAGGAAAGAAAACTATTTTAACTAAAGTAGTTGAGGATTTAATGTGTGAGGGGGAGGAGCAGATGAAAAATGGATAAACTCAAAAGTGTCTTGCTTTAAGAAGTGAATTGTAAGGCTGGGTGCAGTGGCTCACGCCTGTAATCCCAGCACTTTGGGAGGCCGAGGAGGGTGAATCATGAGGTCAGGAGTTCAAGACAAGCCTGGCCAAGTTGGTGAAACCCTGTGTCTAATAAAAATACAAAAAGTAGTAGCCTGTAATCCCAGCTGCTCGGGAGGCTGAGGCAGAGAATTGCTTAAACCTAGGAGGCGGAGATTGTGGTGAGCCAAGATCGTACCACTACACTCCAGCCTGGGGACAGAGCAAAATTCCAACTCAAAAGGAAAAAAAAAGGGAATTATGGTTTCAAATCAAAGGAAACTATACAAGTCAGAATTGCTAATACAAGGTAAAAGGACAGATTAAGTGTTTTAAGAAAAAGGCAAATCTCTGCTCTGTTAACTGATAAGGCTTCCTTCCTCTTAGGAATGTGTCAGTGGAAGAATGGTGTTTCACATTGCTCTCTTTCACCACAGCTTACTCTTCCCTTGTCATCTCAGAGAGAGGCAAAGTTCCTGAAAAGCTGAATGTTCCTTCTCCTGGGGAGAGAGGGCAAGTTTCTCCACTGTACTAAATCTGAGTGTGTATATAATCCTTTTGTAATGTGAAGGAATGTAATTAAGATCCACTCTGTCAGACACTTGGATAAAGTCTCTTTCCTTCCTCTTCTCTCTCTCTCTTTTTCCTCCCTTACCCCTCTTTCCTTCCCTCCCCCTTTCACTATCTCCAGGGACCTTAAGAGAAGTGGCTTTAGCAATAGTCAGTTTGTCCCCAAACTGCACATCACCCAATATGATATTAGACATTATAGAGGAGAGAAATTGATATATTTTCCCTAGTCATTGCAAGGTACTTGGCTGAAATCTTTATAACAAAAGATAAATGAACAGGATAAAAATGTACAAAATTATTTAATATAAGTTTTAGGTGGCACAGGAGCCTTCAGAAATAAAGACCCAAAGAAACATGAAAAACTGTATTTTTGTGATTGGGTTTGATGAAGAGTGGATGGTCATGCAGAAGTATGATTGGGCAAAAGAGTGTATGTCCTGATGGTAATAAACTGAGGGGAACCTCGCAAGGCCTGTGTGTACAGCAGCTTCTCTGTTGTCTCTGCCTTCATTCCTTTCCTCTGAGTATAGGAAAGATCCCTCTGAAATGAGGGTCCTATGACCTACATTAGAGGAAAGTCACAGCCTTCTTTTATGGCTTGCTTCTGGAGAGAATGATGAGGGAAGGTCAGAGAGACCTTCTGCTTCTGCTGTTTCCTCAAATGCCAAGGTGCCATATTTGGGGGTAGCATGTCCTGAACTTCATCACCATCTATCTCCCCGTGACTACTTCCATTCATGTTATTACTGTGCAAGGACTAGATGGAAAGCTGGAAGGGTGGGACTTGCAGATTGCATCCATATCATTTGCAAGAGGCCCAGGTGCCTGGTCTGGTGGCTGTAGACAAGAAAGTCACGCGAGCCCAGAACCAGCTGCTAACCGTTGTCATGTCAACAGAAGAAGTCACAATCCTTACCTTTCCCAAAAATTATCTTAGGGGAAGCCTTAAGAATGTTAAAAAGTTGCTTTGACAAGAGAAAGATCCCTTTCTGTCCTCTTCAGATTTTGGTAAAAAACACAGGAGTCTGTGCAGATCTAAGAACAAAAACACATCCACACACCCTTTGGGTGAACAGGTGTGGCTGGTAGCAGCCACCAGGAAATTCAAGGAAGGCAACAGCTGGGACAACTCATGTCTCAGGGAAACCCACTCCATGTGTTCTTTTATTTCAGACGAAATTCTTTAGAAAGCAGACACTTTGAAGCCCCTTAAAAGTGAGTGACTTAATCCCAACACGTTAATGGCTTTCCCAAGAAAACTTGTTCAGTTCCCTATTCCCAGCGACACTCACATCTTTGAAGGTTTTCCTAAGAGGTATTCAGCAAAGTGTCTGGACATAGAGGGCACTCAAATATTTGTTGATGGAATGCTAATGGTAACATCATAAAAGAAATATCATTTTGGAGACTGTCTCCCTCAAAAGATCTTAAAAGTCAAAAATTTAAACATTCCTAGAAAAAGTGTCTCGAGTTGAGGTCAAGGATCTGATTTTAATATCTGCCCTAATATTGGATTTTTGCTGGCTTTTAAACATTTTTAAAACAATTTTAGAAAAAAATTCAAATATATAGAAATATAAATAGAAAATAAATAGAATCAAATATTGATTCTCTGTATACCCATCACCCAGTGTTGACAATTTCTTGGTTCATTTTGTGTTGCTATAACAGAATACCACAGACTGAACAACTTATAATGGACAGAAATTTATTTGGCTCACAGTTCTCGAGGCTAGGAAGCCCAGAGCATGGCACTGGCATCTAGTGAGGACCTTTGTGTATCATCCCATGTCAGAGGAGGAAAGACAGGAGACAAAGTGTGTATGAGAGGGTGCTGAACTAGAGTTTATAACAAAGTCAATCTTGTGATAACATGAAACCATTCATGAGGCCAGAGCCCTTAGGACCTCTCACTAGGCCTCACCTCACAACACTCTTGCATTGGAGATTAAGATTTTAACACATAAACTTTGGAAAACACATTGAAGCCATAACATTCCAACATTCTGCTATTCTTGTATCATCTGTATTTTAACCTTCCCACACCCTCATTCAATTATTATTATTTATATTGTAGCCAAAATTTATGTACACTGAAATGTAGAAATCTTAGCTGTATAATTTTGTTTGTTTGTTTTGTTTTTTTGAGATGAAGTCTCACTCTGTCGCCCAGGCTGGGGTGCAGCGGTGCAATCTTGGCTCACTGCAACCTCTGCCTCCTGGGTTCAAGCGATTCTCCTGCCTCAGCCTCCTAAGTAACTGGGATTACAGGGGCATGCCACCATGCCCAGCTAATTTTTGTATTTTTAGTAGATACAGGGTTTCACCATGTTGGTCAGGTTGTTCTCGAACTCCTGACTTCATCATCCACCCGCCTCAGGCTCTCAAAGTGCTAGGATTACAGGCATGAGCCACCGTGCCCTGCAGTAGCTGCAGAATTTTAATGAATGGATAGACTCATGCAACCCTCATCTCATTATAAATTCAAATATTTTCATCTCTCAGTAAGTTCCTTCATGGTACTTCTAAGTCATTTTAGACAATTTTTGCCTGTTTGAAGCACATCATATCCATGGAATCATACAGTTATGTATTTTTGTACCTTTTTTCTTCACTTTGTATAATGTCTATGAGATTTATCCATATTTTTTCATGTATAGGAAGTTTATCACTTTTTTGCTGAACAGTATTTCATTATAATTCTTTCGTTGATGGACACTTGGGCTGTCTTTAGTTGTCAGCTATTATGAAAACAGCAGCAGTAAACACTCTTGTACAAGTCTTTTGGTAGACATTTGTTTTCATTTCAGTTGGATAAATAACGAGGAATGAATTGCTGAGCCAATATGTGTGTAACTTTATAAGAAACAGTATATATAACTTTATAAGAAGCTACACCTCAGTTTTCCAAAGCAGTTACACAATTTAACATTTCCACCAGCAATGTACGAAGGCTCTGATTGCTCCACATCCTCGTCCTTGTCCACATTTGTTATTTGCCCGTATTTTAAATTTGAACCATTGTGATGCATGTGTAGTGGTATCTTATTGTGGCTTTAATTAGCTTTTCCTTTATAATTAATGACAAGGAACACTTTTTCAAGTGCTTTTTGGTCATTGGAATATCTTCTTTAAAAAATTGGGTTCTTGTAAGTGAGAGCTACATATTGCATATCCATGGACATAAACATGGCTACAATAGACTCAGGGCACTACTGGGGCCAGGGGCAAGGGATGAAAATCTATTGGGTACTATGCTCACTAGGGGGTGAAGAGATCAATTGTACCCCAAACCTTAGCATCATGCAATATTTTCATGTAACAAACTTGCACATGTACCCACGGAATCTAAAATCAAAGTGAAATTATATTAAAAAAAATGAAACATGGTACCAAAAAAAATGAGTTCTTTTTATATTCTGTATACAAATCCTTTGTCAGAGATATGTTTTATAAATATTTTCTTCCTAGTCTGCAGATTGTCAATTCATTATCTTAACAGTGTCTTTTTACGAGCAGTTTTAAATTTTCACAGTGTATAATTTTCTTTATTGCTTTCCTTGTGGTTTTTAAGAAATATTCAGTTATGTTAGTTTATGAAGCTATTCTCCTGTTTTACTTTTCCTGAAAGCTTTTCTTCTAAAAGCTGTAATTTTAGCTTTCACATTTAGATCTATCATCATCTACATTTTTGTTTATATGGCATGAGGAAGGGATTGAGAGTCTTTTTTCTTTTCCTGGTAGATGTTCATTTGTCCTACCACCATTGTTAAGAACTTTCCTTTCCCCCACTGAATTGCTTTGATGTTATTGTCAAAAATCAATTAACCATATAAGTGCAGGTCAATTTCTGGACCCTGCATTATATTCTATTGAACATGTCTATTCTTATGCCAATACCTCATTGTATTCATTATTGTAGCTTTGTAGAGAAGGCAGATAGTATATGTAAATCTATGAACTTGGTTCTTTTTTTAAAAAAAAAAAATTTTGTTTAGCTCTTCTAATGCATTCCCATATAAATTTTAAAGTCAGCTTTTCATTTTCTATTTTAAAAAAGCCTGATAACATTATAATTTGATTGCATTGATTCTATAAATTAGAGGAAAAATTGGTATTTTAACAACACTGAGTCTTCCAACCTATAAATTGGTGTGTCTATTTATTTAAGTCTTCTTTAATTTATGTCAGCGATGTTTAGTAGTTTTCAGTACAGAGGTTTTGTTCCAGTTATTCCCAAGTATTTTGTGTTTTCTGATGCTATTGAAATAAAATTAATTCTTAAGAGTCCATTTTCTATTTGCCAGCATATAGAAATATAATTGATTTTTATCTATTAATCTTGTATCATGAGACTTGACTTATTCCTGATACTTGCAATTTGTGTTTTCTCTTTTTTCCTCCTTATTTTATTATGAGATTATTGATTTTATTAATATTTTCAAATCACTTTATTGGGATTCTATTTTTTTCTGTTTTCCTCTTTTCTACTTTATTGATATCTGCTCTTTATTACTTTATTGGTACTACTTACTTGGGATTCTTCTTATTCATCTTTTTTAGCATCTTAAGATCATTGAAATCAGGTCTTCTCTTCTGACATAAGCATCCAAAATCCCACATATCACTCTAAGCACTGCTTTAGCTACATCACACAATAAAAATATATTATATTTTTATTATCATTTAGATAACAAATATTCATATTTTTCTTGTGATTTCTTCTTTTGCCCATTGGTTATATTAACATTTGTTATTTAATTTCTACATATTGTGTTTTTTCTAGATATTTTATTGTTATTGAGTTCTAATTTAAGCTGTTTGTGGTCAGAGAACATATTCTATAAAATTTCAATCTTTTGAAGCATAGTGAGACCCTTTATAAGCCAGGCATACGGTCTATTCTAGTAAAGGTCCCATATTTCCTGGGAATAAATTTATATTCTATCATTGTTGCAGTGGTGTTCTACAAATATAATGAAGTCAAGATGGCTAACTGTGGTCCAATCTTCTGTATCCTTATTAATTTTTTTGACTGGTTGTTCTATAAATTACTAAGAAAAGAGTGTTACAAATCTTGCACTATAATTTTGCATTTATGTATTCTTCATTTTGTAAGTTTTTGCATGTTTTTGAAATAAAATTAAGTCCATACCCGTTTAGAATTATATTTTTTCCTGATGAATTAACCCTTTAATTATTGTGAAATGTTATGTTTTATCTCTAACAGTACTCCTAGTCTTCAAGTTTTTTGTGTGTGACATTAAAATAGCTACTAGAGCTGTCTTATAACATTTTTCATCATTTTACATTCAACTTATTTGTATTTTTGTATTAAAGTACGTCTTTTGTGAGCAGTGTGGATAGCATTGAGGTAGACTCTCTACTTTTTTAAAACCCATTTTGTCAATCTGGCTTTTATTGCATTGCCCAGTTATTCAAATTTAATGTAATTATTAGTATGGCTGGAGTTATGTCTGCCATTTACTATTTGTTATTTATTTATTTTTATTCCCTGTTTTGGGGAGGGGTGTACAGTATTTTTGTATTCTAGTTTTATTTCGTCTATTGACTTTTTAGCTATACTTCTCTGCGTTATTTTTTTGGTGGTTGTCCTAGGGATTACAATCTGCATTGTTAACTTTCATAACCTACCTAGGGTTCATAGTATATTGCTTAACATAAAATACCGTTACCTTGAAGCAGTATAGATCTATTTATCCCTTCATTCTTCATGTTATTTCATCTGTTACAGTAACTCCACATGGTTTATACATCTCACATACAATTTCATAATTTTATACACGATAACAAGTCATATGTTTTTTAATTAAGGGAAAAGTGTATCTAAATGTACAGTCGACCTTATTATTTCTGGTTTTCATATTCACAAATTCATCTACTCATCACATTTTTTTTTTTTTTTTGCAACCCCAAAGTCAATACTAATAGTTTTCTCATGGTCATTTGCAGACAGGCTAAGAGAGGCAAAAAATTCACCTGAGAGATATATGCCCAGCTGAGGTGAAACCAGGAAATACTGTGCCTTCTTAATTCAGCTTTCCCGCTGTAAAAAAGTGTCCTTTTCACAGTCTCTTTAGTGCCACATTGCATTTGTATGCTTTTAGTCGATGATTTTGCCAGTTAACATGGCCCCCAAGTGTGAAGTGAAGTGGTAACTAATAGTCTTTGCACAAGAAGGCTATGAGAAAATAGTGAGATAGGTACAATTCTTTCAAGCAAGAGTTATACTGCTGTTGGCCATGAGTTCAATATTAATGAACCAACAATATATATATATATATGTTGTTTCTGTTTAAAGACATGTGTTTCTGTTTAAAGACAAGTTATTTCATATATATATATGAAATACATATATATAATATATATAACTATATATATATGAAATACATATATATAGTTAAATACATATATATATAACTATATATATATGAAATATATATATGTATTTCATATATGTATATGAAATAACTTGTCTTTAAACAGAAACACACAAGATTAAGTATTGATCAGTTGATGAAAATGTTATGAGCAGAGGATTTCAGGAGGCTAATCCTGTATTTCTCTTAGGAGCAATAATTCAGTGTTCACTAATTTCATGTTCACAGCTACTTTATAGAACATAACTACTGTAAATAACAAGAATTGACTATGTTACATATGTGTGTATGCACATAAGTCTTTGAGATGCATCTACATATTTTCTATTTCTAGAAATCCTAATTTTTTCATGTAGACTCAAGAATGCCATTTTCTTTAGTCAAAAGAACTGTTTTTGCATATTTTGTAGTGCAAGCCTGCTAGCAACAAATGCACTGAGTGTTTGTTCATGTTACAATGTTTGATTTTGGCTTTCAATTTTAACAGATATTTTCACTGGATGAAAACTTTTGGGTTAACAGGTTTTGCCTATCAGAACTTTCAAGATACTGGGCCATTGTCTTCTGTCCCCTACTGTTTCCTAGGAAAGTCAGAAGTTATTCTTATCATTGCCCTCCTGTATGGAATATGTCATTTTTCTTTGTCCCGCTTTCAAAATTGTCTCTTTATTTTTGTTTGCTTTTTCAGCAGTTTAACTATGATGTGTCTTTTTATTTTATTTTATTTTACCCTGTAAGGCTGTCATTTGAGCCACTTGTGGAATAGGCAATACTTTCAGACTAAATACCACACACTTGCAAATTTTATCTTTCATGGTTCCTCTTTCTTTTTTCTTTTTCTTTTATTTTTTTGGACAGAGTTTCACTTTTGTTGCCCAGGCTGGAGTAAAATGGTGAGATCTCAGCTCACTGCAACCTCCGCCTCCAAGGTTCCAGCGATTCTCCTGCCTCATCCTCTGAGTAGCTGGGATTACAGGCACCCACCACCACACCTGGCTAGTTTCTGTATCTTTAGTAGAGACATGGTTTCACTTTGGCCAGGCTGGTCTCGAACTCTTGACCCAGGTGATCAGTCTGCCTCAGCCTCCCAAAGAGCTGGGATTAGCGACATGAACCACCACACCTGTCCCATGGTTCCTCTTTCAAAGTAAACCCTCCCTGCAGTTTCTGCTTTACTTTTAGTCATTCTTCTGAGCCTTTAAATAATTGTGTGTGTGTGTATGTGTGTGTAAGAATAGTTTTCCAGATCTTACACCTTTTTTTTTTTTTAGTAGGAGAGTTAGTTTGATTGAGCTACTCTGTTATTACTCAATTCGCTTGTTTATAATTGGAAAATAAGTCATGTTCTTGGAAGTAAAGAAGCAGTATTATAAATACCTTATGAATGCTTACTCTGTATCCCATAGTTTTCATTTTATATCTGAGATTAACTAGTTTGAATTCTGTTGGTTTGACCAATCTAAAAAACAATTAAAAGAAGCTTGCAGCTTACAGTAGGGTTGTTTTCAGTCTCAAATAGAAATAGCACACAATTGTCTCTCTCTCTCTTTTTTTTTGGCAACAGAGTCTCTGTAGCCAGGCTGGAGTGCAGTGGCTCAGTATTGGCTCACTACAATCTCCACCTCCCAGGTTCAAGCGATTCTTCCACCTCAGCCTCTTGAGTAGCTGGGATTACAGGCACATGCCACCATGCCTGGTTACTTTTATATTTGTGGTGGAGATGGGGTTTCACCATGTTGGCCAGGATGGTCTTGATCTCTTGACCTCGTGATCCATCCACCTCAGCCTTCCAAACTGCTGGGATTATAGGCATGAGCCACTGCGTTGGCCACAATTATCTTTTAAGATTAAGAGAGATTAATCTCAATTTTCTTAAGAAACATTTATATTTGTGATTTAAAAACAACTTTTATATACATCATCACACTCTAATCATAAAGTAAGTAACTTGATGTTTAGGTCCTTTTAGGCTGTCATAGTAAGGTGACATAGGCAGCTTATAAATAGCAAAAACTTATTTCTTACAGTTCTAGAGACTGTGGAGTCCAAGATCAATGTGTTAGCAGATGTAGTGTCCCATGAGGGTCCTCTTTCTGTTTCAGAGATGGCACCTTCTCTCTGTGTCCTCGCATAGTGGAAGAAGTGAGGGATACCCTTAGGACTCCTTTATAAGGACACTAATGCCTTTCATGAGGACTCTGCCCTCATGACCTAATTACCTTCCAATGGCCCCAACTCCTAATACCATCAACTTTGAGGCCAGAATGTAAACATATGCATTTTGAGGGACACAAACATTCAGACCATAGCACTTGATTTGAGTCGGAGTATTAGTGTGTGACATTGCCCATAGCTTTACTTGAAAATCACTATAGTTCCTCACTCTTCTAATACTCAGAACCCTTCTGAGGTTTCTCAATTCTAATAATGACCTATACCACCTGGCATGATTTGGACCTTGTTTTCTGTCTAAATTACCTTCTGTAACTCTCTCTTTGGCCACTCCACTCCAGCCATACTGATCTGATTTTTCTTTAAAAATACCAGGCAACCAGGCAGGCGCATACCTCAGACCTTTTTCACTTACTGTTCCCTCTGCCTAGAATTCTCTTTCCCTAGAGAGTTTCATAGCTTGTCCTCCTTTTTCAGGTGTTTGTTTAAAAGTTAGATTCATAGGTTGGGCACAGTGGCTCACGCCTGTAACCCCGGCACTTTGGGAGACCGAGGCGGGCAGATCACCAGGCCAAAAGATCAAGACCATCCTCGCTAACACGGTGAAACCCCATCTCTACTAAAAATACAAAAATTGGCCAGGCGTGGTGGTGAGCACCTGTAGTCCCAGCTACTCGGGAGGCTGAGGCAGGAGAATCACTTGAACCAGGGAGGCGAAGGTTGTAGTGAGCCAAGATCATGCCACTGCACTCCAGCTTGGTGACAGAATGCGACTCTGTCTCAAAACAAACAAAAGCAAACAAAAACCAAACCAAACCAAAACAAAACTTAGATTCATAGAGCAGACATTCATTTCTACCATATTACAACTCCACTCCCAACAACAGAAAACTTTCAGTTTTACTTCTCTTATTACATCTCTCTTTCTAACATAGTGTATGCAGTTGACCCTTGAACAATGCAAATTTGAACTGCATGGTCCATTTCCACACATATTTTTTTCAATAAATCTTTCTTGCCCCCCGCTTCTACCTCCTCTGCCTTCTCTGTCTCTGCCGCCCTGAGACAGCAAGGCCGGTCCTTCCTCTTCCTTCCCCTCCACCTCAGCCCATCTAACATAAAGAGGACAAGGATGAGGACCTTTGTGATTATGCACTTCCACTTAAGGAATAGTAAATATATTTTCTTTTCCTTATGATTTTCTTGATAACATTTTCTTTTCTCTAGCTTATTTTAAGAACACAGTATATTATACATATAACCTACAAAATATGTGTTAATCAACTGTTTATGTTATCTGTAAGACTTCTGGTCAACTGTACTATCAGTAGTTAAGTTTTTAGGGAGTAAAAAGTTATATTTGGATTTTTGACTGCACAGGATGTCAGCACCACTACCACTCACATTGTTCAAGGGTCAACTACAGTTTCTTTCATTCTTTCTTTTTTTATTTTTGGGGCGGGGCTTCTGCTCTGTTGCCCTGGTTGGAGTTCAGTGGTGCAATCATGGCTCACTGCAGAATCTACCTCCCAGGCCCAAGTGATTCCCTCACCTTAGCCTCTTGAGTAGCTGGGACCATAGGTGTGTGTCACCGTGCCTGGCTAGTTAAAACAAAAAAAATTTTTTTTTGTAGATGTGAAATCTCCCTATGTTGTCCAGGCTGGTCTCAAACTACTGAGCTCAAGTGATCTTCCTGTCTCAGCCTACCAAAATGCTAGGATTACAGGCGTGAACCACCATGCCCAGCCTAGTTTCTTAATCTTATTTTCTAGATTTGTTTACTAATGTTTTACTAGAATGTAACCTCCACAAAGTTAGCATTGTTTATGTGTGTTAATTATGCTATCCCCTTACCCTTTAATGTTATCATACACACATTAGTGCTAAATAATTTGTTGAGTAACTAAATAAATGAAACTCCCTTGAAAGTTTCTGGAATACTGCTAAGTATTATCATCTAGAACTTTCTCAGTTGACTTACATGAACACAAACAGCTTTTGCTATTACAGAGGTATGAGATTAGTATTTTCAATTCACATTTGTATTTTCAATTCACTTTCTACATTGGGAATGTTGCTTTTTATTTCACCATAGGGGATTTCTACATTGTTATTATAAGACAAACACTATTATTATGAATACCACTGAAACCCAAAATTTAGTCTAATAAAAATGTCTTTATGCTCTGACCAATGGTCCATGGTAATAGTACCTTGTTGGTCTTGTTACGGCAAAATTTCCTCACATATATTATGTGTATGCACACACACATACACACAATCTCAGTACAATCAATGTTCTATTATTGGTCCTAGTGGCTTGCTATCTAACACCTGACTGTGTAACATAATGCAAACTGGAAGAGAAATATAACACAGTGGCTCTAGCTAGCATAGTACAAATAAAGAGTAAAATATAATTCTCCTTAAAAAATGCAAGAAATTATAATTGCCTTGGTTCTCTGGGGAATAAAACCAAAAGGCAACACGTCAGAGGGCAAAGAGAATTGGCTTCTGCAAGCGTTAATTTCTGCCTTGGTCTGCATGCCTGGGCAGTTCTAATGAACTACCTCATCTTGGAGGGACATTGGCTGCTGCTTTGTCCTATGTTTAGTCCTTGACCCTGGGAAGGTGACCTATAAGTACTGGCAGTGAGATTTCTAACAATGTTGATTATAGTACATTCCAACTGAGTGAACAATCGTTTACCTTCCTTAAAGTTCTTTGTGATGGGATTTGACCCATAATATGGGTCAAATTCAGCAACAAGGGGATGTGTAACTTGCATGGCAGGACTGATTTCTCTGATTATCTAATCCTTGACAGTTGAAATTACTTACATTTTCTAATATCTCAAATGTCCCAGGCAAGCCACCCTTCCCTTGACACATCCTTCCTGTAAGGGTTCCTTGGGTCCTCTGTTTGTTTTCTAGCTCCTGAAATGTGAGAACACTTCTCTAATTTGATGTCTTCCCCAGTTCACATATAAATATCACAATACTTCCACATCTGGGAGTAGGAGCACATTAGAGCAATTGTAACAGCTACAGTGTTCTTACTTGTCTCCCTTTTCATCAAAACACCCTATTTGTGATTTTATTAAAGAGATTTAGCCAAACCATAAATCCTAAACTCATTAATTTAAATATTGACATATCAATGGATTGGCCAGATAGGTTTAAGTCCAAGATCTACAAAATACTGACTTCGGTTCCCACCTTGAATGCTCAACATACCAAAATTTGGTCTCTCTGACTAAGCCGTCTTCACTGTCACTCACATTCTACCCCATTCCTCAAAACATTCTTTTCAATCTTGACTCGCTTCCATCTAAAGACATCAATTTCTTTCACATTGTTCCTCATCCTACTTCTTTATTCAGTTACTTAAATACCCCACTCTAACCTGAAGCAAACATAATCAATTTCAAATAAAAATAAATACATATTTATTATAGAAAATGTATAAAATATATAACAGCCAAGCAAAGAAAAAAGAAAAGAATATTATTCTACCACTCAGAGATGGCCATAGGTAATGTTTTTAGAGTATTTTGTATGTTTATATAAAATATTGTATATATAATATGTATAAATATGTGTCTCATATATAATGTATGTATCTATGTAATGTCTCTATCTCTCTATCTCTATATGTATAGCTTAGTCTTCCTGAGCTTCTATAACAAAATGCCATAGCCTTGGTAGCTTATAACCAACAGAAATTTATTTCTCACCGTTCTGGAGGCTGGGAAGTCCAAGATCAAGGTACCGCAGATTTGGCTTCCAGTGAGGGCTCAGTTCCTCATAGATTCATAAGTAGTACCTTCTTACTGTGTCTTTACATGGAGGATAAATGATGGGGTTGTTGTTGGGTCTCCTTTATAAGGGTACTAGTTGCATGAAGGCCCCACTCTCATGACCTAATCACCTCCTTAAAGCTCTACCTCCTAAAACCATCACTTTGGGGGCTATAATTTCAATACATGAATTTTGGGGGAACGCAAACATTCAGACCACATCAGTATATATATAAACCTATGTATACACAGTATACATGAAATAATATATATAAGCACTGATGATTAGAAATTATATATGTGTGTGTATATATATCCATATATATCACTGTGTATGTTTATAACCTGCTTTCAAAATAACACCCAATACTCTCTTTGCATGCAATGTAAATATGTCACCATAATTCTAACATCTTCTTATAGAGAGATACTATCTGTGTTTAGTGCAGGGGTCCCCAGCCCACAGGCCATAGACTGGCACAGGTCTGTAACCTGTTAGGAACTGCGCCACACAGCAGGAGGTGAGTGGGGGGCCAAGTGAGTGAAGCTTCATCTGGATTTGCAGCCACTCCCCATCACTTGCAATTACCACCTGAGCTCTGCCTCCTGTCAGATCAGGAGCAGCATTAAATTCTCATAGAAGCACAAACCCTACTGTGAACTGCACATGCGAGGGATCTAGATTGTGCTCTCCTTGCAAGAATCTAATGCCTGGTGATCTGTCACTGTCTCTCATCACCCCCAGATGGGACTGTCTAGTTGTAGGAAAACAAGTTCAGGGCTCCCACTGACTCTACATAATGGTGAGTTGTATAATCATTTCATTGTATATTACAATGTAATAACAACATAAATAAAGTGCACGATAAATGTAATGCACTTGAATCTCCTACTCCAGTCCTTGGAAAAATTGTATTCCATGAAACCATCCCCTGATGCCAAAAAGGTTGGGGACTACTGGTGTAGAGCGTGGCCTCTGGAACCAGATTTTCTAGTTCAAATCCTAGGTTCACTACTTACTGGCTGCATGATCATGGGCAAATTAACCTCTATGTAATTCAGTTTCCTCATTTATAAAGTGAAAATAATACAAGTACTTTCCTCAAGAAGTTCCTTTGTAGCCTGTGTAGATTAAATAAATTAATATTTGTATGGCACTTAGAACTTCGCTTGATGCTTATGCATCTGCGTATATCATTATTATTATTCCATTTGGGGGTATATTAGTCTACTAGTGCTGTCATTACAGAATATCTTAGGGTAAGTATTTTAAACAAGGTAAATTTATTGTCTCACAGTTCTGGAGACTGGTAGTTCAAAATCAAGGTGCCAGCAGGGTTGGCTTCTGGTGAGGCCTCTCTGTCTCTTTGGCTTGCAGGTGGCCACCTTCTTGTCATGTCTTCATATGGCCTTTTCTCTGTGAGTGAAGTGCCAGGCTGGAGTGCAGTGGTGTAAACTTAGCTCACTGCAACCCCCACCTCCCAGGTTCAAGCAATTCTCCTTCCTCAGCCTTTTGAGTAACTGGGACTACAGGTGCATGCCACTATGCCCAGCTAATTTTTGTATTTTTAGTAGAGACGGGGTTTCACCATCTTGACCAAGATGGCCTCATTCTCTTGACCTCATGATCCTCCCACCTCAGCCTCCAAAGTGCTGGGATTACAGGCATGAGCCACCGCACCTCACCTGGCCCCTCTCCCTCTTCTTATAAGGACTCCAGTCCTGTTGGATTAGGGTCTCATCCTTATGATATCATTTAACCTTAATTAATTCCTTAAAGGTCCTACATCCAAGTACAGTCACTTTGGGGTTAGGACATCAGCCTATAAATTTTGGCGGAACACAATTCACCCCTTAATAAGATATGTATGCTAATTTGATTATTATTAGATATTTAGGTTGGTTTCTGTTCTCGCTACAAAAATATTCATGCCTCAGTGAACACTATCCATTATTATTTTCTTAGTATAAATTAATGTAAATAGAAATATCAAAGAGCATGTGGAATATTAAAGCTTTTGAGACATATTGCCAAATTGCCCTCCAGAAAGGTTTGACCAATTCACATGTCCACTAACCAAATAAGACTTATATTTTTTCAATTTCTTGCAAGAAATACAGGCTTTTTAGACATCATTGAAGCCTGGGTATGCCCCACTATCCCTGTACCTTGACCTACTCCCTCCAATACACATACAAAGTTGTCCTCTTGAAAATCAATATACCAGAGGGCAAATTGGAAAAAAATATATGTTGGCCTCCTCAACATCAGCAAGAAGATTTATATTAATAAGCATTCTATTTACTGGCATAAAACTTTGCAACTAAAAAGTGTAGTTACATAAAATATCAGGATTATGTCAAGTCAAACAGAAGAGGAATATGAGATTTAAACAGCAAAAATTAAAATAAACGTGCAAATAAATGTTAAAGTGAAAAAAGACTTAAAGGTAACATAAAATTAAGCAAATAAGATTAAAAGAGATAGTGAAAACTGAAAGCTTAATTTTACAAGCATCAGCTACTTTTTAGTGGAAAAGTAATTTAAAACAAATTAATAGCTTTACTATGTTCAGATATACAGAGAAATAGAAATAGTAGTACAATAAAAACTTTTATAAACACACAATATACATTAAACAATAGTTAACATTTTGTTTGTCTACAAAGTATTGTTTATAATAATAGGTAACATATATGTTTTATCTATGTTTAAGTATTTTTTTCTCAATAATTTGAAGACTGACACTCCATTCACTATCATTGCCTTTAGTTCTTATATATCTAAAATCTTTTTGCAATTAGTAATCTAGGGCATAATATTTTGAAACATGTGAAAGCTCAGCTATTGTCAAGTTTTTACTTAATGAGGTTAGCATGTGGTGGTGATCATTGATTGGGTTAACTTATTTCATTGTGGGGACCTAAATGGATTTTTTATATTTTAGAGCTCCTTCTGTATTTATTAGCTGGCAATTCTGTATAAAGAAGAACTTCCTTCACTAATTCATTAACCAAAATATCTGAACACATGCTGTATTCATTTTTTATCAACAATTTTCACATTAAGAAGTTGATATAAGAGTCACCTTCAATGGTGAGAAATGCCATTATTTCCCCATTTTTTAAGGATCATCATAGACATACATATTTTTAAATTTCAATGTTAGTTTCTTCTTTTTATCCTGAAGTTGTCTTAAATATTGCCAGCAAGAGCTCTTTCAAGCCATCCTTGTGTTCTTTTGACATAACATCATTGGTTTTTGAGTATTTCCATGCAACAGGCTCTAGGTTCCCCTGTTAACATCAGTTTGGTTTCTGTGAAGTATTCCTCCAACAACATTTTACATGTATATGTACACACACACACATACACACATGTGTGTGTATGTGAGTGTGTTTATTTATATATCTGAAGAAATGTGAAATAAGGAAGCAAATAATTATAATTTTAAATTTTATTTTATTCTTTTTAGAGACAGGGTCTTGCTCTGTTGCCCAGGCTGGAGTGCAGTGGTGCAATCATAGCTCACTGCAGCCTTGAACTTGGGCTTAACTGCCTCAACCCTCCAGAGTATCTGGGATTACATGTCCCTCTTGGGAGTAATTGATCTGTTATTCTTAAGTT
The DNA here is from genome assembly GCF_001604975.1 of Cebus imitator. Taxonomy (NCBI): domain Eukaryota; kingdom Metazoa; phylum Chordata; class Mammalia; order Primates; family Cebidae; genus Cebus; species Cebus imitator. The sequence goes on from NW_016107416.1 coordinate 3,825,973, forward strand.
GGAGTTTTCCCAGAAGCAAATTCTGAGACAATGACTTAGGTACCGGTAGGTTATTTGAGAAATGATTCCAGGAAGCCAGCATGAGGGAGGAGACAGAGAAATAGAGAGGAGAAAGGGAGGAAAGTCTAAAAAGCAGGTTAATGACCTCATTACCACTGTGGGACACTGGGGCTCAGCCCCTCGGGGGCCATTGAGGATACAGGAAGCTGAGATATTTATCAACTGCATTTTCTCCTTTGTTGAGAATTTCCTGGAACACTGACTCTTCTGGGTATAGATGATCAAGTATTTGAATGTCATATCAAGCCCTTAGACTGAGAGGAAGAACTCTGCCAATGTTTCAGGGTTATAGATGAGACAAAGAGATAGCGTCAAGGCATTGATAAAGGCAATAAATACAGAAGGATCATCTACTATCTTGAGAAATTAAAGTTGGTGGCTCCTTGGCTATAATGTTCTGTTTCTCTTCTTTGCTTTCCACTTGGCCCTTGGTCTCTACCACTCTGAATGCCAATTACATCTGGATCCAGAAGTGTCCAAGTGGGCAGTTTCTCCTTTCATCTTCTTCTTCCTAAGGACTGTCCATGGGACTCTATCCCATGTGAAAGGCTATATTTCACTTAGTTTGCCCTCCATGTTCCATACTCACATTTCCAAGTATCTATTGAGCATGACCTGTTGGGTGGCCCCTAGATTCCTCAAATCCATCCTGTCACCATGGGGGAAGTTATCACCTTTCCCCAGTCCTGCTCCCTTACCACTGGTAGCACGAATGGCACTGTCTTCTACCCAGCTGCCCAAGCCAGAAGCCAGCATTGCCTTAATTCTTTCCTCTTGCCACAGCCAAGCATTCATGTGCCAAATGCTTTCGAGACTCATGTACATCTCTCCATTGCCGCTGTCTCTACTCGATTTCATCTTCTTTTGCCTTGAGTACTGTGTCAGTCTCCAGACTGATCTCTGATGTTGCCTGCCTCTCATTCCTTCTCCATACTGCAGCAAGTTGAATTCTCTAAATGCCACAAGAGCAATTGAACCTAACACTATTTTTCTTAGACTTCTGCTTGCCTTAAGTATAAAGTTAAGTCTTTAAAGTGGTTGGCATGCCCTTCTTGATCTAGCTATTGTCTTCATCTCTCTACCTCATAATCTGTCACCACCACCCACTCCAAGTTCCCCCTCCCCCCACCCACACGCACCTTGAACACCATATTCTGGCTATTGGGTTTCTCTCAGGGCTGCAATGAACTTCTCTCTTTCCTTCCGAACAAGACTACCAGTCTTTGAACATAGAATACTCCTCCTGCACTCCTTGACCTGGGGTGACTACTCCCATCTCACCTTAAGATATCAGAAAACACACCTTTGAGGCATCTGCTATAACCTCGTCTAGTAAGCACCACATACTTTTTTTTAAAGATGGAGTCCTGCTGTTGCCCAGGCTGGAGTGCAGTGGTGTGATCTTGGCTCACTGCACCCTCTACCTCCCAGGTTCAAGTAATTCTCCTGCCTCAGCCTCCCAAGTAGCTGGGATTACAGGCACACACTGCCATGCCCAGCTAATTTTTTGTATTTTAGTAGAGACAGGGTTTCATTGTGTTGTCCAGGCTGGTTATGAACCCCTGAGCTCAGGTAATCCACCCACCTTGGCCCCCCAAAGTGCTGGGATTATAGGCTTGAGCCACTGCACCTGGCCCACATACTTCTTTTAACCTCCTTCTGTGCCATTTTCTCATCTATAAATGGAATAGATAATAGTATTCACCTTGCCTGAAAGTTGTGAGGATTACATGAATTAATGTTATCGAATCTTTGGGGTGTCATGTGTCATTATTCTGGCTGAAAACCTCTGTGTCTGGTGGTGCCTTTGCCTGACTTTTGCTTGGGCCCACTCAGCACATTGAGCCCACTTGGCCTGTCAGGCTGTGTTCAGATTATGCTACCAGCCTTGATCCCACATCTGCCAAGGGCAAGCCAGGCATGGAGCAGCAAGAGGTATGTGAGTGAGCAGGTGGGGGTCTGGCCACTGCTCAGTGTCAGGCATGCCAGCTACTGCAGTGGGGTGGGCAGCTCCAGGTGCCAGGACAGGCATTGGCTCTTTGCAAGGCTGTGCCTGGACCAGGTGTACCGCAAGTAGCTTCCCCATCTGGCACCAGGGAATGTGGTGGCACCCAGAAGTTTGGAGATGCTAGGAACTGCAGGGCCTCAAAGAGGGAGACACAGTCCTGGCTTGGGGAGCTCCCAGGTCTGGGATCCCTGAAGGGCCACAGCTCTTCTCTCCCTTTCTTCACTGGCAACGTGGCAAGCAAGGGGCATGTTTCAACCCTGCTTGTGTTACAGCTCTTCTAGCCTTGCCAGTCAGCAGGTCCCAAGTTCTTGTGCTGTCACCAGGAAGAATGAGGCAATGAAGAATAAGGCAATGAGGCACACAGACAAGTGGAGGGTGAGCAAGACAAAGAGGAGCTTTATTGAGCAGTAGAATAGCTCAGAGACCCACTGTGGGTATCTCCTTTCTGCAGTCAGCTGTCCTGACCAAGTATTCAGCCCTCAGCAGAGAGGAGGCGGCTCTGGCGTGGGTGGCTCCTCTCTGCTGCTGGTCACCCCATAGTCTTCACAGCTCTTAGCAGACAGAAGTCCCTGGAGTGGGTTGTTTCTTTCTGCAGGCAGATCATCCCTGGAGTGGGAAGCTCCTCTCTGCAGCTGGTCATCCTGTGGTCTTCTCTGCTGTGGCTGATTCCGAGGGTTTTTGTGGTCTTCAGAGGGGTCAATGCGTCGGATTGATTCATGAGCAGCCAGGGGTGGACCCAGGAAAAAGCACCATGAGTTCCTCCTCTGGTCTGCAGGACTGGCAGCCCAGTCCCTGGGCTTTAGGCCTTCCCCGGCCAAAGGTGGGGCCTCACCTGAGATCCACTCTCTTTTGCCCAGTAGCCTGCCTGCCTCCTGCTGCGGTCCATGGAGCCCAGGCTACTGGCACTAAGGGGTGCCTTCAGGCCAATGCTGAGCTGCCCTCAGCCCCTGCTTGACTTCCCTCCCAAACTCATTGGCGCCTGAAGTCCAGAGGGGTCCTAGTTGGCAGAAGGCTGGTGTGTCAGCGCTGCCTCAAGCATGCGCCCACTAGATGGGGCTGCGACAGCACCCGAGCTTGGCCCCAATCTTGTTCTGTGACTGGAGTGGGCTCCAGGAGCAGGGAGAGGCCACGTAGTGGCAGCAGGCACTTACAAGACTGTTGGGGGAAGGGGGCCTTCCTGGGCCCCAATAGCACAGAGATGCCCTGATCCACAGCTTGGCTTGGGCAGCTCCAATACCACCGGGGAGGGCAGGGCTATCTGCTCCGTGGAACAGGAAGCCCGGGCCACACCTCCTCGCTGCAGCCTGCATCTTTGCAGGCAGCGGCAGACAATCTGGAGCAGCCGCTGCCATCATTAATAAATATATGCAGAGTACTTAAGTAAGCACTCAATAAATATTAGCTATTTCTATTAGAGTATCAAATCAAATTATAACTACTTGTTTATCTGTCTCTCCATCTGGACAGAAAGTTCCATGAGGGCAGCAATCTTCTGTCTGTGTTGTTCATAGCTGGTTCTTCAGCACTGGGTCCATTGCCCCATAGCAGGGACTCAGCCTGAAGCAAGGCAATTTCTCAGAGCTGTAAGGAAGTGGTGGAGAAAGGAATGTGTGTATAACTGACTCGTGTTAGGAGAGGTGGGACATTTAGGGTATTACATGTTCAGGTTTTCAGGAACAATTTGCAGCAAGGACTAAAGAAGAAGAACACTAAATGATTTTATTTAATCCTCACAATGGTCCTGTGAAGACAATAGCTTTACTGAAGAGGCATCTGAGTAGTGGAAGGATTAAATGACTGCTCTAGAGTCCTAAAGTAAGGACACAGAGAAGCTGTCTGCCCAGCATCTTTGCTCATCTCTTCCCCACCTATGTTCTGTATAACGTATTAACAACTCCGTGTGTTAAGAAATGCTAGTGAAAGAATTTAAGGGCACAAATGAATATGGAGACCACAGGACTAAGTAGAAGTGAATGTTGTTATTTTGCTGCAGGGCTGCTCAGAGCTTTTACTATGCTAATGAGAATGTTAACTTTCCAAGAAGAGAAAGCATGGAGCATGCCTAGATCACTTAAACACAGAACCCTGTGTTCCTGGAGCCCTCTTGGGAGACAGCATTGGCCCTTGCTCTTAGCCCTCTACCCATGCTGCCTACCTCCCTTCTGCCATCAAGATTTGTTAGTTTCTGATCCTTGACATTTAACATTTAGTAATGACTCAATTCCACAGTAAAAACATAATCTCTGTTTAGTGCTCATTTGACTCAAGAATTGTGCTCATGGTGCTAGATACTGTGGTAATACTGCAAAGGTGCCTGTTTTTCTGACAATATTGCTACCGAGAGAAAGATAAACAATAACAGTGATAGCAGAATCTTACAGTGCTTAGGAATTTTTTCAAAATACACTCATAGCTTGTGCTACTTGATGGGATACATGCATTAGACATTATTAGCCCCATAGAACAGATGACATTATAATCTCAAGGAGTCAGGTGACTTACTCAGTCACATGACTATTCATTTGGGATTTTTTTTTTTTTCTCTTTAGGTTTTTCTCAATTTAAGGGCTGTTCACCCCTACCAATACCTACTGCACGATTCTGTGTGAATCTCAAATTTCTAACATAGTAAATTTTATATATACATCTAATACACAGAGAAATATATTACAATTCTTTATAGAATGGTGAAGCTGGAATAGACCCTAGGAACTTTTTAAAAGCTAATCTCCACATTTTATGGCAGAAGGAACTCAAGTTCAAGGATGTTCAGTGACATGCGTAAGATCACCCAGCAAGCTTGTAGCAGAGCAAGACTGAAATATTCTGGACTATCCAAATCATCTCCTATTTCTAATTCTGTCACTGCTTTTCACAAAGTACATTTGTTTTATTCCTGCCTAAGTGTTGAGCTTGAAACTACTCAGCAAGTAAGTTTGTTCCTATCGCTATTATCCTGGGTGGCTTTTGTTTACCCTTCTATTGTTTGAGAAGATTTGGCCAGAAGGAAAACTGTTAAATCTTCACATTGGCAGTGATCTCTAAGACCCATAAAAGATTAATCACCGAGAGAACCCATAACTTTGCATGATCAAAGTAAAAATTCAGTTTTTATGGCTGCCTGTGTTTTATCCTCTATAAATTTTATAATAATGATTAGGCTCAAAGTATGGGCATAATTTACATACATCAAAATGCCTCACACTGTCCTTACAGCCAGTTAAACACCTGCAGCAAATACAAGGAAGCATATTAGAAAGCAGAAAGCTGCCAGGCTCTCTCAGGCATTAATCAGTGGAACCTCTTTGAGGGAGAGAAGGAGAGAGAGGGAAAGAGGGAGATTGAGAAGGAATTGTAATGGTGGTCTCCTGTAACCAAGTCATGCATAGTGTGTTCACATAGGAACAGCGCACTTCGCATTTGTCAGAAACACGCTTAGTTCAGCCTTTTCTCCCTTCCCAAAATGATCAGCCTTATTTCCCAGAAATGCTTTTTCTCTGACATTGACCAAGAACTCTTTGGAAATATCAGCACAGGAAAGCCTTTAGAAATTGTTGCTATTTAACATGACTGGTTACTCCCACCTGTACCCAGAATATGTTAGTCTGTTGAGAGATGTGGTGCGAGTCCCTGAGTCTTTGTACCTTCCCTCTCCTCTGTCCTCCCAGTTAGTTCTACCATGGATTGATTCTGCCTCCTAGCAAAGAGTTAAAGGTTACCATGCAGGGATTTAAGTCCGGACACGCTGGCAGACATGCACCAAGGCAACGGCAGCTACAAATAGCGTGTGGTAGAAGCTTTTAGGGAAACATCAATTTCTCCAGTTTGCTGTAGCCTGAGAACCTTAAAGCCTAGAGAATGAATTGTGAGTGTGGGTTTTGTGCTGGATAGATGGAGCAGAGGTTGTTTTTATAAAGCTCTGTTAATGTACACTGATTCCTCAGCTTGAATATCGTGAGGGGTGACAAGCCGCAGCTGTTTCACTCATTGCCCTTCTAACATGTGCTGGTTTCAGTCTTTGACAGGGGCTGCCCTGCAGTCTCTCACCTAGATTCAGCTTCACACTGATGGGGGAGGTTGCCAGAGGTTGTCCCCAGACACCAGGCAAAGGGTCTCCTCATCTTTCTGCTTATTGAAACCCTATCTCCAAGTCCTCTACCTAGCTTTCAGCTTAAACTATTATTGGCTACACATTTATCCATGAGTTGTGCCCGATACTTGGAAATATTTTCTGGTTCCATGAGAGCTTTAGATTTCCATGATAGGTATTGAGCTCTTTTCACTCAGTGTGCACTGCGTTAAGTGCTTTATGAGGACTGTCTTATTTTATACATATATTTCTGTCAGATAGGTACAATTATTGTCAGCATTTTATTGTGATAAAAAAATGAAACCCTTGGTGAAATAACTTGCCCCCAAATCACAAAACTACTAAGTGCCAGACCTGAGATCCCGACTGAGGCAGCCTAAATCCATTTAGAACTTTCATCCACTACACTGTGTATCTCTTCAGAGTCCTTTGTGACTTACTAACCTTCCATATTTATATCTGGCCTTTTATATTGGACAGAGCTCCCTGAGAACTGAATGTTATTCATGTGTCTTTGTTCCCCCTTCCCCCAGTGTACCTAGGACACTCAAATATTTATTAATTTCAAAGGGCGAAAGCAATCCTAGGAAAAGCCAGGATAGCCACCAAAACCTACAAAACCAGTAGGCATAGAAGTATGTTTCTCCCCAAAGGAGACCCAGCTTTTTCTTAATGATGTTAAAAGACTGGAATGTGATAATTTAGTTGAAAGACACCTTTAAATATAAGTTTCATTAATCAGAATGGGTATTCCTACAATAATGAGCCCTGAGTTGAATTTTAGAACCCTCTTTATGCTTTGTTAGTAACAAAGCTGTTCTAAAAATAATTTGGTAAGACAGTCCATTGCAATGGTGTAACTTAACTGTGTAAAAAGGTACCTTAGCCTGGTATCTGAGCACACCCAACTTATGTAATGCTAACATAATGGATTATGCATATTGTATTGGGTTAAAAATGAAACCCAGTGAAGTATTACAGCAGTTTAAAAAATATATCTCAGGACTTGTTCAGCACAGATATTTAAAATTTAAACCTGTTTAAATATTCAACTGAAACTAAAATAAAATTCTGAAAAATGGAATTCAATAGAAAGGCTCCATTAAGAGTAAAAATGCTTCTCCAAATCCATTTGGTTCTAACAGAAACCCATCGAGTGAGGTTTTCACTGTTGCAGCACCAGCCAAGGGAAAAATTATACATACATTTGGGTAGGAGAAAATCAGCTGGACTTCTTGTGGTACGAGTTTCCTTAGAAAAGGAGGAGAAAAGAGAAGCTTTGAACCAACAGTCAGATTGGGCCACAGTTTGTTTAAAATGGTCTGGAGCTCCTTCTTAAAGATTATCTTCCCCATTTGTTCTCTTGCTTCAGTGAAACCTCATTTCACCTTCCACATCAAATGTGATTTTAAAAAGAAAAAAAAATGGCAACTTTTGCTGCAATATCAAGATACTGACTAATCTGCCTTGTGAAAAGCTTTCTTTCCCTGATAAACAACCTGCAGGATGTTTTTATTCAATTAATTGTAATGATTGCTTGCACAGAAATGTACCGCTTTATCAAGGTCTGCTTGAATATCAGGCTTGGGCTGAGCCCCAGCGTTTTCGTTACTCAGTTCTCCAGAGAACAGATACATGAGGATTCTGAAACATAATTAAAACAATCAGTGAGAATTAGCCAGCTCCGTTACTGCACTCAAACACCAAACCAGGGGAAGCAAATAGGGAGATGTATGGGTAAGTGAACGGGAGCCTTCCAGAGAAGAGGGAGGGTCGGGAGGAGACATAAAATGGAGGGTGTTATGAGAAGAAATATACGATAATATAAACAGAGTCTCTAATCCTGAGGACTGTAAATCCCCTTTCCTTAATTGGTTTAGAAACTGGGGCCTGTAATGTGAGACGGAGGGCTCTAGCTGCCTTTCTTCTTTGCTGCTGGGAATCACATTAAGTGGGAAACAATAGCAGGGCTGACAGCTCCCTTTCTGTGGGGGCATTTAGAGCTGATCTGCCATTGAGACTAATACAATTACACGGGATTAGAGCACTGCTGAGGATACCTAGATTGGGGAATTCTCAGTGGAAGTGGAGCTGGCTTTTTCAAAATCAGGCATGGGGCTGAAGAAGGACAGCAGACCAAGACCACAGTGCTTCTATTTTACAATGAAGGGAAATAACTATGATTTTGTCCTCAACTCAGGATCCTGATGATACATCCTAATTCAAACAGAATTCGAATGTGAGATTTCTCCTTTGCATGTCATACTATTTTGCTTACTTTCAATGATTTTTAGTTGAGTTTAGATATTTCCTTGCAAGAGTACACCTTTCTACTTGTTCTCACGGCGTGAGCTTCACTTCAGTTTCTCAAGACAGAGAGGGAACCTATATGTAGGAATTTAGGAGTCATGACTGACCAGAGGGTCATTCCTGGTCTCCACTTACGTTACCTTTGCAAACTTGAACTGACAGATACTGGGGTTTTTGTTTGTTTGTTTTTAATTCCTAATAAAATGATTATGGAAATCTATCAATGCTGGTGACATGACCACAAATTACAAGTGAATTCAGGGTTTTCATGCGAATCCCTGGGAACCTGACATTAGTCTCGTGCTTATTATACCAGGGAGAGGTGTGATATTTATCAAGGGAATACATGAGAAGGGCACAATGCTTTGAAAAAATATCAATTTTTTGAGAAAGCACTGCAAATTTCCTCTTTATGAGCCCCAGAAATATTTCCAACAAAAGTATTACATAATATCAAGTACTATGTTTCTCAATCATCTGGAAACAATTCCAACTCTTATTTCTTATTTTTAAATAGAAATAGCAAATATGTCATTCTTATCCCATCTGTAGCCTAGAAGAACAGTACTTTTTAAATTTAATTCCAAACCTATGGTCCTAAATAAGTACCCTTCGAGAATGCTTTAGTTATTTTGCCTTCTGTATGTTCTGTTGAAATGATCACTGAATTTTGAACATTTGATTCATATATAATGATGAACACACAGACATACATCAACATAAATCAATTCTGATCCTAGAAAATCCTTCTGATGGCCTAGCAATGGCAAATAACCTCTGGCCTAAATGCTCATCTACTCACTGGGTTATGGTATTTTCTGCAGAAGGTCCATGTTTGAATGCAAATATGACAACTTGGGATGTTAACTAAATATGACAATTTGCCTTTGAATGTCAAGTCTAAAGGGAATGAGATGCTGGTAATTCTAATCTGTATATGGGAAGTAGGGAAGGAAAAGAGAAAAGTGGGAAAAATTAGATGAAGACAGACGTTGAAGATTTCACATATTAATTCATATGAAGTTTATCCAGCTATGAGCAAAGCAGCTGAATACCCTTTTTGGCCTGCTTTCTGTTCAGAGCTGTCTCTTGTTCTTAGCTTGTACTTATTCACAGGAGCTGGAATCACCTCTTCATCCCTGGGAATGACCTATCCTCCAGTTCTGCAAGGAGAGGAGCCTTCCCTACGTTTCCTCCTGAGGCCTCTGCTAGTTAACAGCAGGCAGCAAATGCTGATGCCAGGCTCTCTCCACCCATGCCCACGATCCTCAGGACAACTCTAGGAGATAGGGTAGGAATGAAATCCTCATTTTATGGTGAAGGCACCTGAGGCTCAGAAAGATGAAGTTCCTTGCCCTAAGACTGGGGCCTGAATTCATGTGGTTCTTTCTTTCTCCATTCTATACCCATTGTATGTGGCTTCCCCACATTGACATTACCATCTTTATCATCACCGCCACCGTGACCACCGCTTGTGGAGGCCCTACTCTCTGCCAGGCAGCGGGCTAAGCACTTAAATGCTTTGATTCACATAATCATCATAACCCTGCAAAGCAAGTAGGTGTATTTGTGCCCACTGTACATGAGAGAAAACTTAGTTTCAGTGAGGTTAAATAACTCACCTAAAGCCACACCTCCAGAACTGTTAAACTCAGGATTTCAACCTAAGACTTTGTGAAGCTAGAGCTTCTTTTTATTTCATTACCCTATGGTACCTTTTCAGATAGTGTGTGACTTCTGTGAACGTGTGATGCTGCATCAATGGTTTTGCCATACTCAGCATCAGTTTCTCCAACTTCTCACTGGGAAATGCTCATCTCAAATTTAGGAATGGGCACATGACCAAGTATTATGAGGTAGAGTGTATCATCCCCCAGCCACAGTGATTGGCAGAGCCAGGGCAAGCGGTCAGTGACTGGTGTCCTGGACTGGACCCCACACTCACAAGATCCCATGTTTGACTCAATGCTCAGCTGCCACCATACTGAAATTCTTAATAATTTGAGAAAAAGGATGCCTTGCATTTTCATTTTGGACTGGGCTCTACAAGTTATCTGGTTCTGGTGATTGGTTTAGGGCTGGACAAATAAAGCAACAATCAACATCAGTGACACTCAATTCCAGGACTTTTCTGGACTTTTTGAGAAAGTGGAGTTCTTTCTATTAAAGTGGTAAGCCTGGAGGCTCTGGGAGCCACCATGTGCTGAATCTGCCTAAGAATGAAACCTGAGAAAAGCAGAGCTGAGAGAATAAAAAAGAAGACAGTGACTTGATTAATCCATCTGAGTCCTTGGGCCGAATACAGTTTTTATTATTTTATTTTTTGCCTAAGTCAATTTGGGCTGAGTGTTTGTGCAACTCTAGAAGTTTGAATGAATACAGCGGCAGGCTGGGTTCTCCAGAGCAGACAGAGCCAGGGTTTAGGGTGCAGGATGTGTATGAAGGACCCGCATCTGTGAAGGGAAAGGGGAGGTAGTGTGACTGCACAGCAGAGGCAAACTTCTTCCTCCTGCCAATCTGGCAAAGCCTTAGCCAACCTGGTAGGTGCTCTGGACTGACTGCTGCCTGTCTGAGGTATCCTGTGTTGGGCCAGAGTGGCCCATCTTTTATAGCCTGACTTGCTCCGTCTCTGGATGGGGCTGCCCCAGGAAGGGTGTGGCCTTGAGTGAGGTAGCTCTCTGAAGCTCAGGCAGACCCTGAAGGAGCTGACTGCTGGAGGTTGTCTGCTGACCTTGCTCCCTGCAGCTGGGCAGCAAGTCCTTCTTTGAAACAGTCACTATACAGCCCATCTTAACTTGAGCTCTTATGAAAGCAGAAATCAAGACAAAAGCTTATATGTACTATTTTATTAGGGAGTACAATTGTAGGGAGGCAGAAAATGGTGGGTGGTGAGACAGAAAGCAAGGATGACCAACAAAAAGGTATATTATAGAACTGGCCTGTACTTGATGCCAAGCCTAACTGATGCTCCATCTCAGATCCTGTTCATGGACAGTCTATCCTGGAACAGGAAGGGAGAAGAGCATCTGCAGATGGCCTTCTCTTTTAGATAGGAGATAACAGGCACTTAGGCACTCATAAAAGGTGCCAATTCTGAGTGCTAGGAATAGCGAAATGTGTAATTTAAAATATCCTATCCTCACGTTCACCATCTAGTTGGGAAGAGGGAATACACAGCAAAAATTAAGAATGACAATATAGATTGAGTAGGCAATGGGTGCCAAAATGGTGATGCAGATAATACATAATACATACTCATGGTACCTCTGAGAAGCAGCAGGTGATAGAAATGGGTAGTCAGGATGGTGTCTTCCCAGACATAAGACTGGAGCTACATCTTAAGGTTAGGACTTCTGTAATTAGAGAGAAAAGGAGCAGAGTAGGAGAAGTAAAAATGCAAGTACATGTCTTAGAGCAGCAAATACATGTAGAGGCTAAAGTTTTACTATAGAGTCAAAAAAGAAATGAAAGCATGGAGAAAAAGAGAATGGAAAAATAGGAAAAGAAAGGGTAGGGAGCTGGTGGGAATTGCTACTTTTTTTTTTTTTTTTTTTGAGATGGAGTTTCACTCTTATTGGCCAGGCTGGAGTGCAATGGCATGATCTTGGCTCACTGCAACCTCCACCCTTTGGGTTCAAGCAATTCTCCTGCCTCAGCCTTCCAAGTAGCTAGGATTAGAGGCGCCTGCCACCACGCCCAGCTAATTTTCTGTATTTTTAGTAGAGATGGGGTTTCACCATGTTGGCCAGGCTGGTCTCGAACTCCAGACCTTAGGTGATCCACCTGCCTCAGCCTCCCAAAGTGCTGTGATTACAGGCATGAGCCCCTGCACTGGGCCAGGATTGCTACTATTATATGTACAGAGCTAATATCAGTTTAGGACTGTAAGGTTAATTCATTTCAAAAAAGTGTCTTACCCATCCTCAAGACCAGTGGTGTTGAATTGCCAAGTACAGGTTCTGTGTCTACACATTGTTTATGGAACTTTTTCAGTGTAGATTTTGGAAGTGATTAAATTCAATGAAGTTAGCAATGACCACATATCTCTTTTCCTGGAAACATAAAGCCCCTCTTTAAACAATTAAAACTCTATAATCTGCTGAGAATCTCTTATTTGGCATGTCAAGGTTTAAGGAAAGGAAGCATGTACAATTAGATACATACATTTCTTGCCAACTGCTAGACAACTAAAGAGATATTTCAATCACCTCCTAATTTGTTTCTCCATGTGTGTTCATATTTCACGAGTTTTCAAATGCAGTAATTGTATTAAATAAAACATAAAAATAGGATCCTTAAAAATGTCATCTATTCAGGAAACGGGGAGTTATAGATTCCAGGTCTGGCCTTCTAGTCTCTGCCAGAAACTGTACACCTGTGGGGTAGAAAATCTCATCTTTTCTAGAAGTTGAAGGATGAAAAAGTTTCAGGGGAAAGGAAGATAATTTTAAAAATGATTCCTTTTCCTTTAAAGTACCCACTGTGGATGCTTACATAACTCTATTCTAGATGATCTTGCTAGTGTGGCTAGTTTATGCAGAAACTTTCGCATATTGACAGATAGTTTCAGGAAATCACGAAGATAGGATTGATTTAAGGATTTCTCAAATAGGCATAGTGGTTGGTTGAGCATAAGGCTAAACATAGGGATCCTAAAGTCTACTTCTTTTTTTTTTTTTTTTTTTTTTTTAGAGGAAGAAAGAGAGAAAGAAAGAAAAAGAATAAAAAAAAAGAAAAAGCATAAAAAGAATAAAGGAAAGGAAGAAAGAAGTGTCCTTCTTAAAAATATTCAAACAAAGACTTGTTTTCTTTGTTGCAGAAGAAATAGATCATTAGGGCATTACTGCTATGTAATATTCACAGCTGTAGAGGATGAAGCCCTTCATTCTTCATGTCATCACTCTATTCACTGATATAACCAGCACCTGGTTATTATTTGTTTATTATTTATTTAAGTGAACAAAGAAATAGCCTCAGTACTCCTAGGCAGTAGGGAAAGGCATTCCCTTCCTATTTTCATAAAGTCCCAAAAGCCTTCGCCCTATATGAAGCTATCCAGTCCCAAGTTTGAAGTGCCCTCTACCCCACTCCAGCATGTCCTCAGAGGCTGTGTCCTTGTTTCGTAGGCCACTTTCCTGATGCAAGGTCGATATTATTATTCCCATTTTGCACATTGTGCACAGTAGATACAGTTTCAAGTTCCAACAACTGAACTTCCCAAATTTTTATACGATGGAACTTAACCCCAGTCATATGGGCATAAAAATATGCATGCCCACCAGGGCATTGTTAGATTTCAGAAAGAAATTTTATTCACATTAAAATATGGTCTATAGTAGCCCAATTGTAAAAAAGAAAATACATTGTGTGTGGGCCTCTTTTGCATACTTAGATACGGAAGAATTGAGCAGTCGCCAGATAATATAATTTTCATCCATCCAAATATCGAGCACAATTCAATGAAGAAAATGCAACTTTTGCAGTGTGATTTATACATGCTTATATACCCTTCATTTTGAGTCTGTATGAAATGCAGACATTTATGGTTCTATAACCAGAAGAATAAAATTTGAATGTGTAGTAAAACGAGAAATGTATTTTAAATGGGCTTTAGAAACAGAACTGAGGAAGTCATCAGGAGGCCACAGTCACTAATGTAATTGGTTATTTTGCTAGATGGCCACTCAGATAGAGGCCCGGCAGGCACAGGATTGAATTCAGGCTGATGGGCATGGGAGATGAAGTGATGACTTCCTGGAAAAGATTGAGATACAGCAACACAGTAATCCAGACCAGTCATAAAGCATGCCATAAAGCCACTATGAGAAATTCCTCCTGCTCATGTGATGTGTCCTTATTTTTTTACTTTAAAAGAAGACTGATTTTATGATTTGGCACAGATCATTGATCATAGTTCTTTTCTATTGCAAGTATCTCCCAGCTGTGTTCTGTGTCAAATTTACAAAAGATATAACCATTATTTCCACAAAATATTGGAAGATTGAGTGGCCATTTGCCCATCGGCACCCATCACTTCCAATATAACTCCTTCGGGAAGGCACTATAAAAGCCACTTACCAGCCCCAAGTGATGCATGGTGAAGGGGATGACTTAGAGTGATCCTGCTGCAGCAGGCAGCAGCTGGTGTTGACTGGCCTGCAACTCTTCCCCCTTGTCCTGAAAGAACTCGGCATTCCAGTAGAAAATTTGCATCATGTGGGTCGAGTGGAGATAATCTAGTCTCTCTCCAATCCCTACCACAAGATGTCATGTGACACAAGCTGAGCCAATCAGAGAATCCCATCCTGGTGAAAGTCATTGGTACAAAGATAGGCTTGTGACCCAAGCTGGACCAATCAGTGTCCTCCCCCAGAATTCTCCATGAGCACTTGAAGGGAAGATTGGCTCATTCCAACAGTGTTACTAAGCAGGGGGGTATGTTCTGAGGGCTGCTCATATTATAATCCTCCTGCTTAGTAATATAAAATTAAGATCTATCTCTATCTCTATCATCAATTTGCTCTCCTGAGTTTGTGGCTGAGATCCATGAGTCTTTTGTATTGCTTCTTCCTACCTTAAGAAGCATTTTTACTAACCATATAGGGAGAAACATTCTAAAAACTGAAGCCAAGCCAAGGCAGGATAAGCTCAGAGATGGAAATAAACCAATCATATTACCCAATTTGAGTTTCTGTATCCAGTCATGTCTGATTCCAGTAATAGATCCCCTTCTTGGTTTTGTGACCTAATAAATTTACTTTTTTGCTTAATGTAGTTTGAGTTGGGTTTCTTCTATCACTGGTCATCAGAAAACATCCTAAACACTTGAAGTTCATGTAGAGGCAAACTATGTTTTCCCATGTTAACCAGGCTTCCTTGTAGCCTAAGTGGGGGCCATGTGACTAGCTCTTGCCAATAGACTATGAGCAGAAGTAATCAAAAGCTGAGGCAGTTAAGGAGATAGTGCACCTCCTCCAGCCCTCTCTTTCTCTTTTACAGGCATTTAGAGTTCATGTTTACCAGATAGTATGGCTAGATGATGGCAGAGCTGGAGTCAGCCTGGGCTACTCAGACTGTATGGAACAGAGCTCTCTGCCAACATTTGCTCTTTTAAACTGTGAAGATTTCAGGACTAATCTTTCACAAAGGTGTATCGGGGTTTGTGATAGAAATGAAGTTCAGCTACGGAAAAATTAAGATCTATCTCTATCTCTATCATCAATTTGCTCTCCTGAGTTTGTGTCTGAGATCCATGAGTCTTCTGTATTCCTTCTTCCTACCTTGAGAAGCAGACATAGGTGGTATCAAATAAGACATGAAAGAACCAAGAATAGGGAGACAATGAGGACAGGTGCTCTCTTTAGTACTGTGCCTAAAGACAGTGATAATGATCTCAGCTTCAGAGGAAACCAACATTCAGAGTCCAACTGTGAGTCAAATACTTTACCTACATTATATCATTCCAACCTCACCAACAGACCGTTAGATGACATTATTGTCAATGAAACTAAATTCCAAAAAGATTAAGTCAAGTCACAGATTCCTGACTAGAAATGGCCAGCTTTGAACCCTGTCTGTTCAGCTGCACAATCTAGCCCAAATTAGTTCCATTATTACTATTAATAGTAGTATAAATATTACTGAGAATAATACTTTCCAGATGCATTCAAAATGCCAGTCTTCCCCACCTATTCTCGATGACAGAGACAGAGAAAGCAAGATCCAGCCATGTCTGGTTTGAGTCCTTGAGTTCAATTACACACTAAGGCTTTAGGAGTGAAGTGCATGCTGCCCAGTCTCCTGATGCCACTATTCGCGTGTCCCTGGATTCTTACATGCCTACGTGGCCACTGTTGGAATGCACCAGTCTCTCTCTGCAACGTCTAGTTTGGGACATTTTCCTTCCTAGCTTAATCAGTTTTGCTGTTGGGCACACAGCAAATTCAGATCCCATCGTCTTTTGCTCCCTGTTTCTCATATTATGTAGGCTGTCTCTCCTTGCCTTGACAAATGTCTTGAACTGTTGTTGGTTCCCACATCTAACCAATTTGCCAGCCAGTGTGCTCCCTGCACACTAACCTACAAATTTTCCAGTCTAGACCCAATAATTTTTTCTGAATTTGTGAAAACTGCCCCATCATTCTTATCTCTTTGCAACATTAGCATTCTCAACAAATACTTCCAAGTGATCACCTTCTGAGTTTCTAGTAAAACTAGATAGGATTGAATTTCAATCCAAAAATAGGACTAAAATTTCAAATTTACAGTCATTTGGTGAAGGACATTATTCCTCCTTAAGACTTCTAACTTATCTTTAAGTTAGTAAGAGTCTCTTACTCCAAATCCCCATGCAATTTATGCCAAATATAATGTGCATTGCTATCCAAAATACCAAGTATGAAATTAAGGAGAAGCTGGTTATTGCAGGACCTCCTAAATTAGACACCAAGCACAGGAGTATGCCTGATTGTTTGAAGGGGAGTCTGGGGGCTTACAATAATATGGAAACCAGGCAAAACTACCCACTGCTTCATTGCCATAAGTTAAAAACAAAACAAAGCCCTGTAGATGAAAATGTAACTTTCCCAAGTGGAAGTGTGGGGCAGAAACTGGGATTAATTCTCTGATTTGCCATGAAAGTAATTCTATGCAGTCAGGGCGTTCATGTAGCCACATCACACTTAAGTAATGTCATTGTGCTGTGGCACAATTAGGACTCTTTACGGGCTATCACTTAAATCAGTATTTGTGAAGTGCTCAGGCTGCAGATTACGAGCACAATCTGGCCTTTTCCCTGCTAGTGACTAAAATAATGAATAAAAAGCTCATTTAGTACATCTCTGAGAACATCACATTGTAGTGAACTCCTCCTGGAGACAGTGAATTCTATAAGCATTAATGGATTTTATTCAACAAACATCCATTTCGTCGTCAGACAACTTTTGCCGCTGACACCTGCCAATTCATATTTTAAGAAGAAATCACCACGCTGGTAGAGTAGTCATTTTAAAAATGAATGTGGCTCATTATCTTTATTTATATCCTTCTTACTGCTCCAAACTATCAATTCAGAAGACCTCTGAAGTTTTTCATTTTGGAAAAAAATACTATGTTTCTCATTTAAAATCAAACACTGTACTTTGTCAGTTAACAATGGGTTGGTTTCTGCATTAGGTTCTCATTAATATTATTGCCACTGGAATGTGGGTAGAGGCCCCAGCCATCTGGATCTAAGCAGGTATCTTAGCATTGGAAGGTGTCTCCCGGGCTTGAATGGGGGAAGGAGATCTAGTCTTCGGGATCGTAGTCCCTGGTGGCCTGTCACTCTAGCCATCATCCTTTGGGCAAGCCATGGCCTCTCTTTAGACTTCCTGTTACCTCAGTTGTCAAACAGTGTGTCAGCAAAAGAGCTTCTATAAGGTCTCTTCTCATCCTGAGATTTTGTAACTCTGAAATGATTCCCTTTCTTTAAGCAGATAGGATATCATTGTCCCCACTTTCTGCAAAGCTTTTTCTGATGTGTCTATCAGGCAAAGTTCTATCCAGCCTTCAAATTCCAGCTCAACAGTGGCTCTTCGATGCTCATTAGATTTAGGATGCCTTCTTCGAAGCTTATATTTTACTTTTTGCAGAGGTCATTCTTTTGTTATAATAAATGCTGTGGTAGACAAAATAATGGCTCTCCAAAGATTTCAATGTTGTAATCCCCAGAACCTGTGAATATGGTACCTTATAGCGCAAAAGGATGCTGTAGATGTGAGAAAGTTGAGGAACTTGAGATGGGGAGATTATCTTGGATTATTTGGGTGGGCCCAATGCGGTCACAAAGGTTTTTGTGAGAGAGAGGAAAGAGGTTCCATCATCACATCTGAAAAAGATGTGATGATGGAACCAAAGTGATATGGTTTGAAGATGGAGGAAGGGGTCATGAATCAAGGAATGTAGGAACCCAGCTCTGTCAGCACCCTAATTTTAGACTCTCAACCTCTAGGAATGTAAAAGAGTAAGTCTGTGTTGCTTAAAGCCACTCAATTTGCAGTAATTTGTTACAGTAGCAATTGAAAACCAATAGACAGACCATATTCTTACTATTTCTATGACTACCCCCTTGCTAGCCAATGAACTTTTTGAGTGCAAAGAGCACACTTAAAAATATTCTCAGGCCGTGCGCAGTGGCTCATGCCTGTAATCCCAGCACTCTGGGAGGCCGAGGTGGGTGGATTACCTGAGGTCAGGAGTTCTAGACCAGCCTGACCAACATGCAGAAACCCTGTCTCTACTAAAAATACAAAATTAACCAGGCGTGGTGGTGCATGCCTGTAATCCCAGCTACTTGGGAGGCTGAGGCAGGAGAATGGCTTGAACCAGGAGGTGGAGGCTGCGATTAGCTGAGATTGTGCCATTGCACTTCAGTCTGGGTGACAGAGCAAGACTCCGTCTCAAAAAAAAATTATCAGTTATTAGAGTGTCCTTGGCATATAGTACATACTCAAAAGGTATTTGTTGAATGAATAAATGAATAAATAAATACATCTTGTTTTGCAAAGATAATATAAAAATGTAGGGAATAAATGCCTTGCCCAAGGCTTCACAATAATGGGAGTGGTGCCCAAATGCAGTACTTTCTCTGGGATGTAGTATTTATTTTGACTAATTTTTTCATAGATACTGCAATACCAACAATGGTTTCAGAACTGCTGTCCCCTTTGCTTCATGTGAAACCATGCTACCTAAATGTAGGCTCTTGGGTAGAGAATGTTTTTTATTTATTTATTTTAAAGATGACTTTTGTGATTTCATAAGAAAAAAACATTTAAGCATTGGCAGAGTGTGTTACATTATACAGTTTTACTTGGAGCTTTTTCAGTGATTCAATGTTAATGCTAAGTAGTCCAGATTTTGAGTAACAAAAATATTATGTGCACTTCATCTGTTTGTTTAAAATGGGCTCTCTAAACAAAACCTATACTTTGCTCAAAAACCAGTGCTCGTGGGTGTGAATGTGTATATTTACATATGGCAGAGTGGAAAGAGGATTGAGTAGGTGGGGGGGTTGGGAGGGATGTAAGGCAGACAAGTCCAATCCCTGGCCCCACCCCTCGCAAACTCCTTCCAGAGTGAAGATACAGCTGAAATCACACTGACTTCTCATTAGGGTGTTCCATGCAGGCCAGGACAGTAAGAAGAGCACATTTTTGAGCACTAGTCCTTGGAGGGACGTGCAAACGTGACTGCCATTTAAACTGCAGATGGTCACGGTTGTCTCAATCTATGTGTGAACAGCTGCTTGCTGTCCTCTCCGTCTTCTAGGAGAGTTTGTTCTGTTGTTTGGCAAGTCCCTTCATCCAAAAGGAGTACCTATTTGAAAAGGAGAGGAGTTGGCTTGATGTCACTTTGTAAGAAGAGTTTGAGTATTTTTAAAGCAAGTGTCACTGAAAGAGAAAAGTCTACACGTGTCCTTTACAGGGATACATTTGGATTCAAATGGTTAGATCCTGCTATAATTGTTCAAAGAACTTACTACTTTAGAGCTTCAAATTCTAATTTTCATTAGAAAAACCATGTTTAAAACTCCATTTGAAGATAGAAAATCTTTAGGAAACATCTATTCACAAGTATTTTTTTCAATGCCTAGTAATCAATGGTGAAACGCAAGAAGAATCAAATGCAGTGTGTTTCCACAATTGAATTTTCTTTCTTTTTTTTTTTTCAAGACAGAGTCTTGCTCTGTCACCCAGGATGTAGCACAATGGCACCATCTCGGCTCACTGCAACCTCCACTTCCCGGGTTCAAGCAATTCTCCTGTCTCAGACTCCCAAGTAGCTGGGATTACAGGCGTGCACCACCATGCCTGGCTAATTTTTGTATCTTTTAGTAGAGACGGGGTTTCACCATGTTGGCAGGCTGGTCTTGAACTCCTGACCTCATGATCTGCCCACCTCGGCCTCCCAAAGTGCTGGGATTACGGGTATGAGCCAATGCACCTGGCCCACAATTGAACTTTCAGTCTCACTGAGGAGACAGGGTGTCACCCTTACCAGTACAAAATAAAACACTAGCATACAAGGTACATGTATCATATATTTTAATTGAAAAGCCATAATATTAAAAAACTTGGGGAACAAAAAATCACTTACTCTCCTACTCTCCTAGCACAACCATGTTCATTTGCATATTTCTGTCTAGCCATATGTGGCCATGAGCAAGAAAGCAGTATATGCAAAAACAGTATGTTTTGATTCCATCATTATGACCCCACAGCTTGTTCTTTGTTTTCCACATGGTGTGGGAAAGGGAGACACAGTGTATTTGGAAGTATTTGAACACTTATTTATAATTTCAGCAATGTAAACATTAACAAACTTATTCTATGCTTGTCACCTTGTCATTGAGGTCTCAGCTCAAATATTACCTCTACAGGGAGAACTTTCTTGACAACCTGATCTAACATAACCTTCTAAACTGTCACGGTCACATTATGTTGTTTAATTTTCTTCACAGTCTTTATTTCAATATGAAATTCTTCTCCCCTTTTATTTGTTTGCCTGTCTCTTCTTTTCTAGCCAACATTAGAAAGGAAACTACGTAAGAGCAGAAACATCTGCTTTCACAGATATATCCCACGTGCCTAGATTAGCACTTAGTTTGCAGTAGGTCCTCCCTGGATACTTGTGACTCAATTGATGAAATACAAATTATCATTTTTTGGTCTAATTCATAACAGATATTACTCATCGTGAAAAACAAAATAAAATTGACTAAAACTTGCAAACAGTAACAATTATTGTAAATGAAAAATTGGCAGAATAATCAAGCTTATTGGTAATATTGGAAATTTAAAAATGGATCTGAGGCCAGGTGTGGTGGCTGATGCTTGTGATCTCAGCACTTTGGGAGGTTTAGATGGGAGGATTACTTGAGTCCAGGCAAGCGTGAGACCAGCTTGGGCAACAAAGTGAGACTCCATCTCTACAAAAAACAATAAAAATAATTAGACAAGCATGGTGCACATGCCTATAGTTCCAGCTACTTGGGGACCTGAGGTGGAAGGATTGCTTGAGCCCAAGAGGTAGAAGCTGCCATGAGCCATGTTTGCACCACTGCACTCCAGCCTGGGTGACAGAGGGAGGATCTGTCTCAAACGAAAACAAAACCAAAAATGGATCTGAGAAAAAACAGAATTGGTTGAAGTAATTAACACAAGACAGACAATGGCTAAAATTGCAGATGGCACCATTTGTCTTTGGCTAAAAAATGACAGGAGAACTAAATCTTCTAAACAAAACTATATCTGTAAATTTTGACCCTGGACAATTATACTTGGTGGTCTTAAAAGAAAACTGATAATAGAAGAAGATGTAATAGGTAACATTTGATATCTTTGGGGAAAAAGAGATGGGTAAATCAAATATTCATCATAAAATGTGTAAGAATTGCTTTTGAGTGAAATAATTTTGGTTACATGTAAATGAATAAGAAGGAAATTGTTTAAATGGTTTATACAGATAATTCAATCAAATAATGAAATTGGCTTAATGTAGTTTGATTTAAAAATGCTTTCTTGGCAATGGTAACAAAATTATGATTTAAACGACTGTGCTTTCAAATATGGAATCCATATATACATATGAGCAAAATAGTGGGACAGCAACTTCCTACAATCTAGCTGAATATACAGCTATATAGGAAAATAAATAATAAAGCACTAATTTGGAAAGCATAAACAACCATAAAATAGACCAGTGTACACTGTGCTAAGAATAAAAATGTATCATCTGGAATTATCAAGGGAAGCTCCCCGGAAAGTGGGGTAGCACTATCTGGACGGCTGGCCTTGAGCAGGTCACTCAGTGTCTCTGAGTTTGGGACATGTTCAATAAGAATCCAAGCTACGCATTTAGACTAAAGTCAACTCAGAGAGCTGACCAAAGAGAAAGTACATATTACTGAGGATGGGAACAAAAACCCCTGGAAAAAGAAGCAAAGAATGAACAAAAAAATACGATAATAAGATAGTGCAATGTGAGAGGCCCCTGTGACCTGAGCGTATCTGAAAGCAGACCATCAAATTCTATTGGGAAATAATGTCAACAACAAAAAGAAGCCTCTTGAATTTGACTAGAGGTCTAATTTTGACATGGAGGCAATCGTCTTGGGAAACCATAGGAGGAGGTCATTGAGGACAAGAGAATAGTAGGAACTTGAAGGAGAGGGCTCTTAGTCAGAGAATTTTTTGTTTCCTGGTGACAATAACTGAACTCAAGCAAGCATAGGCTATAGGCTAAACTTATTGGCTCGCCTGTTCAAACCAGGTAAGGCATGGGTTTGAGAATTTTAGGGATAACTCGACCAGGGACTGAATAACTTCTAGGACTCTGTTTCCTTCTCTTACCTCTGCTTCTTTCTCAGTACTGGCTTCATTTCCTCCTACTATAGACTAGCTTCTTTCACTTGGCAGAGGAAATTGTGGCTGGTAGATCTTTCATGTCACCTTTGTCACCAAAGGATTCTGAGTTTCAGTGTTAAAATCCCCGGGCAGCACTGACTGGCCAATAGCTATCGCCAACAACATAGGACCGTGGAAGAAGGCAGACGTGCACGATACATTCTCCAAAAGAAAGGAGATGACAGATTTCCAAAAAACAAAAATAGGCAGACAAAATGATGTGCTCACTGCAAGCAGTTAGGAAATGTAAATGCTTTTTAAGACAAGAGAAAAGAATGCATTTATAGCCAGAAAGGAGAAGATGAAATTGCGGAGAATAAAAAAAAAAAATGAAGAAAAGACATATGGAAGAATTCCTACTTAGTGAGAAATTAACCAGAACGGGGCCTTACACTCACAAGTGGCTTGGAGTATCCTTTTTCTACTTAGTTTCAGTCCTTTCCTGATTTCTGTATTCTTCTACTCCTTTAGTTTGGTGATCTCATTGACTAACTCTCCTGCTTTACTCCCTATCCAGAGTTTATCTTCTTCCCTTTTGAATGGTCCTTCATTCAGACGTATCATTTTATAATGGCTCCACTTGGCTTTGCATGTCTGGGAAATGCCTAGAGTCTTGGACTCTTCCTCTGCCCTAGTTTAGAAGTAAGAAGGCTGGAAAGGGGTAGCTGGGCCTTTACAGACCCGAGAAGGGATGGGATCAGTGACACGGATAAAGAATTCAGCTTTGGCAAAGAAGGGAGGGTGGACATCTTTCCCTTAGATAAACCAGAAGGAAGAAATAAAAGGGTAAATTTCTGCAAAAAGACAGATTTGAGGATTGAAGGAGAGAGGTTAAAGTTAAGGTTAAAGGAAAGACGAATGAGGGATTTTGGGGAGGATGGCTTCAATCTTTCAGAATAGTCTAAGTCACCTACTGCTAGAAAGGATGGCAAGTGTAGGAGCTTCAGGAGTTTATTCATTTCCTAGGCGGCCACAACAAATTACTGCAAACTGGGTGGCTTAAAATAACATAAATGTAGTTTCTCACGGTTGTGGTTCCCAGAAGTCTGAAGTCAAGGTATTGTCAGGGCCTCCTTACCTCTGAAGGCCCTAGGGGAGAATCCTTGCCTCTTCCAGCTTCTGGTGGCTGTTGGAGTTCTTGCTTGAGGCCACATCATTCCAGATTGGATGCTTTCACATGCCTTCTCCTCTCTATGTGCGTATCATTGGATTTAGGGCCCACCTGGATAATGCGGTGTGGTCTCATCATGACTCTTAACTTAATTATACCTTTTCCCTAAATAAGGTAATGTTCACCGACCCCATGGATTAGAGCATGTACATTTCTTTTTGGGGACCACCTCAAAACCCATTCAATTCACTGAAAGGGGAAAAAAAAGTTGAGTGAACAGATACAGAGAGGTAGCCTTGGAGTATGGCATAGAAGAATAAATAAATATGATTGCTGAAAAGAGACAAAGGCCAAGTCAGAATTGGACACATGATTTTTTCTTTTCCTTTCTTTTCTTTTCTTTTTTTTTTTTTGAGATGAAGTCTCGCCCTGTCACCCAGGCTGGAGTGCAATGGCACAATCTTGGCTCACTGCAACCTCCACTTCCCGGGTTCAAATGGTTATACTGCCTCAGCCTCCTGAGTTGCTGGGATTACAGGTGCCTGTAATCCCAGCCCAGTCAATTTTTGTATTTTTACAAAATGCCCAGTTAATTTTTGTATTTTTAGTAGAGATGGGGCATCACCATGTTGGCCAGGCTGGTCTTGAACTCCTGACCTTGTGATCCGCCCACACATGACTTTCGTAGGCCAAGACTGCATGATTCCCAGTGGCTTTTGGCAGCTTGGAAGCAGAAGCAGACAGTAGGGTAACCCAGAACAGGGTGTTTATAGGTGGGCTTAACAGAGAGTTAGGAAGATGAAAGGTTTGCCCTTTCTCACTTCCAGCTGCAGAACATAAGATCTCTGTTTATTGGAGTGAAATAATACAAGTTAAATCATCTTGTAAACTGTAAAGCATTTAACGCAATAAGGAGGTATAATTTTTACTTGTATCTCTCACTCCTCCCTGTACCTTATTCTTATATCTCAGAGATATTCTTACTATCCAACTGACACAGCTTCCTCTCCTCTCCTAAATCCCCAATGAATAAAACTTTAAACAAAATCTTGATTCCAGTAAACCCAAACTTTTATTTTTTCCATGATGATGCCTACAGTGACCATAGGACCCAAATAAGTCACTGATAAATACTCTGAATAAAAAAAAATTACTGGCTCTCCAGTACCCTGGTGGCAGAGCATATGTCTGTATCACAAGTTTCTAAAAAATGTATTAGAGAATTTTCATCTATTGGTAGGACCAGGGGGAGCTCACAAAGCAAGCCTCTAGGTCACATTTCCAGGGCAATGCTCAATAGTCCCACCTCATCCGAGAAGGCTTGCTGCCAAAGTGAAAAAGCACAGGTTACTTCACAAGCCACTAGATCTGGAATTTTTAAAGTTCATTTCCCCCTTTATCTTTTTCTATCTTTTTATTTTTCTTACGAAGCAGCAGAGCTCTCTCCTCAAACAAAAATTGATGTCAAAACAGATCAAAGTGGAGCTGCCATGGTTGCAGGGGGAGGGGAACCAAGACCAGCCCCTGCAGCCCGCCTCCCCAGCCCCTGGTGTCTTCTTACAGGCTCTCCCAGAGCAGCCCCTGAACGCATCTAGAAATGATTTTGAAGCAGCTGGATTAGGCGTCAAGACAGGAGCAGCTCTTCTGGTCCTGGAAAGTTCAGCACCTTGTCTGTGAGGAGCCTGACTCAGATGGAGCCTTCATAAATTACCTTTACTACTAAATAGCAGAATCATCAAATATTTACATTGTGAGAGAGTTTAGATAACATCAAGGACAATTCTTTTTGGCCAATTCTGAGAATGTTCAGCAATAACTAACTCAAGTTCAGCTGCAGCTTCCAACAAGAACATGGAACTTCTTTATTTGTTCTCTCTGTGATCTTTGGCATGAACAGCATTAAGAATATCTGATATAAAACTTTCCAGGACAAATGTTTCTATTTCATCCATGTTGATGTCTTAGCATTTTTTGAGAATGCTCATAGTCTCAATTGAGGCCTCCGAAGAAAGGGTGTCGATCCAGGCTCCAAGTTATACTAACAGCCTCATTTCACTCAAGCTACTTTCTGGAGAACATCCTTGTCTTCCTTCTACCTACATCCCACCCTTTCAAGATATATATATATATATTTTTTTAAATTACTGAACATCTTTTCTCCAATCTGAGTGTATGTTTTTTCCTTAACGCCTATTTATTTCTTGGCAATTTGACATGCCCAAGATAGCACAGCCTTCACAAGGTCTGTTTTTACTTCCCTACCATTGGCGTTTTTCCCTGCTTGAATAAACTTGCACGCATTAAAAGTTTTAATAGAGGATTGAGGATTGCAAGTAAGTGTTAATAGGGCAGACCTCCAAAATGAGCCAAATACAAAGGTATTTGGCAAAGGAAAAATAGTTCACTAACTTGAAATGGCAGATAGGCAGCCAGTGGAGTTAGAATCCAATGCCATTATTTGAGAAAGGCATTAAGTAAAATTCCTTCATACAAATTAACAAATATTTATCCAGAACCGCCTATGTGAAAAAAATCCTGCCGGCTCAGTTATGGGAGTGGGGTAGGGAGGAGAACACGAAGTTAAATAAGACAATTTCTTTTCTCAAGGAAATGACCACATAATTGGAGATATTGGCCAATAAACTATAATGCAACACAAAGAAATTAGTTAAGATAGATTAAGAAGAGGGAGAAACATCATCTGTATAAAAAGAAGGGTGGCTATCCGTGAGAATGGAGAAAGAAGACATTCAAGGTATTCAAATATATGAGGCAAAGTATATTTTTATCTTAAACTGGCTAGAGAAGGTGACAAAGAGAGATAAATCAAAGATAATACCATGGTTTAAAGCCTGTGCTAGTTTCTGATAATGTCATCAGCAGAAAATTGAGGTAAGGGTGACAATGAAATGATAAAATTTTGCTTTGAATAGGAAAAGTTTAAGGTGGTAGATTAATGTAGATACTGATAATCAAGAAATTACGCCACGTGTGATAGCTCACACCTGTAATCCCAGCTCTTTGGGAAGCCACAGTGGGAGGATCGCTTGAGCCTAGGAGTCTGAGACCAACCTAGGCAACATAGCAAAAACCCATCTCTACAAAAACTTAAAAAAAAGCTGAGTGTGGTGGCAGGTGCCTGTAGTCCTAGTTTCTTGAGAGGCTGAGGTGGGAGGATCACTTGAGCCTGTGACATCAAGGCTGCAGTGGACTATGATTGCAGCATTGCACTCCAGCCTGAGTTACAGAGCAAGACCCCATCTCAAAGAAAAAAAGAAAAAGAGAAAGAAATGAGAAGAAACAGGGTCTTAAGTTGACCCTAAGAGAGAATGTAGCTGGAATCATCTCCATCCAGTGACTCACAAGAAAGTGGAAAAGATTCTCAAAGAAATAAGGATAAAGATATAAAGGGGGATGAGACAAACGCACTGTGAAAAAGAGAGTTTCAAAAAGAAATTACAAAAGCATCCAAACCTGCAAAGAGGATGAGGAAGATCAGGACACAAACCTTGTTGAACCTGGCAATTAGCAGGCATTGGAAACTATTATGAGTGCTGTTTTAGGAGGATAGTAAGTTTTCCTTACTTCATCGATCTGTTTATTCAAAACTTGTGCTACCTCACAATTTGAGTTTGCAATGGTCCTGACTTGACCTCACAACATCTCTCTATGCAACTTTTCAGGTCTCTCTGCTAGCTGTTTTCTTATTTCCTCAGAATTTTCAAATTCAAATTCCCAAAAGAAAAAATTCAGTAGCACTGGGAGTTCATCTTGGTTGTGTACAGGCATCACAAGTTGCTGGCCAACCTATGGATTGGTGCCTTTGGGTCGGGTGCCTCTTGAGAGCCAATGGTCTGTAACCAGGGGATGGAACCCCTCACCAGCATAGGACTGTCCCTTCAGCAGAAGCTGGGGTGAGGTCAGTACCAAAACAAACACATCTAGTGCACTATGTCCTCAGTATAACCCTCTGTGTCAAAGTGCAAGGATCCAAACTCTAAATGGTTCCAGGAATTTTACATAGTATCTACCAGGGAAGAATTATCGGAATTTTTTAGATGCTGAATTTACTCCGGCATCTAATCACTTGACAGGTCAATGTTAATAACATTCTTGGCTACGCTCAGTGGCTCATGCCTGTAATCTCAGTACTTTGGGAGACCGAGGTGGGCGTATCACAAGATCAAGAGATGGAGACCATCCTGGCCAACATGGTGAAACTCCATCTCTACTAAAAAATACAAAAGTTAGCTGGGCGTGGTGGCACGTGCCTATAGTCCCAGCTACTTGGGAGGCTAAGGCAGGATAATTGCTTGAACCCTGGAGGTGGAGGTTGCAGTGAGCCAAGATGGCGCCAATGCACTCCAGCCTGGCAACAGAGTGAGACTCCGTCTCACAAAATGTATATATGTATATATATGTATATATATACATATATATTTATACATATATATATCATCTTGCATTCGCACAGCACTTTAAACTTTTCAAAGTACCTTTTCAAAATGTTATTCTAAAGGGATTTCAGAGACAGAATGATAAGTATAAACATACTCTACAAGTGCAAATAATTTATAAGCCTTACTTTATGCAAATGAATTAATAAAAAAGTATATGATGACTATGTTTAAACAATTCCCCCATAATGAATTGCCAGTTTTAGGTGCTTAACGAAACAATACAATCTATCTTTTTCCCTAGTTCTGTACCTTTAATGATTCTCTCAGCACCTCTGCGGCTGAGCGTCAGCTGCTATTAGTTTGCATGCCAAAGAATTTGCCTCTCCAGGTGTCAATGTTACTAAGAAATACTACATTCTACTCTTTATTAAGCCACAGGGATCAATTCTCTTCCTCTGGATTTGGTGCCGTGGAGGCGGTGTTGAAAGTGGGGAGAAATCCTAGGCCCATACAGAACAAACCAATCCAGTCCGAGTATGGTGGGCCTTCTGAATGCCATAGCCATAGTGAGACACCTGAGATATCATGTACTAGTTGAGGTCACACGAGCAGCTGTACAAAAATATATGGTCTCCCAACTCTCCTTCCAGTACTCTTCCCCAAACCACATCATTGAATAAGTAATGTGACTTTAGAAGATGGAGCAAAGTGGAAAGAAAAATATTTTAACTTTTGATCTGCCCCAGTCTTTATTGTATTAAATGGTACCATTCTTTACCCAGTTATGTAAACCAGAAACATATCTCTTTTTCTCCTCCCACACCCCACCCACAACATTCAATAAACCATCCAGCTCTGTCAAGTTACCTCCAAAATATGTGTTGAATCCCTTCTTTCTTGCCCATCTTCACCATCACCATCTCAATCAAGCCACCACTAGCTGTAGCTTCGATGACCACCAAAACTTCTCTGTTGGTCTCCCTGCTTCAATCCTGGCCCACCTATAGTGCATTCCTAACAGACAGGCCAGGGTAATCTTTTTACACAAATGTCCTATCTTGTCTTTCCTTGGCGTCCAATTCTTCACTGATTTCTGACTTCATTTATGATAAAAACTAAACCCCGCACTCAGGCTCTGCATGATCTTGGCGACCCCACTGAGATCACTTCCTCTCCCCCTCATTGACAGCCCCAGACACACCAGCCTCCTGGTGGTTCCTAAGATGTGCCCAGCTTTTCCTGCCTCCGACCAGCATGAAAACTTCCATCTGCCTGGCTGTGGTTCCCCAGCTCCTTATCTATGTGGTTCCTTCTCAACCTTCAAATCTCATCCTCATGGGAGGCCATACCTGACCACTCAACTTACATAGCCGTCCACTTCCCCCCAGTTATTCTCTACTGCACCACTCCTGTATTTCTTTCCTTGAGATTATTAAAATCTATATATTTTTAATGTGTGCAGATATTTATTGTTTTTCGTCCTCACTGCAATATAACCTCCATAGAAGAAGAATTCTCATTTGTATGATTTACTGCTGTAGCCTCAGGGCCAAGCCCTGTGCCTGGCATACAGCTCGTCTTGTCAATTCCACCTCCAAGATGCATCTTAAAAGCATGCTTTCTTCCTTGTCTCCACTGTCACCATCCTAGCTTAAGCCACCATTATCTCTCCCTTGGACGGATGCAATAGCCCCCAACTGGTCCTCCTGCTGCAACTCTAGCCCAGAACTCAGTCAATGCTTGTTGATAGAATAAATAAGCCTATCATGGTGGGAATAATAATACCTAAAAGAGATGGGAATCCATACTGTGTAGGAAAATCACTTAGCTTTTCCCAAGCACGGAAAGAACATCAAATACTCACCAGCGTTCACACTCAAGTGATAAAATAGGAGGCATTTTATCAGTTCAGGTACAGCACAGTTGAAATGCCACAGGGAGAACAGAGAGCATTCAGTTTTCCATGAGCTACTATTGCAGTCGTATCCACAGAGCTGCTGGGCTCTAAAGGAGGAGGTATAGGGAAAAAAATGCCTGCTGTGTCAACCACAAACACCCACAAAAATAGTAATGACTTTCAAAGACCTCCACAACCTGTTTCTGACCACATCAGAGAAGACTCATCTGGAAACCTTTCTCTAATATCTGTATCTGCCATGAGGTTAGGGATGCGATAAAAATAGATAGAAAATAGGGGCACTGTTAATTAAGAAAACAGCTCAAAAGCTTTCTAATACTCATCACACCTTTGAACTAGTAATAAGATGATTGTAGCTTCCCATACCGTTTCCCCATCATCAGACCCAGAAACAGCCTCTTGGCTGAGAGGTGAGAGAGTGGAACAAAGGCAGCGTGTAATCCCGTGTGCCAGGGTGCCTTTTATAACATCGGGCCAGGCCTGTTGTACAGTGTTCACTTGAATCCCACTGATTTCAAGACACCCAGGGCAGTATCCATAGCATGTTCTCAGGTAGAAAGTAAACATGCGTGTACACATGGGCTGTGGCAGCTGGTTGGGTTGGAGGCTGTGGGTGCTTGAAACTGGCGCAACCAGGACAAGAAACACCTGCTTCTTGCCTCATTTGAAGGGACTTGGAGGGAAAAATTGTCTCGAGGTGACAGAAATAATTATGTAAGTTTGTCTGGAACTGACAAAAAAATGCATTTGACTGTCACAAAGCAAATGAGGCTGTCCTTCAAGTTGGCACCCGGCAATTGCCCTGGGTGAAAGATGCTGCAGATAGGGAAGTGAGTGCCAGCATCATCTGGGCAGCACGGTGGCTTCTTAGCTCCTCCCCACCTCCCAGGCTCATTCAACACAGTTGCGGGCTGCCACTCCCGTGTCTCAAGGTAAAATTCCAGAAATCACTACTTCCTTTCATTTGGGGTCTCTCCCCATCCCCCGCACAGATTTGCAGGCTGGCGTTGACCTGAAATCCAGCCCAGGAATGAAACCTCAGAGCTTAATCCAGTAAGTCGGTCTGGCTTTGAGCCCCAGAGAAAATGGGATTTCTATAAAATGTTCACTTTAAAGAGAGATTTGCCCCCTTCACAGCTCCTTTTCTGCGTCACATGCCATTAACTCACAAAAACCTGGCCACTGCTGAGGCAGAGGTTCGAGCTGGCTATGCAGAAAGGGGCACACACCCTCATTTGCCGTGTCTCTGAATGAGGCCCCATTTGATTCCCACGAACTGCCGTTCTCTGCCTCAGCATCTACACCGCAAAAACATACTGATTCACTCAGTTCCTTGCCTCTGCTGAATATCATACTTTGACACAGTGACAAAAACACTGAAATGCTATTGTGGCTATGACACCCCCAACCATTTCTTTTTGTGATAGAAGCTTCAAGAAGGCTCAGCTCACAGCCCAGCACCAGTGCACATGGAGCTAGGAGCCAATACATTCTTCACTGGGAGTCTACACCATGCATGCAAATCTCCAAAGTGTTTCAAATGCATCACTGGTTTGCTATCACTGGACTATTACTCACCACTTGGGAAGTGTGGTGGTTATTTTCCTTTCACTACCTGCCCCCCCCCATCCCTTCTCCACTGTTCTCTGTTCTCTTTGGTGTCTGGTAGACTGACCCCCTTGTGGGTTGCATTACCCACGCTTGCTTGCCAGGGTGCTAAGAGAAGCCCCTGCAGCAGGTCAGAGTTGGGATTTGATTCCGAATTGATTGATGACCCCTTATTCCGCCTACGTCTGAGTGCCAACGCAGTGATTCAGCGACAGTCCCATACTTTTGAGAGCCAACCAATTAGTGGTGGAGTCATGCCAGTGGCGGTTCTGAAATCTAACCAGTTAATAAGTCTTGCCTCCTGTCCCCATCCCAAAAAACATGCTTTTATGTTTGATGTCAACCAACTACCGCTTCTGAAGCCAACATAATTTCAAGCAACCCCTTGCCCCAAATCCTGTCTAGAATGCACAGGCTGCTTTGCTCAGAGAGATTATGGCTAGTGGGCATTCTCTTTGTTACTTGAGTAAGAAGAGTAAGAAAGATCAGGTATTTCTCCCCTCACTCCCCCTCAGTTGCCAGCCAGTCTCTTGAAGGAGCTGTGTCCCTCCAAAACTAAAAATACACACCAGGAAATCCCTCCTCCCAGGCTCCAGCTCTTGGTTCCTGTGTCACCATTTCCTGCCCTTGCCAGGTCAGTCCTAAGTGGGCCTCACTTCCAATATCTGGGGTCTTCATCATCCATTAAATGTCCTTTAATTCTGCATACACCTAAGCAAAAAGTCACTTCATTAAGGGCTCTTCATCTGAACCATGTGAATTCTGTTTCTTGTTGATGCAGGTAGGACCACCTGTTGCTGTCAAAGCCCCCCATCCCTGCTTTAGGAATTCTGTTGTCTCCTCTCTTCCCCTCCCCTCCCCTCCTCTTCCCTCCCCTCCCCTTCCCTCCCCTTCCCTCCCCTCCTCTCCTTTCTTTTTTTTCTTTTCTGAGACAGAGTTTTGCTCTCGTTGCCCAGGCTGGAGTGCAATGGCATGATCTTGGCTCACTGCAACCACAACCTCTGCCTCCCAGATTCAAGCAATTCTCCTGCTTCAGCTTCCCAAGTAGCTGGGATTACAGGCATGTGCCATCATGCCTGGCTAATTTTGTATTTTTAGTAGAGATGGGGTTACACCGTGTTGGCCAAGATGATCTCGAACTCCCAACCTCAGGTGATCCTCCCACCTCAGCCTCCCAAAGTGCTGGATTACAGGCATGCACCACCGTACCTGGCTATTTTTTAAATTATATGCACATTTTAGAACAAATAAAAAAAACATTTAAAGAACAGAACAAAGAAGAACCAAACAATATTTTCAATACATTCTCAATGAATTAATGATTGAATTAATTATCCTCATTTTATGACACTGGCCTGGACTCTGGAAGGTTAAGAAAACATTCCTAACTTAGCTCACCTCACACAATGCATAAGGCAGCATTTGCAGACCCTCCTATGATCCTGGATGTTGGCAGGCTTCTGTGCCCCCTCCAAGGCCGGCTTCTTCCTAGTCCCCATGCACAGATTGAAGTGGTTAGATCGCCAGGTTTGGCGTGGGTCTCCAGTTTGAGCAAGGAAACACTGGTGAAGGCTTCAGTCACCTGTATGGGTGCCCTTTTACTTGTTCAACAGCTGCTGTTGGAGTTTGTTTTACCCTGAAAATGAAGCCCAAAACATGGACTTGGGTGGAGTTAGTTTATCTGGGAGATGATCACAAAAGCAGGAGCAAGGAGGCGGGGACCACGAGACAGGAAAGGAAAAGCCAGCAGGAAGGAGGAAGGTGCATGATCCAGGTTGCTGCTGTAGGCAATGGAGCTCCATTCGCTGGGCCTTCTGGGAAGTATAAGGCACTCTTCCCAGAAATACCTATCCAAAGGCAGAGGCTGGAACATGTGTCACAAGCTCCCATTACCCCTTGGTAGAGGGCTACCCCTGGGTCGTCATCCTGAACTTGCAGACTGCACAACTTCTCAGACATCAACCTGAGCACCACCCACAGACACTCCATGAGATAGTAATAGGATCACAGTGAACAAGTTGCTCTGATTTGTAATTATAACCAGCTACTAGGAAGGAAACTTCTAGGACAGCAGATTTCACACAATAATCAGAAATTTGGAATAGGAGATGGAGACAGTAAAGGAAGACACTCTTCGTGATGATGATCATGGCTTTGCTCAAACTGACAATTTAAGTTTGCTATGCTGATAACTAGGGAGCAGGCCACCCCGCATTTCCTATCAAGATGCACTGATTTGAGTTCTCCGACAAGTCCCTGACTTCTCTTTCCTCCTGTATCACGAGAGTGACAAGTCACAAGTGTCCCAGTGAATAAGGTCAAGAGGAAAAAAGAGAGGCTATTTTCTGCCCAAACTTCATATCCTTCATGTGTGATTGCATGCTCTTGGATGACAGATACTGCCAAAATGACTGCAAGCACAGAGCTGAGCTTCAAGAATTACACAACCCATAATGTGGTTAAACACCCTGTTGTTCACATCTGGGGCTCTTTTCTTCCTTGACTCCCTTAATCTCCCCACAGCTCACTGCCCACTTTTCAGGCTGATTGCAAAGGCAGCAGAACTATCAAACTCTCAGATTTAAAGATCTCCTGATGACACTTCCAAGGTCCTTCCTTTTCAATCTGGGGCTGGCCACCATCAGCCAGGGCCACTCCCACTCTAACTCCCCGCCTCACACCCTCTCCTGCCCAGAAAACCTCTTTAGCCCCCATGGGACCATGAAGCCTTCAGAAAGCAGGCTTGTAACCTCCTTATGTTTGCAAACACTTCCTGAGGTCTCTATCTCTCACACACAGGCTCTTGTGCTACTCATTTGACAAGATTAAAAATCACAAACCCATCCCCTCCCTGCGGGTGATTAATGTACTTTGGTTTTTCTGCAAGCACAAAGTACTCTTCCTTCAGGCCACAACATTTGATAAAGAAATGAATCTTTGAGATTATTAATTCCCTAGGCTGAGATTTTGTTTAATAACTATTCTGTCAGTGATAGATCTGAAGAGGTAGAGAGAGAGAGGGAAGGAGGTAGGAGAGAGGGAAGCAGAGACAGAGATAGAGACAGGGATAGTGAGAGGGTAGTGGAGAGGCGAGGGGAGGGTCCTGTTATTGTGGCCTAGAGATTTGGCAGGCTGGCGTTACAGGGCATCCCTTTACCCAGAACTGGAGCACCAGTGTGACAAATCACTGCTCCTCTCTACCCCCACCTCCCCACCTCACTAACTGTACTAGTTGATTAGGTCCAAATCAGCCAATTACAGAACATGATTTGGGAAATATTTCCTCCTTGACATTTTGGAGAACAATCCCTTGCTGAGGAAAAAAAAATACATTAGAAAATAAATGGAAGAGCATCAATCAGCTGGGAAAATGTATTCTACTTGTTGGAGGCAAGTGACGTTTTTATTTAGATGAGACTGAAGGCAGAGAGGTTTGATTTTTTTGCTAAGATACCAGAACAGCAGGGAAGTATCTACATATAAGCTGTTACCTTTTCCCCCTATAAAGCAAGATACCCTAGTAGATCATTAGCAAGGAAGCAGGCATCACATGGTGGTCAGTAAATTACTTGTCCAATTTTGGTGTGATTTGGATAAAAGTACAAATGTAATTTCATTGCCAGCAGATAGCCTCTGCCGACCCCCACCCCCCCACTTCCATCTTCCTCTCTCTCTCTCACCGCTCCCTCTCCTCCCCACACTGCTTCCTCAAATGGAAGAATGGTCAAATTGCTGAATCGGAAGTTGTTTTCCCTTCCTGTATGTACATCACCTCTGCCAGCCTCATCCAGAGTTTTGGCAATTGCCAGGTTTTTATACCAGTCAAAGCAGGCCTGGCTTCTTAACCCTAATGTGGGGATAAGACTCCCTGGAGGAGAAGTCCCTTCTGTGAGGCAGACCTGTGCAATGAGGCCTGGAAACTTTGGGCAGCCTGTCCCCACGCTTTCCCCATCTCTCTTCATATGGCACAACCTTCTACCCTCTTCCTGTCCTCAAAGATCAAGAAACACACGTTTGTATGACTCACAGGTCCATGAACTCAATCCAGAGGGAAAGTCAGTCACTGGATGAATGAGACGTGTCATTTCCAGTCTATAATCATAATTCAAGGCCTCACCTTTTCCTAATGAGCCTCATGGCCTGGTATATTCATTCCTGCCTCCTGCTGCTGCAGCCCCCAGCCTCTACGAAGGCCCACAGAGCCCCAGACCTGGTGGAATGTCCACTTCCCTCCTGCATTTAGGCTGGAATAAGAAGCTGGAGCTCTTCGGAATGGCATTTCAGACTTTGACTTTGAATAATATATATATTTATTATTATTGTGAATAATATATATATTTCTTTCTACTGACTTCGAATAATATATATATATATTTCTTTCTATTTGTGCTACCCTGACATACCTACTGGCACTTTTTTCCTCACAAAGTAACCACAAAAATGCAGATATGCTACAACTTTGCTTTTCTTTCTCAGCTAAGGGACAGGATGTCCATGACAGAATATGTGTAGTACGTATCAGCGTGAATGGATTCTCAGAAGAGTAGTAGAGAAAGTTACATTGGGCCGGGCGTGGTGGCTCACACCTGTAATCCCAGCATTTTAGGAGGCGAGAGGGGCGGATCACGAGGTCAGGAGATCAAGACCATCCTGGCTAACATGGTAAAACTCTGTCTCTACTAAAAATACGAAAAATTAGCTTGGATGGTTAAGCGTGCCTGTAGTCCCAGCTATTCGGGAGACTGAGGCAGGAGAATCCCTTGAACCCAGGAGGTGGAGGTTGCAGTGAGCTGAGATTGTGCCACTACACTCCAGCCTGGGTGACAGGGTGGGGCTCCATCTCAAAAAAAAAAAAATAACTACATTGACTCTCAGCTGCTTCTCCCCTCTGTTTTTGTCACCTTTCATCCTTGCCCCAGTCCTATGCTCCTCACTGTGTGCATGCACACACACACTTCCCTTTTGAAAATGCCCAGTTCTCCCCTAGTCCAAATTATTGACTGCGATTTTCATAAAATGGTCCCTTTTATCAGCTGGGCGTGGTGGCGTGTACCTGTAATCCCAGCTACTCAGGAGGCTGAGGCAGGAGAATTGCCTGAACACAGGAGGCGGAGGTTGCGGTGAGCCGAGATCACGCCATTGCACTCCAGCCTGGGTAACATGAGTGAAACTCCGCCTCAAAAAAAAAAAAAAAAAAAAAAAAAAAAAAAAAGGTCCCTTTTTATTGCCTCACTGTGTTGCCTTCCTAGGACAACATGCATAACCAGACCTTACTAGATTCCTTGTGTCTGTCAAAAGTGAACTCGATCATCTCTTTGGTTATAGTTGCTTTCCAACCTTCAGACCAGGAAAGATTCTATCTTCAACTATCTGAAATTCATCCAGGTTCTATGTCCGATGTCCTAGTTTGGGTAAGTTTCCTCCTCAGGCCCTACCTTCAATACTCTTTACTCTTCAACTTTTCAGACAAAAAAAAAAAAAGTGCTATTATTTTGGCATCATCAGGTTCTGAGTTCCACTAACAGTAAGATGTGTCTGCAATTATACTGAGCGTGTACACACACATACACATTTTGTTCAAAAATATTTCATTGCATGGGGGTGGTGTTGGTTGGCAAATGGTTGCTACTAAATCCAGGAAATTTCAAGTCCTATGAAAACCCATAGAAAAAGTTATTTGGAGGTAGACAAGGGTTTGAGATCAGACCAAAATAATAATGATAATAATAATAATAATCAATACATTTGGCAAAACCCCTCACTATTCAGATGCTCAGCTTTGGTATTCTTGCGTGTTAAATGGTGACAATGGGGCCTCACGTTGGGTTGGGTGAGAGTGGGGATGAATGAGATGAAATGCATAAGAAGCTGGCAGCATGGCTGGCACATCGTCATTCCTTAATAAAATATGATTAATACTAGTCACAGCATGTTGGCTTCTCTGTCCTCGTGGGACTGGCTTGCTCCCAACTCAAGGCTTGGTTCAGTGACCAGCAGGGTGTGTTGTCTCTGGTCTCACATAATCGTCTGTGCTTCCCCAACACCACCCATTTTCAGCATGGCTAGCTGATCATATTCACCGGTATCCCCACTTTTTCTTTTCTTCTTTCCTAATTTTGCCTTCGAAAGGCAGTCACATCAGCACAATACCCTCATGCCAAAACACACAGGAAAAATTAAATATTTGAAAACCTTTCATTCATGACGTCAGTCCAAAGGTCATCAAGCAAGCTGTCAGGGGACTATGCCTCTAGTTAAATGCAGCTGCCATAAAAGCACCTATGCCTGGGAGCCATCTCCCTAGCAACAGTATTCCTGGTGGCCAGTGGACACTCCTTTTGAAGCATTAACAGAGTTTTTGTTTCCAAAGCATGTCCACTTCTTCTACTTTGATTAATCAACATCAAAGTAGATGTTGGTGTGTGTTTAAGTGAAACAATAGATTACTGCTCAGCTACAGTTGAATGACAAAGCGTTTTCATGAGCCTCAAGAAGAAAAAGCAAAAAGCAAAAATCTACAATGGATTTTGTTCAAAGGGAAAACTTAAACATTTCTCTTTTGCTTGCTGCCTGGGTTCTTGTAAGCAATTATGTTTAGGAGAATAATCTTTTAAAGCATGAACCATTCCCCCCTATATCACCAAAAATCTGGGGTAGTCCACCTTTTCCAGCTTTCTTTGTGACTTAGAATACTTGAAACCCTACAGATAATTCATGCTTGGTTTACAAGAGTAACACTTAGCATACTGTCCAAAGTCATCTCCTGGCGATTCTTCGAAATCTGTTTCTTGAGACTCTGGACTCTGACAACTATTTTGGACTTGCCTTTTGTTTTCTGGCAGGGAGGGTTAAAATGTGTTTAGGAAGATACGTTTCTCAGGGAAATTTTTTTTTACTCTCTCTTCATTGAAATCCTTTTCTCAACTTTAGACAGTTCTAATGATTCTGTGATACCAAGAATATGTCTGTGATGACTTCGCTGTACCTTCTTATGTTGGGACCAGCATTCCTAAATTATTCCAATACCCCTGAAGGTCTTCATCCACACTTGATTAAGATATTTAAAACAGAGGCACTCCATTAAAATGTAGCATTCATTAGTTTCTGGCTGAATTTCTCCTCTAAATCCCTAAACACATGTGAAAAGGTAAAATAAGGAAGTGGAATCCAGTTCTGTCTTAAATTCTCTTCTAAATACTTAGATGATATTTTTTGACTTTTAAGTCAAAATGCTCATTCATTGCCTGGCAAGGAAGAATACAAAAGAAACCATGTGCTTGCTTTTGTATGTAATTAACATGTACTGAAATGCATTTGCTTTTGTCTTGCACATGCTCATTTTAAAGGTCATGCACAATGGATTGAGACTGATTTTTATTCTAGCCGCAAGGAAAGATTAAATTGGGGGGAGTTATATTAACAAGTGGGTCTTTCATGGAGTCCTAAAAGTCACCACGAGGTGGCAGACCAGTACAATGTGAAGAAGGAATTACCTCCCAGGGGGCCGACTCCTGGGCTCTGCTAATGGCTTGATTTTCCACTTATAAGCAAGAAAATGCCATGGAAACTTTTGTTTCCTCTTTGAGTGAGTGAG
Organism: Cebus imitator; assembly: GCF_001604975.1. Lineage (NCBI taxonomy): Eukaryota > Metazoa > Chordata > Mammalia > Primates > Cebidae > Cebus > Cebus imitator. The sequence goes on from NW_016107416.1 coordinate 3,865,519, forward strand.
AAGGGAAAGGGTTGGGGGCGACACAAAGTCCCCTTCCACTGTGTGTTGTCTGCTGCCCGTAGCCACATCTGGACATTATAAATCATGCATTGTTGGAGTTCAGCATTTTCTGATCTTAGCAACAGCCCCATTCTAAGCAAAAGGGAACCAGCATGTTTGGTTTAGCTTAAAAACAACTAAAATCACAAGTGAATGGGAGGAAATAAAATAACTGTACCAGAGGAGAAAGCAACAGTGGAGCTTTTCTCTACGACAGTACTGGGCAAGTAACTTTAGAACATAACAGGTTGCTGGTCCCAGCTGCCAATTAGTTGTTACCCTGTAACTTGTTCCTGCCCCACCACAGGGACAGGAACTGCATCCGAGTCTTACAAAAAATTCCCTCTCTGTTCATAGCTCCTCCCACTGCCCCCTGCCCACCAACTAATTATTTTTTATTGTGATTACTTTTTAACCTCGACAATTGCTTGATATTCCACAGAACCTGCTTAGAAAAGGTGTGACATTGCTGCCTTTCAGAATAAAATCACTCTGGTGTTGCAGCTGCTGTGTTCTAGCTCTCAGCTGAGTCTGATGCCTCCATCTGCCTGCCTCCTGCATTCCCCAGCTCATGGATCTCAATACAAAGTACCTTTAGACCATTTGCACTAGGATCTGTCTAATCTCATTAGATTTCTCATTTTCAGCATAATACTGTCATGGTGCTGTGCACCAGTGCCCTAGATTAGTGGCTTGTCATAATGGTACCCCACTAATGAGCTAATCCAAATAATGCTGAAATCCCAAATCAGATTTAAGATGATCCAGTCTGGGTAGAATTAGGGAGTGAGAAAGCCTAGCCCAAAGAACAAGCTTTTATTTTCTTTGTTTTGCCTTAAAACAAAATAGGGGGAGTGCTGTCAAACTCCAGATTTTTTTCCCCTTTGCATGACATTAGCCTCCATTACACAATTGGGAATAATAAACAGAAAAGAGTACATCTGTATGGATTGGTATAAATTTACCTTAGAGGATTAGAAAACACAGACACACACGCACATATGCAAGCTTAATATATTCAGCAGATCTATGTCCTTCACAGCTTCTAGTTTGCCTGACTTTCCTGTGTGCTTGACCTTAAGACCTGGCAGATTTTGAATCTGATGTATTTCAGTGGTGACCTTAGGATGTAGGGTTAGGTCAAAAAAATTTTTTTTTAAAGCTTACTTGTTTTCTTATTTTCCCTCAGGGTAAACCTGGGCTCCAGAAATTCCAAAATGTATAATAGCAAAGTTAAGGTCAGGACCTTGACAGAGGAACGAGGAAGGCAGAAGGCAAGCAGAAGCATTTGGGTTTCAGGTGCTTTTGAAAATGACGCTTTGGCTTAAAAATGGGTGCTTAGAACGGTTTCTTGTTTCTGTGGCTTTCTAGTTTTGGGAGTACTGAAAGAAATTATTTCTGTTGGCCAAAAGGTCATTTTTATGAAGGCCAACTAGTGGGTCCAAAAGAGCATGAGGAGAATCAGCTGCTTCCAGTCTCCTCCACAGCGTCACAGCTCATGGGCATCACAGCTTCGCAGCCTTTCATGTTGCTGCTGTAGGAAGCCGAAAGAACATGGGTTGGCTTTTCAAGAGTCAATTAAGCAAAGCAGGGCAGTTTGCCATGTGTTTTGACACACAAACTGAGCCATTTGTTATTTGAATGGTAGCTTCAGAATACAAAAATGGACCATTCTGTCCTTTAACCTCTATAGGTTTTTTTTTTTTTTTTTTTTTTTTGGAAAGCATCTCATTGCTTTCCAGTCAGTGTCTAGTAGTCCATTCCCCAAAGTCTTCAGAAATGTTATTTTAATGAAGCTCCAACGAAGTGCTTTCAGCTTTGCTTCTTCGACTTTTTTTGAAATGTGTTCTCACTCTGTCGCCCAGGCTGAAGTGCAGGGGTATGATCTTGGCTCACTGCAATCTCTGCCTCCTGGGTTCAAACGATTCTCTTGCCTCATCCTCCTGAGTAGCTGGGATTATAGGCACCCGCCACCATGCCTGACTAATTATTTTGTATTTTTAGTAGGGATGGGGTTTTATTATGTTGGCCAGGCTGGTCTTGAACTCCTGATCTCAGGTGATCTGCCCACCTCAGCCTCCCAAAGTGCTGGGATTATAGGTGTGAGTGACTGCGCCTGGCCATATTCTCACTTTTTGGACTTCCATTTGATATGTGTGTAGCTTTATAATCACTAGACTTTTTAGATTATAAGCTATCCAAAGAAAGTTTTGAGTTTTGTGCTTAATGGAGTTCTATTGTTTCGGAACTTACACAGGCTTTTATTCACTGATTTCAAATTTGACCACATCAAACATAGTCAAAAACACAGAGGGACTACCTGGAACTCCAGGGTCTCTGTTGAATGCCTCCTTGAGAGATGGCACCTACAACTTCCATTCCTTTAACTCTTTTCTTTTCCCGTTGCTGCATTCGGAAACATATAGAGTTATACTGGTTCCTGTAACTCAGCTAGGCCAGCAGACAATCTCTCTCACTGGCAGGATGATCAGTCAAGGAGACTGATTTTATTTATTTTCCTATTTGATAACAGAAGGGAAGATCGACAAGGGAAATGAAAACATGTTCCTATAAAGACTTGTACCTAAATGTTCATACCAGCTTTATTCATGAGAACCCCAACTGGAAGCAGCTCAAATGTCCTCAGCTGGTAAGCAGGTAAACAATCTGTGGTACATTCATACAAGGGAACACGACGCAGCAGGCAATAGGAACCAATCGCTGAAAATGCAACTACACAGAAGAATCTTGAAAGCATAAGCTGAAAGGGGCCAGACTGAAAAGGCTGCATCCTGTGTGATTTCATTTATATGAATTCTAGAGAAGGAAAAATCGTAATGACTGAAATCATGTCAGTGGTTGTCTGAGGATGGGACTTGGGGTTGGGGAAGAGAATTGGCTGCAAAAGGCAGGAGAAAACTGTTTTGGGGTAGGTGGAAATGTTCTGAACATGGCTGTAGTGATAAGTACACAAAGGCACATGTTTGTCAAAACTCATGAAATTGTGTACTTCAAACAGATGGATTTTTTTGGTAGAGACAGGCTCTCACTATGTTGTCCAGGCTAGTTTGTGTGTGTGTGTATGTGTGTGTGTGTGTGTGTGTGTGT